>NC_139025.1:29874353-30420162 GCF_964662115.1 Mustela nivalis | reverse complement strand
AATTTTAGAGTTTCATAGGGGTGTGCCAATCATAACATTGTCTAATTGGCATGGAATCCATCTACCTGTTGCCTCTCAGACCCGGGTAATGGACTCAGAAATTTTTTTAGGTAACTGTCTTGGCCCTTAGGGTGTTATTTTTCCAGATGGTGAGAACATTTAAGTCGGTCTGATTACTTCATTTTCAATGGTATAAACGTTGTTTTGTGGCCTGATTGTTTACTGTAATGTGCATACTTTCTTCAGCAGGGCGAGCCATGAGCCCAGAGAGAGACAGAATGACAAAGGAGCAGGTATCCATCCTCTACCCCGCTCTCAGTGCAGGAAGCCCTGTTTGCAGAAGGGTTTTGTCTTTCGAGGGGAACATGCTCTGGCTGAGCAACCACCACCCAGCTTTGGTACAGCCAGTTTCTGGCCTCAGAGAGATGAACAAGAGAGATACAGTCTATGGATAAGACCGTTTCCCAAAGGGTATACGTAGCCCGTGAGACCAAACTGAAATACCATGCGATCTGTGCCTTTTAGCATTGTGAACAAAGTGATTTTTTAAAAAAGATTTTATTTATTTATTTGACAGATAGAGATCACAAGTAGGCAGAGAGGCAGGCAGAGAGAGAAGGAAGCAGGCTCCCTGCTGAGCAGAGAGCCCGATGCGGGGCTCCATCCCAGGACCCTGAGATCGTGACCTGAGCCGAAGACAGCGGCTCAACCCAGTGAGCCACCCAGGCGCCCGTGAACAAAGTGATTTTGGTCAGATTGTCATCATTATTAAGACCTATCTATTTCATACAACAGAAGTTCTTACGCACATCTAGAGATACCTTTTTGAAATTTAGTATAAGATGCCTCTGCTTACAGCTATGAAATGCATTGAAAGAACACTTCATACTTTGAGAACTTTTTTAAAAAAGATTTTATTTATTTATTTACTCGCTTACTTAGAGCATGGGGTGGGGGGAGAGGAAGAAAGAGAATCTCAGGCAGACTCAGGGGCTGAGCCCGCAGCTTGACCCAAGTCTTGCCCTCAAGACCCTGAGATCACAACCTGAGCTGAAATCAAGTGTCAGACGAAAGACTAAGCCACCCAGGTGCCTTGAGACACTTCGTACTTTGTTTTTGTTTTTTGAGATTTAATTTACTTATTTGAGAGAGAGAGTGAGCACGAGCAAGGTGAGTGGCAGAGGGAGATGCAGACTCTGTGCTGAGCAGGGAGCCCAATGCAGGGGCTCAGTCCTGGGACCTCAGGCCAGGACTCTTGGATCAGGACCTTAGCGGAAGGTAGATGCTTACACTACTGAGCCATCCAGGTGCCCCAGTACACTTCATACTTTAAAATGCAATGTTTTCTTTTCTAGACAAGGAAAAAAGTGCAGACATTTGTTAAAGCTCATCATTATTTTGCAGCGGGCTGAAACTCATCAACCACAAACAAATAGAGTTTTCCTTCTTATTTATATTTTTATTTTCAGATTTCTTAGTGCCTTTATTTAACATGACCAATGTCTTCATTAGAATCTGTGTGCAATGGAAAGATTGAAGGAAAAACAAAAACCCTAGAGGCCTCAGGGCAAAGGCACAGAGAGGCAAGATTTATCACAGAATCTTTGATTTGCTAATGAATCTTTGCTGGCAGCCATCAGTGTAATAAACCATAGGGGTGAGATAACAGGTTTCAACCTGGAAATGATCTACTAAGTTGCCATTATTGGTGTCTTCTCATAGAGGGGAATTACATGTTCATAGGCATTGACGAACAGAACTTTTTTTTTTTCCAGGAATTTGGGATATTCTTTTGTGTGTGTGTGTGTGGAAGATTTTATGTATTTATTAGAGAGAGAGGGAGAAAACAAGCAGTGGGGAGGGGCAGAGAAAGAGAGAGGATCCCAACCCAGGACCCTGGGATCATGACCTGAGCTGAAGGCAGACGCCCAACCTACTGAACCACCCAGGAGCCCCAGAATTTGGGATATTCTTGAGCAATAATGTAAAATGAAGGTTGGGGTAAATTGTACATAGATGCAAACATCAAGGTCATCATGATGCCAATTTATTCAGAATAATTAATTAATTATGCCTGATTTAGGGCCAGAGAGTCATCGGATAGCTTGATATCATGTAAAAGTAGTTTTTGTTGGGGCACCTGGGTGGCTCTGCGGGTTAAGCCTCTGTCTTCAGCTCAGGTCATGATCTCAGGGTCCTGGGATCGAGCCCCAAATTGGTCTCTCTGCTTGGCGAGGAGCCTGCCTCCCCCTCTCTCTGCCTGCCACTCTGCCTACTTATGATCTCTCTATGTCAAATAAATAAATAAAATCTTTTTTAAAAAGTAGTTTTTGTTTGGAGAGGATTGTTTTTGTTTCAACCTAGCCTTTTTTTTCTAATTCTTGCTGTCCACCCTTCTACAGAATGCACCTGATGCTGCAGAACTGCCGTATGTCACAAGATAGCAACTCGGCTTTAAAAACTCCAAAACAAGTGCCTTGAGTTCTTCTCTGTCTCAGTGTACAAACTGATGGAGGAAAGATGTTAGGGTTCCACACTGATGGTCAAGAAAGAATCCTTGAGATGTCTTTGATGCAAAAATGTGATTTTATTTAAGTCTTGAGACAGAACCTCTGGGCAGAAAGAGCTGCCCCGGGGTCATGAGAAGTGGCCCATTATATACTTTCAAGCTGGGAGTGGGTTAGGGAGGACTTCAGTCTCTAAGGAATTTTGGAAGCAAGGTTTCATTTATTACCATCTAATAAAACCTTGGTCATGAGATCCTTCAGATGTGTATGGTTGAGCCATATGCTTGGGGGGTTTAGAGAGAAAGGAAATTTCCAAAGGAATTTTTATAGGTGAAAGTTGCCTTACAGGATTGGGGGCCGGGGTCAGGCTAGGATTGCCTTTTGCCCTTAGCAAAGTATTAACTAACATCAAGGCGGTTGAGTTCTGTGAGGAAGGTCACTTTGCCTGTTTCAAGGGCTTATCAATGGGCTGTAGGTGGTAAGGAAATTTAATAATTTTTCTTCTGCCTGTGTTTCCCACATCATGAACCATTTGTAACTTATCTGTAAAGAGGAGCATGGCTTGCCATCATGCTTGTGAAATAGAACATCCTCTGCTCTTAAAAATGTTACCCAAAAAGCCATCATGGTTGTGATGCCAGGCTGGGGCATTGGTAAATAACTCAGCTCTTTACTGTAACCTGTAGTCTTACGTTTTGGGTTTGTTTTATTTTTTGTCTGGTTCCACACGGAAAAATACCCCACGGAGATTTCCACCCCAAGCCTGGCATTGCCACACCGCATCTTGCTAGTCTTTCTGAAAAGCAGACCCACGCCTGCTCCAATAACACTGCTGAATTTCAGTGTGCAGAGACACTCTTAAAATCATTATCTGCTTCTTCCAGGAAAAGCATGGTTCGTCCTGAGGCTCTTTTCAGCTGAGAATTTATGCATATTTGGGGAGTGCTAGACGCCTTGCTTCCTGCTTTTTTCCCTGTTGGGGCTTTGGAATGGATTATCTTCTTAGGGCCCCTCCATACGGGTTTTTAAAAATTCCACAGCATCATTTTTCTTCATACAAGCCAGGACTTCTCACAAGTGGGTGGTGAAGAGCTCCCAGGGATATTGTAAGGATTTGGGGGCAATAAGGCGCACAAAAAGGAGTGGGTTGCCTCATTTGGAGGACCATCTCTATTGAGGCAGGCCACAGAGAAGAGATGGTTGTTCCTTCCAGCTAATTCTAAGCCAATGCTCTGCTGATACTCACCTAATAAATACTGTATTCTTCAAGACATTCCCTGCATCTTGGGAAACTGCTTCAAGGCTGCTCTCCTTAATGTTCACCGGGTTTCACTCAGCTCTTTAGCAACCTGCTGAAGGCTGAGGTAGGAAGGAAGGGGTGGAGTGTGGATATGGAGCTGGTGTCTTCCTTCTTCCTCTGGAGGTTCAACCCTACTTCCTTGCTGTTCTGAGCGAGGTCATGGTGTCGGGGGCAGGAGCTCTTTACCCTTCAGCTCTCTCTTCCCACTTGTTCCCCGTCCTCTCTTCTTTCTCCTTTTCCCTTCTCTGACTCGTCCCTCCACCCCCATCCTCGGATCTCCATCTCAGAGTCGGAAAGAGGGGGTCAAGGCTAGGTCCCATCCAGTGATAGCCCAGCGGGGTCTGAGGGGCAAAGTACAGCTCTTCCAGCTCCTCTTGTCTTCTCTTCCCAGCCCCGAGAGCTTCTCCCCAGGCTCCAGAACACCCCTTTTTGAACAGAGCCAGAACTCGGTGCTTTCTTCTTCTTCTTCTTCTCCCTCTCCCTCTTCCTCTCCATCTCCTTCTCCTCCTTTCTTCTTCCTTCTTTCTTCTTCTTCCTCCTTCTTCTTCCTTCTTCCTTCCTTCTCCTCCTCCTCCTTCTCCTGCTGTCACTGCACAAAAAAGAAAGTATCTTCATCTGGTGATCCAACCTGGGCTTCCTGTGGTTGTTCTTCATGACAATACCTTCTCAGGGTGCCTTCTCATCTTCAGGCTGTCCCTTCTAGGATCAGTTTCCTTCATTCCAACATCCCCTGTCCAGGAGCTAGGCTATCTCCCACTCACTCCCACAAATACATTAAAAAAAAAAAAAATCTTTCTAGCCCTCTCTTTGTCTCTTTGGCATCTAGTGGCTAGACATGGTGCCTAGATTCTTCATGTAATCTGGAGCAGAGAGCCTGGGAAAAACCAGACTCTCTTTAAATACAGGATAGAGCACAGTTTCCAGGCAACAGCCCTCCCCTTTCTTTGGAAAATGTAGTTTAGCACTCCTTACAGATTCATAGATTACAGAATGTAATCTATCCCAAAATGGTACATAGCGTGGCTTTTTTGTTTGTTTCTATATTTTTATTTTATTATTTTTAAAAAATTTTCAGAGGTAGACTTTAATGATTCAGTTGCACATAATACCCAGTGTTCATGACATCACGTGTCCTCCTTAGGTCCATCACCCAGTTACCCCATCCCTCTACCTCCTCCCCTCCAGCAAGCCTGTTTGTCCCCTAGAGTTAAAAGTCTCTTAGGGGTGCCTGGGTGGCTCAGTCGGTTAAGCGTCTGCCTTCAGTTCAGGTAATGATCCCAGGATCCTGGGATGGAGCCCCGGGTCAGGCTCCCTGCTCAATGGGGAGTCTACTTCTCTTTGTCCCTCTGCCTCTCCCCTTGGCTCATGCTCTCCCCTTCTCTCTTTCTCAAATAAAATAAATTAAAAAAAATTTTTTTTAAAAGAGTCTCTTAGAGTTTGCTTCCTTCTCTGTTTACATCTTATTTTTCCTTCCTTTTTTTTTTTTTTAAAGATTTTATTTATTTATTTGACAGAGAGAGATCACAAGTAGGCAGAGAGACAGGCAGAGAGAGAGAGGAGGAGGAAGCAGGCTTCCTGCTGAGCAGAGAGCCCCATGCGGGACTCAATCCCAGGACCCTGAGATCATGACCTGAGCCGAAGGCAGCGGCTTAACCCACTGAGCCACCCAGGCACCCCTTATTTTTCCTTCCTTTCCCCTATGCTCATCTATTTTGTATCTTCACTCACATGTGGCATTTAAGAAACATAGTGTGGTTTTATGGGCAGCGCCCTTTAGTCTTTTTAAAAATTAATTATTTTATTAACATATAATGTATTATTTGCCCCAGGTCCTTAAGTCTTTTGAGTCTTTTGTATGTCTCGGCAACTGTCACCCATACACCAGTTTTTCACAGTGGAGTTGATATTTGGCTATGCCTTAAGGGATGACCAAGAATTCCTCAAGCATAGGAAGGGAAGGACTCTGAGCAGACCTGTGTGGTCAGAGCAGAGGATGAAGGGACGTGTGTATGGCAGGGGGTGATGGAAGTTGAGGCCAGATTATTTATGTCCCTTGCCATCTAATTGAGTCTGCACTTTGGTGTAAAGGCCAGCACCTCAGAGAGCACTAGTCTGGGAAGGTGCTGGGCAGTGCTCTCAGATGGAAGAGTTCACTTGTTTCATAAACTGGGGAATCTGAATCTCCTCTTTAAAGATTCATAATTGACATTAGGAAATTAGAGACCCTGAGAAGTCCTGCAATAAAAAGGAAGCATGTTTAATTATGTATCAAAGTTCATCAAACTTATTTGCAAGGGCTATGTTTCCCCTGCTAGAACAACTGTCACCATCTCCTGGAACAATTTTCTTTAGAGTTTGGGCATTGCTGTGGTTTGCAGTGGGGAGCTGTGGTAGGGCTTCATTTCCCTTGGTTTTGCTCTTTAATTAGGGAAGGGACCTGGTCTCGTTTGTCGGAAGATCATTTTGGAAATAGTGTGTGGAGATGGGAGAGACAGAAGCCAAGAAAATTGTGGCAGTTGTTCACATGGGAGATCATTAACTCAACCCTGATCTTCCTAAAGAGTGAAGCTGACTAATTTCTTGTTTGAAACTCTTTACTGACTTCCACTCTGCCTATGGGTTAAGATTGAACATGAGACTATGGTTGACACAGCCTTGCATGGTCTGGTCCCTGCCTGCTTCTCCAGCTCCATCTCCCACTGCTTGCCCCTCTTCTATAACCAATTCAGAAACAAACTCCCCCCCACCCCCAACCTGAAAGGCTTATATATTCTCTCCAGATGTCCTTGCTAGAGCTGTCTGCTTTGACATTTATTCTCCTTACCTACCGGGCAGATGCCTGTTCTTCTATCAACATTCCCCTCAGTGGTCAATTCCTCTAGGAGATTCCCAGACCTATGCCTGGCATGTCAGCTGCCCCACCATCCCACTCCCTCCTCCTGTGGACTCCGAATCACCCCTTCTGCATGACCTGCCTCTCCAAGGTTGTGATTACCACACTGAGATCTAAACTGCAAACTCCTTCAGGACATGACACACTGTTCATTATTATAGACTGAAGGGCTGGCACGGTGCCTGGCACAAAGTGGGTGGTCAGTGTCATGTGAGTGAACGTGAGCCTGGAAACTGGCAAGAGAAAATGGAGGGAAAAGGGGGAAAGGAGGGAAAATTCAAGAGAATTAGAGTAGATGGAATCCATAGGTCTTGGTGACGTACTGGGTGTGGAGGCTAAAGGAACCCTGGAATCAGGTTAAAGAATAATTTAGGAGGAGTAGTGTTGGTGGGGGGGGGGGGGAGGATGAATTCCATTTTAAGCCCGCTTCTTTATTTTCTTTCTTTCTTTCTTTCTTTCTTTCTTTCTTTCTTTCTTTCTTTCTTTCTTTCTTGTTGAAGTATAATTTACATACAGTAGAGTAAATGCACAGGTCTCAATGACATGGATACCTTGGACAGAACTTGAGATGACGGTAAGACTTCTAGCTGCAGGTATTCTGAAGATGGTCAGAAGTGTGTGTGTGGAAAGAGAGAAGTTGGTGCCGGGGGTTGAGCTCTGGGGTCCTTCTGAGAAGGATCCCTGGGGTCATGGAGTGGGTGGCCCCTTGGGGACAAGAAACCCGAGGATCCAGTCTTTGACCTCAATGATCAAATAGGTTCTGTCATCCACTCACAGAAAGCCCGTCACTTCCTTGAGTGAGTGATGGGGTGCCTATCCTCAGTGACTGTGGTCTGCACATAGCACATATGAGGAGAGAATGCGAAGATAAACAAGTGACTCATAACCCAATATGAAAACTGAAAATTACACTAACCATGCCACCTAGTAGCTTCCTGAGGCCGCAGAGTCATTTTCTAGTTAACCCATTAGGCAAATAAATGTTCTTGGCTGGAGGTTAGCTTTCATTTTCCCCTAAATTATACTGCATTAAATTAGATGTATAGGAAAAATTCCCTTTGGCCTAAGGAGTTCTGGTAATGTGGTGGGAAGAGCTCTCGTCTGGAAGTCTAGACATCCTTGTTTTTTTCCAAGCTCTTTCTGGAAAAAAGAGAGAAATCTTCTAGGTTCTCTTGACCTAGGGCAAGTTACGTGGCTTCTGGGAGACTGAAATCCTTCTTTTGTGACCTATAGGAAATTTTAGCCCTGAATCCTGTATTTACTCAACTCCTTTTTAAAAAAGGATTTTAATTATTTGAGAGAGAGAGAATGCAAACATGAACAGGGTGAGGGGCAGAGGAACAAGTAGACACACTGCTGAAAGGGGAGCCCAGTGCAGGGCTTGATCCCAGGACTCTGAGATCATGACCTGAGCCAAAGGCAGATGCTTAACTGACTGAGCCACTGAGGGGCTCCTACTCAACTTCTCAACAAATTTTTATCCAGCTTCTACTCTGTTCCTGGCTTTGACCTGGTTAAGAATCCCTGCTCCGGTGCCTGGGTGGCTCAGTTCGTTGAGCTGATGCCTTCAGCTCAGGTCATGATCCCAGAGTCCTGGAATTGAGTCCTGCATCAGGCTCTCTGCTCAGCAGGGAGTCTGTTTCTCCCCCTAACTTTCCCCCTCTCCTGATTTCTCACTCTCTCTCTCAAATAAATAAAACCTTAACAACAACAAAAAAAGAATCCCTGCTCTCACACCTCTTTGCTCTGGCCCCTGGCCAGGTAACCATCACTCTCAATTCAAAGCATGTCTGCATTCTTTATGACAGAGGACAGAACAGTGAGCTGGACATGACTCAGGTCCTTTATAAGAATTTTGCTCTCTAAAATTCAGACTTCTGGGGGGTAATTGTGTCAATCTGGTGAGGCAGGAGACCCACTGGGACTGGAGCAGAACAGAGCTGGATTTGGGTTCCAATTCTGCGACTTACCACCCTGTGATCTGGAGTAAGTTGCTGAGGTTTAGAAACTTCACTTTCCTCATCTGTTAAATGGAAATAATGCTGCCTCCTCTTTGTTTTGAGAAATAAGATGACGCATGTGGAAATGCTTGGTGCTTCTCTTCTCTATCATCCAACAAGCAGCAATTGCTCATGCCTTTCTTCACCTCAAATATTCTAAGTATCTAAGCCATTTGCCTGAGCCACAACTCAGTTTATAAACAGTTCCTGGAATTTGGAGGACTGTACTGGCCCCATTAACTTCAGCATACCCTTAGCAATTTCCATTTCATTTCAGACTTGAAATCATCTTCACTTTTTTTTTTAAAGATTTATTTATTTATTTGAGAGAGAGCATGCACACACGAGAGGGTGGTGGAAGGTGGGGTTGGCAGGAGAGAAAGGAGAGAGAGAATCTCAAGCAGACACCTCATTGAGGGAGGAGCCTGACACAGGGCTGGATCCTAGGACCTGAGCCAAAATCAAGAGTCAGACACTTAATCCACTGAGCCACCCTGGAACCCCAAAATCATCTTCACTTTCTACAAACTAGGAATATGATTTCTAACAACATTTCCACTCTTCCAAAACCCTCTGGATGTACCAGGGAGGTAGTTTTATTGAATTTTATTGATAATGCCCCATGGAGACTGTATAGATCTGAAATAATTTAGAAATTATATCACAAGGTCCTATTACTGTCTTTACAATGAAGGATCTGAGGGGGGGGGATGGGGGATGGCCTAGCCCCTTGACCTGGTGGTAGATGTGCGTGTTGGTTCCTTGATTCCTGCTCTAGCTCTTTTCTCCTTCCTAAAACCATCTTCACTGCTAGTATCTCAAGTAATCTGAAAGCTGTTTGTTTAATCCACAAGGCTCTCCTTGCCTTTTTGTGTTGAAGGACATTCACTAATTGAGGATACTTTCATGTCCTTTCATGAGAGTCAATAAGGTAAATTCTGACACTGGGAGGGACTACAGACACCACATGGAGGCCAGAAGTGTGCAGCTCTGACTAGAGCTGAGATATAATATGCATCACCAGGATAGGAAAGAGTTCAGAAGCCTTGGGTGGAATATGGAAGTAGAGAAGAGGAAGAAAGAGGTAGAAAGTCTTCCCATGTGGCCTTCAGAGCTAATGTAGGATCATGACTGGGCAGCCACTGTATGGACAGCTCTGGGTGATGGCAGAGGCAATGTTTGGTGATGGTGCATGAAGCCTGCCATGAGTCCTCTCCCCTACTCCTCCCTCTTTCTCTGCATCCCTCCCCCCGTCCTCCCTCATTCTCTCTCCTTCTCTCCTTCCACCCCCTCTCCTTTTCTTTCTTCCTCAACCTTATCTTGAGTATTTTTTATATACCAGGTCTTGTTCTGGATCCTTAACCCTGACTCTAAGGAGCTTATGCTTCTTTCTCCTTGGTTGTCCTTCAAAGACCCATCTGTTTTTCTTACTCGTCTCCCTAACTTTTTTTGCTTTTGTTCTTCTTTCTTTTTTACCTCTCTGTTTTCTCCTTTCACAGGTGTGTTTGTTTTATTGGTAACCCAAAAGACAGCTGTGGTCTCCTTGGTCTACAAGGTGTAGATAATATTGCCTTGAACTCCTCATTCCATGTCCTATGGAATTCCACATCCATTCCTGATTTCTGAAATTCCCATGGGAGGCTGAGGGGCTTTTATTTTCATGATCAATTCTGACTCCAAACACTGAACTTCTCTTGAATTCTCTTGGTTCACAGGCCCTTTCACTACCAACCCAGTCCCTTGCCAAGTTGACCCTGACATAAAACTCTGCCTCTTGCTTGATTTCCACAAAAACAAGATGAAACAATACTTTAGTGGATTGAACATCCACTAAACATCAAAATATAAACTTAATTTTCAGATAAGGTCTTTGGATATGTAATTAATCAAGTTAAGATGAGGTCATAATGAAATAAGGTGAGCCCTAGAGCCAATGACTGATGTTCTTACAGGAAAAAAAGTTATAAAGATACAGAGAGAGAAGGAAGGGTATGCGAAGGTGAAGCGGAGTTTGAATGATGTGGCCACCAGGCCAAAAAGCACTGAGGATTTCTAGGAGCCAGAAACTGGAAGGGGCAAGAAAGGGTTCTTCTCTAGAGCCATTGGAGGGAGCTTGGTTCTGCTGACACATTGATCTTGGACTTTGAGCCTCCAGAAATGTGAGAGAATAAATCTCTGTTGTTTTCAGCCAAGTTTGTGGTCCTTTGCTATAGCACCCATGGGAAGCTAACACAACACCATTTTCATTTGGGTGTGTAGTCAGCTTTACTGAGGGTTTGAGAGGGAAGATGAGACAGAGAGGAATACACATTTTAGATCTCTGTTCTTGATGTTTCACTGGCTCCCTCTTCCATGCTCAACCTGTCTTTGCATCCTTTCTACCCCTGAAGTCCCCAAACTCCAAATCCATCTCACCTTATGATGAAAAACTTCAACTCTTAAACTCAGCCCTTAGCCCCACCACTCAGGCCAAACGTCCTCTGATGCCCAGCGGCATGAAAATACTTTGTTTAAGGCCTGGCAGCCCCTCTCAGAAGGGGCTTGCAATCTCAGATGTAGATTGCAAGAGTCACCCTATTCCCCTGTTTGGAGACATACTTCTTTCCTACTTCTTCTTCTTCAGCCTCCCAGGCACTGTGGGGGTAGGCTTCTTTACCTGCATTCATCCTTAGAATGCTCAAGGTATGGGTTGTAGAAATCAGAGGGTCTTGTCCATCTATCTATCAGTCAGGAGATGCTGCCTTAGACTCCTTGAAGAGACAGAGAATATGAGAGGTTGCCCCATCCTTGAGGAACATTCCGGAAGAGTGCCCTTAGCTTTTCTTCTTTCAGAGTTTTGTTCAGCTGGTTTGATCTCTCCCATATCCTAATAATTTCTTAATTCTACTTCTTCATCCTTCCTCTATATATGTCCTCTTCTATGTGTCTATTTTTAGAGTTTTAAAAGTTGTGTCACCCTTAGTATTCTTTTTTTTTTTTTTTTCATGCTTACAAATTTTCAAGGCCTGTGGGGCAGTATTGGTTTTACCATTTTTTTAAATAGGAAATAAGGAAAACTGAGGCCAGGGGTGAAGTAAATTGCCCAAGATCGACTGTGTTTAAGTGACAGAATTTGCCATGCCTTTCTGAGAGTGGTTGTGAACCTCAGCCATTAGCCTGGAAAAATCCACTTAATTTAGACAAGCCATTTTCTTGTTAGCGTGAGAGCTCAGGATTGTAAGCTTGATTCCAGTTAGACACTCTCTGTTTTAAGAACTGATTTCTAGCCTGATTTTAAATTAAGTTTATTCAATGGTTTGAAGAGCTCTGTGTTTTGACTTTGGTTGCAGAGAAATATTCTTACTAGGTTACACGAATATTTTGAAACTCAGTCCTTGCTTTTTTTTTATTCAATAAAAGTTTGCACAAACAATGCATCCCACAGGAGAAACTTACGCCAGATCCCAGATGTTTAACACGTTTGCTTCAGATATTGGAGTTCATGGCCTCTTGTGCTTGTTAAACCAAAAAATGTAAGAGTGTAGAAGTGATTTTTAATATCTATGAGTGCTGCAAGGCCAGGCTGGATTCTGGGCAACTGTAACATTTCAACAACCTTTTTGATCACAGGGTTTTCACGTGTATGCATGTATGTATGTACCTGTGTGTGTGCACGTGCGTGCGTGTGTATCATTCTTCAAATGATCCAAGCAGACAGTTCAAGGAGGAGAAGCATAAACTCTTTAGTTTTGACTCAATTTCAGTTCATTTTGGCTGATCTATGTAGGAATGTTCAAAAAGTTCCTTTTCTAATCCTGACATCAACTCTGACTTATAATCACACAGCTAGGTCTGCCATTTGATCAGCCAACCATTTATTGATGAATCTTGGGGTTCAGAATGCCATCATACTGATAATAGCCCTCATCCACTGGGGACTGACTATGCCAATCACTACACTGTATCTTTGCATATGTTGTATCCTGCAACGCTCACAACCATCACCTTCATAGCGACCCTCCTCCCTTGCCTCCATTATAGTCGGGTCGCTAGCCAGTCTCTCTGCCACCAGCTTTGCCCTTGCTCCCTGCCATCCCCTTTCAACCTAATAGCTGGAGTGACCTAAATAAAGTTACAACTGTTCATGTCATTCCTCTACTCCAAACCTTCCAATGACTTCTCAGCCTATTCAGAAAAAAGGCAAGAGTCTTTATGGTGGCCCATGCTATCTCTTTTACCCTGAACCCTACCTTATGCTTCTCTGTCCCTGGTTCCCCCTTCTCCCTCTCTTTCTCTTACCCCAGTTGCTCTGGACCTCTCACTGCTTCTTAAATATGCCAAGCAGGTTTCTTCTGTACTTCTCATTAGTACAACAGAGGTTAAAGGACACTTGGAATATTATGTCTATTAAGGTAAGAAAGTGGGAGATAACTTATTTCAAATGATTAACAATAAGTTAGTAATCTATTGGTGGGGATTTAAAAAAAAAATATCTAAAACCCACAAGAATGTATTTTTTTCAGCAATCTTTGCTGGAGGAAATTTGGCCAAAGATAAATTTTCCCTTACAAATGGAAGAAGTCAAAGTTAGTGGGACAAAATATATTTTTTTAAAGATTGTAATTATTTATTTCACAGAGAGAGAGAGAGAGAGAGCACAAGTAGGCAGAGAGGCAGGCAGAGAAAGAGGGAGAAGCAGGCTCCCTGCTGAGAAGAGAGCCCAATGCGGGGCTCGATCCCTGGACCCTCAGATCATGACTCAAGCCGAAGGCAGAGGCTTAACCCACTGAGCCACCCAGGCACCCCAGCAATGGTACTTCTTATATCCTCAGGTCTTCCTTATGGAATTTTACAGTGGGCATTTAGGAAGGGAAAAAAGAGACACAAATGGGCAATTTCCACCCTGAGAGTTTTGTAGGAGCCTTAGCTGTGTTGATGCTTCAAAGGAAGAGTTCAGTTCATGTGCTAATCATAAGTGAAAGGGCCTTGGATCATTTTAATGGGATTTAGAGACAGAAGACCTTTCTTCACCATCATCGGCATCTTGATGCTTCTGCAATAGCATCTAGCAGCTCCCAAGCACTGGCTGCTTTTAGAACTTGGGGCCATAGACTCTTTGACACACACTGTCTGGACCAAACAGAGGGAGAACAACCAAAGAGAATAGAGGGATACTGGACACAAATTCCGTTTACTTTACATCTGGTTTATAGAAAGCTTATAGGAAGTTACAAATTTGTCATTCAGCCTAAAGATCAACTTAACCTGCCAACATAAATCTTCATACATACACTTCACTATTGTGAAACGGTCTTAATCATTTTTAATTCACACCTAAATAGTGCTTTAGTGTATAGAATGCTTTAATGTTTTTTCTTTCACTCATTGAAGATTTGTTCAGTATCTATGCCCCTGTTCCATGCTTTATGGAAGACATTAGGAATGCAAAGATGAATATGGCCGGTCCCTTCCCATTTTCTTATTTTGATCATAATAATGACCCTGAGAAATTGCTAAGGCAAAGACTATTTTTTTTAAAGTGTGTGTGTGTTTGAAAGATTTCATTTATTTATTTGACAGATAGAGATCACAAGTAGGCAGAGACGCAGGCAGAGAGAGAGAAGGAAGCAGGATCCCTGCTGAGGGGCTCCATCCCAGGACCCTGGGATCATGACCTGAGCCAAAGGCAGACGCTTTAACCCACTGAGCCACCCAGGCGCCCTTGGCAAAGACTATTTTATTTCCATTTTGCAGGAAAGAGATTGAGGCTCAGGGAGGTCCTTGCACTACCACAAAAAAGTATGAAAGCCATAATTTAGAGTCAGGTCTTCTGTCTCTAAATCCCATGCTTTTTTCTAGTACCCTATGCCTTAAACCAATGCTGAGGGGGAGCATACAAAGCAAATGAAAATGTATGCAAATCATAATCAAATGAAAAAGCCAATGACCCAGCTCTAAAGAATCTTGTAAAGACAGTTTTTTTGAGAATTCACATTGTCTTGTGTTTGAGTGACAGAAACTAAACATGTGTTAACTTAGAAAAAATATATAATTTGTGGATTTATAACCAGTGTGGCTTATGTACCAGAACAGTGGAAAAAACAGGATCCATCTTCCCTCAGGACTGAATGGAGCAAAAAAAAAATCTAGTGCCTTTGGAACCTCTTACACCATCTTTACTTCTCTTGGAATATCTACCTTATTGTCTTTTACTGTATGTTGATTTCTCCCTTGGAGATATGTCCACCCAAAGTTCTTCCATCACTAAAAAGAAAGCTGACTGTTCTTTCCTGGTTATAGTTTAGAAAAAAAACAGTTCTAAAGAAAGATTTTGATGGACATTCCTTGGGTCAGGTGCCTTCTTATGAGCCAGTGAACTCTGACTGGAGGGTGACATCCTGGGAAAACCTAGCAGCCACTTCTAGAAGTACACATTTTAAGTAGAGGACAGTGTGGTTCTTATGATCAGACTATAAATAGATGTCTATTTTGAGCACCTGAAATTTAACCCACACATGTATTTTTTTCCCTAAGAAATATCCTGTTCAATTTTGGGAAATTAAATATTTTCTGGACACCATCCCAACATTGTACTGTGTTTAAAGGAGTCAGCACAACATCAACAGGAATGAGCAGGAAATACTCCATGTAGCATAGTTAAGGAATCTTCATTACATTTAATCAGTCCTGGACGTGAAGAAGGAAGGCAGAATTTGGAGATGGCCCAGAGCGGTGAGAACAAACTAAGGACAGTGTGATGGTGACTCTAAAGAAGAACATAGAGCATGACTGCCACAAAATAACATTTGATTTTCGGGCATGACGATGGCCATCTTGGAGAAGATAGGAGGCAGAATGCAGAAGCTTTTTTTTTTTTTTTTTTTTAGTTTTTGATTATTATTATTTTTAATATATAATGTATTGTTTGTTTCAGGGGTACAGGTCTGTGAATCATCAGTCTTACACACTTCATAGAATTCACCATAGCATATATCCTCCCCAATGTCCATCGCCCAGCCACCCCATCCCTCTCCCAATACCCTCTAGCAACCCTCAGTTTGTTTCCTGAGATTAAGAGTCTCTTACGGTTTGTCTTCCTCCCCAATCCCATCTTGTTTCATTTTTTCCCTCCCTACCCCCATGACTCCCCACCCTTCCTCTCAAATTCCTCATATCAGAGAGATCATATGATAATTTTCTTTTTCTGATTGACTTATTTTGCTTAGTGTAATATCTCTAGTTCCATCCACGTTGTTGCAAATGGCAGGATTTCTTTTTTTGGGAGGTACCATCATATATATATATACCACATATTCTTTATTCATTGATCTGTTGATGGAAATCTGGGTTCTTTCTATAGTTTGGCTATTGTGGACATTGCTGCTATAAACATTCGGGTGCACATGCCTCTTCAGATCACTACATTTATATCTTTAGGGTAAATACCCAGTAGTGTGATTGCTGGGTCATAGGGTAGCTCTATTTTCAACTTTTAGAGGAATCTCCATGCTGTTTTCCAGAGTGGCTGCACCAGTTTGCATTCCCACCAACAGTGTAGGAGGGTTCCCCTTTCTCCACATCCTTGCCAGCATCTGTCATTTCTTTATCTTAATTTTAGCCATCTGACTGGTGTGAGATGATATCTCACTGTGGTTTTGATTTGTATTTCCCTGAAGCCAAGTGACGTGGAGCACTTTGTCATATGTCTGTTGGCCATCTGTATGTCATATTTGCAGAACTGTCTGTTCATGTCTTCTATACACTTCTTGATTGGATTATTTGTGCTTTGGGTATTGAGTTGGATATGTTCTTTGTATTTTGGATACTAGTTCTTTATCTGATATGTCATTTGCAAATATCTTCTCCCATTCTGTTGGTTGTCTTTTGGTTTTGTTGATAGTTTCCTTTGCTGTGCAAAAGCCTTTGATCTTGATGAAGTCCCAATAGTTCATTTTTGCCCTTGCTTCCCTTGCCTTTGGAGATGTTTCTAGGAAGAAGTTGCTGTGACCAAGGTCAAAGAGGTTACTGCCTGTGTTCTCCTTAAGGGTTTTTGATGGATTCCTGTCTCACATTGAGGTCTTTCACCCATTTTGAGTCTAATTTTGTGTATGGTGTAAGGAAATGGTCCAGTTTCATTCTTTTGAGAATGCAGAAACTCTTGGAACTAGAAAGGTTATCAATCTTCTGACTACTCTTTTCACTTTTCACTTGAATAGATAGATTCAGGGAGAAATAATCTGCCTCAGCCACAAAGCCCTAATTATTTTATCAGGAAAAATGGTGAAACCAACCCCTGCCTATTGGGGGGGGGTGCTATTCTTCTGAGGAAAATTGGAATAAAGTTACCAGAAATTGAATAGTGCATTAAGGGGAAAAAGGAAAGGTTTTGAGTCAATGGATTTAGAAAGTAGACTTCAAGTCCTTCATGATCTATACAAAACTAGGTCTAGTGTCGCTTACTTGGGATAGTCCCAATCCTGTGAATCTTTTCTTAGTTATCATATCTGGGGTTGGCCTTAACTAAGGGTTTTCCCATGCACCACACCCTCTTTTCAAAAGTCTTAGATCAGCAAAGTGGTTTTCTCAACATCCATTCTATCCCATAAGTAGCAGCAGTATGGTTTGGGGAGTTGATCTCAACTTAAGGGGTCAGCCTGTTTAGTCAAAATGTTATCTCATCCTCTATGCCAGTCACTGGTTCAAGAATGAGAATGTGACCCAGTTCTGGACAAAGAGACAGGAAGAGGCATTTGCCAGCATCTGGAAAAATTGATCTCTCAAGAGAAGTTTGGGGGAATTCATTCCATCCCCCTCACCTCACCTCAATTGAAGAAAGAAGGTCTTTTGTCCCTGGAAGCCCTTCTACAAACTGGAGAACTGGATTTAGAATAAAGCTTACGCAATCTAGAACAGAACAAAAGGAAGAGAAACGTTCAACAATACACAATGGGGTTGCTAAAGTGATGACTCTGGAGACCCACCTTCCTTTGCACTTCCTTTCAGTTTAGCCCTTCCAAGATGTAGAGGCTTAAATCAATAGCATTTGATCATTATTTAGTTTCTGAATGCTATCGGGGCAGCGGCCAGTGGGGAAGGCTTGTCTTTGCTCCACAATGCGTTAGCTAGGACTGCTCAGCTAGGGGCTGAAGGACCCAATTCCAAGATGGCTTCATCGGATCTGAGGGTCTTGAACCTTGGTTCTTTTTGTGTGGGCCTCTCCCTGAGGGTCTCCCCACAAACTACGGCAGCTTTCTCAGAGCATGGTGGCTGGTTCCAAGAGCAAGCGCCCAAATTCAGCCTCGTAGAAATTGTATAGCTTGTTAAGTCCTATTTCCTTATTTCCACATTCTGTAATTTCCATAGTGCTCTCTTGGTCAACCAGTCTCTATGGTTGGTCTACAAAAAGGAGAGAGGACGTAGAGCCCAACCTTTGATTAGAGGAATGTCAAAGAATTATGAACGTGATTTAAGCTACCATACAAGTTAATACATTTCTTTATTTTTATGACCCTTTCAGTTGGGTTTTTTGGTTACTTGTGGCTGACAGTATCCTCATTGATACAGTTAGTGTCATCTCAGTGGCTGGCAGCAGAATGTCCCACATTAACAGCTTTCAATTACAATGCCAATTTCAGCATGGCTTCCAATAATTCGTTACTAGTAATTGAATACCAAGGTTTTGAAAGCATTTACTTTTTTTTCTTTCTCTTTTTGCAAATCGGCGCAGAATCAAACTTACCACTCTAATAGCAGAAGAGTCATTTATTTTAATTGTAGTAGATTTCTCTGAATGGGTGATAAAGGGATGGAAACAGAGGAAGGATATAGTACATGGAAGCATTATTCTAGGTTGAGAGCTATTGGCCTGGATGCTGCTTTAAGTGAGTGTTAGAAGGACCTCTAGATAGTCTGTGTGCTCAGGGTCAAATTCTTCTTCTTCTCTGCTAGCCTGAAGCCAAGACAGTGAGGTTAAAGACTTGTGATCACATTGTATATTCTCTTTCTAGTTCTGTTGGTCTTTCTGTGGGCAAGGAAAAGAATAAAGACGTTCTTCTTGGTCATCTGTCCTGCCCCACGATGAACTCTAACACAGCAAACAATGTGTAAGTGTCCTCTGTGTTCTTAGCACTCCCCTAGGTATTGCAACATAAAGATAAGATGTGGTTCTCTAGGATCCTAAAAGATAAAGGCATTTGGGGAGCAAGAGGAGGCAAGTTAAAGTTGAGTGCTAAAGCAGGTACATAAACCAGCCGTAAAGAAACGGGGAGTGCACTTCCTGGATTTCAGGGTGCTTCCCGCCCTAGACGATGCAGCAGCAAATCATGTGATCCTCCCTTCCCCCCTGCGTCTGACTGGGCCAAGGTCAACATCTGACCCAGAGGTTCCCAACTGCAAGCTGAGGAAGACGGGCCAGCAACCTGGGCCTTGTGGGTGGAAAATCTGAGCTGAGGCTACAGATGGCTGGAATCTGGGAAGGGACATGTAGTTACTTCCTTTGGGTTGTGGGCCCTGAGCTCAAAGGTCTAGCAGAGTTGGCTTCAGGACAGCCATTGTGGAACTGGGTGCAGACTCTTGCTCTGAGAGATTAGAGACTCCAAGAGGCGGTTTGGGATGTACAGGTGTGCAGAAAGAAGCAGTTTCCAGAAGATGAGGGACCGAGGGGTGTCTGGTCTACACTGGGTTCCGTTCTTCCTGGGGCTTGTTGGTTGAGATTCCTGACAAACTGTGTTCCTTTTGTCTCCTTGACCAAAATACCATGCTCTGTCTTTTACTTCAATTTATCTGATTGCGTTTCTATTTCTTGTAATCATTGGAGTTCCATCTAGAATAAGTCAAGAATTCATAGAGGACATGGCGATTTCAATTGTCCTTAAGTAATGAATTGAATTTATGTAAATGCAGCTCCTATATCTGGACTTCCCAGTTTGCTGACCAAGACAGTGATTTAATAAAAGGACCTTTAGAGTCACACATAGCCTTGGGGTCAAATCCTGACTTCTTCATCATTTCCTTGTGATCTTGGAAAAGTCACTTATTTATAAGGTTTAGACAATAATCCCCACTCTGCAGTGTTGTTGCAAGAATTAAAAATAAATATGTATATATACCATTACGCAGTGCTTGGTGTATGATAGGTCCGTGGAGAATGGCTGCTGTTATCATTCCAAATGTATTTGGATGGGAGGAGGGAAGTAATTTTTAACCCTGTTCTCAGTAATGCCAAGTGATTTTTTTTTATTTTTTGAATTTTATTTATTTATTTGACAAAGAAAGAGAGATCACAAGTAGGCAGAGAGGCAGGCAGAGGGAGAGGGGGAAGCAGGCTCCCCGCCAAGCAGAGAGCCCGATGGGGGGCTCAATCCCAGGATCCTGAGATCATGACCTGAGCTGAAGGCAGAGGCTTAACTCACTGAGCCACCCAGGCGCCCCAATGCCATGTGGTTTTGATAAAGACATTTTATATTTCTCAACATTTTTAAGTGGCTTTATATGTTAAGTATATGTGTATGTTAAGTTTATGCATAAGCATGTAGGCATGCGTGAATGTGTATCTGTTTGGCAGGGGTGTTATTTTATCCCCTTTCCCCCTTTTCCTATTGAAGTTGTATTCACTGTGTTCTCAGACTATTTACTGTTATTAATCAGGCATGCAGTATGAGATGAACAGGGGTGATGAGTTGGTCAGACTGCCAAGCAAGTTCATGTTTTGCAGGAAACGCCAAATTGTTTCCTGAGGGGATGTTTTTTAGGAATGGAAGAGTATGCTTCACTGGCCCTCACAGACCCCGTCCTGTCCCTGGAGTGTTGTCACCTCACAGAGTGATACAATAGCTCTTTAAAAGCCAGTCCATGGAGCTGCTGTCCAGTTTTGCTGGAAGTGTGTTTGCCTTGTTGTTTTTCTTTTTCCTTCTGGTAAATGAAGCTCACATCGAGTAGGAAATGGATTGCAGACCTCCCATATTTCCTCAAAAAATATCCCAACTTCATCCATCCCCTCATAAACTAAAGGGGCGGGGGGAAGCTAGCGAAAAGCAGGGAGTCATGGGGAAAGAAAGAATGTCTTAAAAAAAAACTAATCCAAAATATTTTGAAGACATCTCCCCTTCCAACCAATGCCTCTAATTTATATAAAGATCAATGCATACGTCAAACTAACAAATTAAGATGCAATTGTCATTAACAATACATCTTTGGCTATGTGGTTCATCTGCCAACCACATTTATTCATGAATTTTCCTTATGGACTTGGAGCAATTTTAAAGAGAAGGAAAGAAAGTCTTGGCATCCTAAACTGCCTGGGGATTTTGCTGGGCGGATGACTTTTCCTAAAACTCTGACGAAAACAAAAATCACAAATGATAGCCTTCAAGTTTTATTTCAGATAGTGAGCTTGAGTTGCATTTGTAAACAACCACTCATATTCAGACATACTCTTCCGAAGGGTTTTTAAATCTTTCTTTTTTTTCTGCTGTGAAAAGTATTCAGATTTTATGTCTGACCAAAAGGATAGAAAATGTCAAACAGAACTTTACTGAGGGTGTGAGGCTAAATCCTTTTACTTACCATTCGCCCAATTAGTGCCCCCAAGTGACTTGAGAGGGGGTCCTGGGCATGCTGGTCTGGAACTCAGGGGCCCCAATGGGGTAGGAGCTCTTTGTCCACCTCACCACAGAAAATCATGGTTGGAGGATGTGTCAGGAAACTATTACTGGGTAACAGTCCCATATGCCATGACATAAAATGATGATAATCTATTATTTCTCATGCGTCTCTGGTCAGCTGGGGATTACCTCATCCAGTCTGGCTTATCTGGAATGACTGCTCCGTGTCTCTCATCCTTTTTGAACCAGCTGGTTGGCTCAGACAAAACTCTTCTCATGGCATTGGCAGGAGCACAAAAGGACAGGCAGAATCATGTGAGGCCTCTTCAGCTAAGCTCAGAACTTTCACACTCTTAGTTTTGTATCACCTTATTGGCTGAAGCAAGTCAAATGGCTGAACCCATAATCAAAGGGTACAGAAATACACTTCACTCCTTGAGTGGAAGGAAATTCAAAGTCATGGCAAAGAGGATGGGTACAGTAAGGGATGAAGAACTGGGGCCCAAGACTCGACTCTACCACAGAGAGATCTAGGAGTAGGACTGTACCCTTGGTGAGTGAAACCATACAGCTTGTCTACCACTGTGACAAGCCAGTCTGTTCTGTAGTATTGATGATGGCTATCATAACCTGATGCTATGACTCACTCACTATTTCTCCTAACTCCTTTAATTTTGGTTCCACTTTCCACCCTAGACAATCTTCTGATGATCACTCAGTGTCCCATGTGGTTATTTCTGCAGGGTGTAGTGTTTGGACTATAAGATAGAAATGTCACGACCTACAACAATTTTATTCCCCATGCTATATTTAGAGACAGGCCCTATAAATATTAATAGACCCTATTGTCTAGCTCAATCCCTAGTGAGCTTTACTGAGACTTCTTCTTCAACAGAGTTTAACTTAGAACGCTAAAGGGGAAAAGAGCAAGTTTCTAAGCTTGAGAAGTGAAGAGGCAGTTTCCATACTATGGTAGGGTCATCCTATGAAGCCAGGGGGCAACTAAATAACTACCCTTTCTTGGGGAGACATCTACTGGTGTGTAGTTTTACTCAAATATTTATAGTCATATATATATAACACCAGCACTTTGTCTTTCATAGGGGAAGGGAAGAAAGGTACAATCCATGTAATCTTCCTGTTGGGCAGCACGTGCATGGCGAACCAAAAGACTTCAATCAGGGAAGCAGAATCATTAGAGTATAATGAATATAAGAGTAAGATCTTAGAGAACTGTGGGAGAAATGGGGGACATAAAGGTCTGGAAGTGAGATTGAAGGATCAAAGTCTAACCTGCCCCCAAGAAGCCCTGGTGTAGGCGAACTAAGAGGGTAAGAACTCACAATGCATCTAGAAAGCTGGGCACACCTGGCCACTCAAGTAGAATCCACAGAAGAGCTGTAGAAAAGCCTTCAGACAGCTATCAGCTCTGTAGGTCCACAGCC
Source organism: Mustela nivalis (assembly GCF_964662115.1). Lineage (NCBI taxonomy): Eukaryota > Metazoa > Chordata > Mammalia > Carnivora > Mustelidae > Mustela > Mustela nivalis. The sequence continues at coordinate 30,397,436 of NC_139025.1, read as the reverse complement.
AAGCTTTGGACATGGGCCTGAGACTCAGGTAGTGAGCAGGGCCTGTGGTTAGGAAGAAGAGAGAGACATGGGCAGCAAGGACAATCTAGAACCTGACAGGATCTCTATTTTTTTGCCATTTAATCCTGCAAATATTTCCTTTTTTTTTTTTTTTTTTTTGAAGTGCCAATTGTTATTCTTTTTTTTTTTTTTAAGATTTTATTTATTTACTTGACAAAGATCACAAGTAGTCAGAGAGGCAGAGAAAGCGAGAGATAGAGAGAGAGAGGGAAGCAGGCTCACTGCTGAGCAGAGAGCCCGATGTAGGGCTCGATCCCAGGACCCTGAGATCATGACCTGAGCCGAAGGCAGAGGTTTAACCCACTGAGCCACCCAGGCGCCCCTGTTATTCTTTTTAATAAGCATAACTGCCTCTAACTTTCTTTAAATACCAGATTTCCTGAATGGTACCCATATAGTAGATGTAAATTTTGATAAATATTATGGATTTTTATTTTTAATTTTTTTTTTTTTTAAAGATTTTTTATTTATTTGTCAGAGAGAGCGAGCACAGGCAGACAGAATGGCAGGCAGAGGCAGAGGGAGAAGCAGGCTCCCTGCCGAGCAAGGAGCCCGATGTGGGACTCGATCCCAGGATGCTGGGATCATGACCTGAGCCGAAGGCAGCTACTTAACCAACTGAGCCATCCAGGCGTCCCTATTTTTAATTTTTTATCTTTTAAATTTAATTTTATTTTTTAACTGTTCCAAGATTTATTTATTATGCACCACACCCAGTGCTCCATGCAATACGTGCCCTCCTTAATACCCACCACCAGGCTCACCCATCCCCCTGCCCACCTCCCCTCCAAAGCCCTCAGTTTGTTTCTCAGAGTCCACAGTCTCTCATGGTTCATCTCCCCCTCTGATTTCCCCCAACTCACTTTTCCTTTCCTTCTTCTAATGTCCTCCATGTTATTCCTTATGTTCCACAAGTAGGTGAAGCCACATGATAACTGATTCTGCTTCATTTCACTCAGCATAATTTCCTCCAGTCCCTTCCATGTTGATACAAAAGTTGGTTATTCATCCTTTCTGATGGAGGCATATTACTCCATTGTATGTATGGACCATATCTTCTTTATTCATTGGTCTATTGAAGGACATCTTGGCTCTTTCCACATTTTGGCGACGGTGGCCATTACTGCCATGAACATTGGGGTACATACAGCCCTTCCTTTCACTACATCTGTATCTTTGGGGTAAATCCCCAATAGTGCAATTGCAGGGTCATAGGGTAGCTCTATTTTTAATTTCTTAAGGGATCTCCACACTCTTTTCCAAAGTGGGTGCACCAACTTGCATTCCCACCAACAGTGAATAAAGTCTCTCTTTCATCTTGTCCAAATTTCTCTTTTGGTCAGTCTAACATAGAATCACAGAGAGAAAGAGATTTTGGAAAATGTAGTTCCAGCTTAAGCAAACTGACACAGTTTAAGCCGTTGTACGTGGAGTCCAGAAGAATGCACAGCCATTTATTTCAGGTGTGAATCATTGCTTCCAACCCATGCAGAGTTCACAGGAAGGGATTTAAATGTCTCTCTGCTTTATTCAGTGAGTCTGGGGACATTTGCTCTGAAATCCTGAGGCAAGTCCACATGATGTGCCCAACCTGTCTTTCATCCTTTTTGGCCCAGCTTCCCATTGAGGTGAGTTGATGCTGTAGTTGATAGAAGATCCTCTTTTTTTCTAAATCCTCTCTTTCTTCCTTTCCTCTTTTATAACCTTCCTTTGATCCCACTGGTGCTATTCCTCTTATCCTAGGGGCTGAATATTTTTCATTTAGGCCTCCATGAAACTTGTCAGCCTTTTAGTGCTAAGAAGTTTCATTGATTAATGGAGTCTGGAGGAGGAGGATGGCAATGTGTTGGGGAAGGGCTCTGGGGCAAGGACACTGAGAAAAGAGGCCTCCATCATGTTGGGTATCTTGGTGGAGCATCTATGATCAGCCATTTTCCCACTTATACATTATCTTTAGTGGGTCCCGGTTACCTAGGAGAAAAGATGACAGGAGGAGGAAAAGAAAAAGGAAGAAATTCACCCCACCACAGAGTCCCGTTTATCGAGTATGTGTCCAGAAGATTAGTATACAGCCTTCTTAATGATATATTCAAGAGCCTTCAGAGTTATCATCTCACTCCTATTTTATATTTCTCAACAAACAGTTGAGCCTTGAACAAGGCAAGGTTAGGGATGCTGACCCCTTGAGCAAACATCTGGGTATAATTTTTGATGCCCCTAAAACTTAACTACTAATAGCCTACTGTTGACTGGAAGCCTTACTGATAACGTAAATAGTCAATTAACACATATTTTGTATATTACATGTATTATATGCTCTATTCTTATAATAAAGTAAGCTGGAGAAAAAAAGTGTCACTAAAAATCACAAGGGAGAGAGAATACATTTACAACACCACACTATAAAAAATGCATGTATAAGTGGATCCGTGCAATTCAAACCCATGTTGTCCTAGAGTCAACTCTGTACTCCACTTTGAGGGACGCTGGACTTTCTGCAGTTCACTTAGGGAAATTCTTCAAAGTGCATGTAAGAGATTCACAAGGGCTGATAAAGATGATGAAGATGATATCATGAATCTGATTCTATACTGGCTTCAGATCAATATGTCAGCATTCTTTCTTTTTTTTTAAGATTTTATTTATTTATTTGAAAGAGTGTGCACATGAACAGAGAGAGGGTCAGAGGGAGAGGGAGAAGCAGACTCCCTGCTGAGCAAGGAGCCTAATGCAGGTTTCAATCCTAGGACCCTGAGATCATGACCTGAGCTGAAGGCAGATGCTTAACCAACTGAACCACCCAGGTTCCCCCAAATGTCAACATTTTGATCTGGTGGCCACCTGAGAGAGAGCACATAGAGCTGTGTAGCCATAAAGATATTTATTTGTTCACATGGGACAAACTTAATGTCTCTATGACCTTAACACTACGATAAATTTTCATGTTCCAAGTCTCCCATGCAATGCCTAGACCAAGAGACAACAATTTTCTAGTGTCTTAATCTATATGCCACCATTTATGACAGTGTTAATCAGGGTATGTAAAGCTACCTGCTGGGGGTGGGGGAATTCCCCAAATGTTAGTAGTTCATACCATAAATTTTATTTTTCATTTACATTACACATTACAATCCAGTCAAGAGTAGTGGGTGGTGGGGTGAACCTTGCTCTTTGAAGTCAGTCAGGGACCTGGTCTTCCATCTGGTTGCTTTTTCAGCTTTAGCAATGGTCTCAGGTAGCCAAGGAATGGGAAGAAGGAGAGAGTGGAGAAGAACCTCATCCGTTCTTAATTGCCTAGACCAAGAGGTGGAATTTTACCTCTGCTCAAATTCCATCAGTGAGAACTGGCCACATGTATAAGGGGGATGGACAAATTAATTTAGCTTTATGTTCCGGAAGAGGAATGAATGGTGATCCTTCATGGCTCTGCTGAAATGTCATTTCTTCCCTGAGGCAAGTGCTCAGGGCTGTTCCTGGTACACCATGAGAACTCAAGAATTTGAGTTGCACAGCAGGGAGTCTGATGCGGGACTTGATCCTAGGACTCCAGGATCATGACCTCAGCCAAAGGCAGTCGCTTAACCAAGTGAGCCACCCATGTGCCCCATAGTCTTCTGTGTTTTAAGGCAGAAAATGAGACAGAAGAGATTTGGGGGGAAGCAGAAACCTGTCTGCTACCCCTTTCAATCATATGACTATTTATATTGTGAAATTTTTTTATGAGTGGTCTAAGAGTTCATATTCTTTAAAAAAATTTTTTTACTCATTCATTACACAGATATTTGAGGGCCTTCTATGCGGCATGTGCTATGCTAGGTGCTCAGGTTGTCCTAATTCCTGTCATTGGTAACTCACATAGGATGAGGTTAGTAGGAAGAGGGAAAAGAAGCTGACGATTGAAATGAGTGTGTAGGAGTCATGACAGAGATATGGATGGGGGGTGGCAGGAGAGCTGAGGTAGGGTACCTAATTTACTCTGCAATGGGTGTTATGAAGGTTCACCTTCCAGAAGAGGGATACTTCAGCTGAATGAATGTGCATTTGTCAACTGATGACCCATAAAATAGAGGTAAGTAGTGCAAATACAGCAATTTAGGGAATAACAATTAATCCCGAAGGTCAACAACGGGTGGTGGGGGTAGTGGGAGGTGAGGCGTTAAGGATTCACGTGATTTCAGGGATTAAGGGATCTGTCTCTATCAAATGAAAGAATAGGGATATCTAAGTAGCAGTGATATTTGCACCAACCCATTATATTTTTCTCCTCAGATCGGCTCCAGTGAATAGAAGACATTAAACATTAAAAACATTAATATTTAACATTAACAATCAACACACAAAAGCCACTCAGAGTATTGCAACAGCCATCACTTTACGGGAAGAGTTTAAACACAAGGACACAGAGAGAGGTGTACAGTGTCCTCCATCCCTGGCAATGTAGCCTTGCCTCTGAAAGTGGAACCGGAAGAAAGCCTATTTCAAGGAAAATAAGGGAAATGGTTTCATTGTTTTCAAAGAAACGTATCTGTCTGCAGATTCTTCTAAGAAAGCCTTTTAGATGGAAGGTGGATGGAAACTAAGAACAAATCAGGGAGTGCTTTCTCTTGGGACTCCTCCGTAAGTAAGGAGGTGTTAAGATTGTTCAGTGAGGGAACCAAGTTCTTGCCTAGTTTAATATTACTGAGCATTCACACATTCACTCATTCTTCGTTCACTTAGCACATTCGAGTGACATTTTTGGGCACTGCACTATGATGGCAGGTGCCACAGGAGAGTAAAAGATAGGTAAAGGTCCTTGATCTTGAGAACTAACGCATGCATCTGGAAGTTACTAGCCAAGAATGGGCTCTATTGAAGGGTGTGAGATGATAAAAGATAAATGTTGGCCACTGCCCCTGGTTCCTAGCTGAGAGCTCCTAAGACTCATGTAAATTTCCAAGTGACAAGAGCACTAGGAGCATCTTTTGTTGTAATGAGGTGACTCTGTGTGGGCACCTAGATGAGGGCCAGTCACCAGAAAGACCAAGCCATGATTAGAAACTTGGAACTTCCAGCCTACCCTTGTCCTCCAAAGAAGGGAAAGTGGCTTAAAATAGTAAGTGATTATACCTATGAGAGGAAGCCCCCATAAAATCCCAATAGTGCAGGGGTTGGAGAGCTTCTAGGTTGGCAAACATATCCACGCTGGAAGGGTGATACACCCCAACTCCATAGGGACAGAAGCTCCTGTGTTTAAGACCCTTCTAGACTTTGCCCTAGATATCTCTTCATCTGGCTATTCATCTGTATCCTTTATCGTATCCTTTAATAAACTGGTAAAACTAAGTAAGCATTTCCCTGAGTTCTGTGAGATGCTCTCACAAATTAATTGAACCCAAGGAAGGTGTGTGTGTGTATGGGGGTCATTGAAACCTCTGATCTATAGCTAGTTGGTCAGAAGCCCAGGAGATAATCTGGGCTTTTGGCTGGCTTGGGTTGTTGTGGGGGTGGGGTGCGGTGCAGGGAGGCAGTCTTATGTGACTGAGCCTGTGAGATCTGATGCGCTCTCTCCAGGTAAGCAATGTCAGAACCAAGCTGAATTGTAGGACATCTAGCTGGTGTTGCAGAGAATTGTGTAGTGAGGGGGAAAAACCCTCCACACATTTGGTGACCAGAAATGTCAGAATGAAAGTGTTTTGTATGAGGAGTCAAGAAGATACAGTTGCAAGAGAAACACAGGAGGAAAGAGCTGGGTTTTCCCCTACAACAGGTGGAAAACTGAGTTTTTCTAATACAAAGCATCAGAGAAAAAATATGTATATATTCTCTTTGTTGTTTGACCTTTAAGTACAGCATATCATATACCTATGTACATACATGTACACACATATTTTATATAATATATATTTGAGAGCCTTGGAGTCTGAAGTTCAGAGTCAATCTTGACTCTATACTTGGGCGACCACTATTTGTTTGACTCTCAGTATTTTCAACTGTAAAACAAGGATCATAACAGTGACATCACAATTGTGAGGGTTAAATGAGATGACTCATGTACGAGCTTTGTGTAAACAGTACAGGACTTTGCAAACATTTGTCACAGAGAAATTATCAAAGGTGAATGTACGAGGGCTTTCAAGCAGTGTTTATCAAACTGTGTGCATCGAATCATTAATGGCCCAGGATGGCGACAGGCATTTCTCAAGAAGACAGTTGTGTGGTGTGTAGGGGAGGCAAAACTTTACCGCTGCCCTTTTAGGATGAAACCTTTTAGGGTTTCTGGCTGGGGCTGAGAGTTAAATTGACATAGATTAAGAAGAGCGAAGCGTATGGCGTTTTATAGGTACACAGCACAGTCCTTGTAGGAAAACATGGATCAAAAGCACTTAGAGCTGAGTGCTTACATACTAAGTTGGACAAAGGGTGGTAAATAGTGAGAAAGGGGCTTGAGGTGAGGCAGTTAATGGTGAAGTGAGGTTTGTGTGTATTGATTTCCTTTGTCCTCCACTCCCTGTCTCTGGTGATAAGAATGTTCCCTGCCTCCTGGTACGGGGACATCTTTCATTTGCGAGTTTCATCTTCTGCTTTCAGGAAGAAAAAGGAAGGTCAGAGAGATCTTGTATCTGCTGTTTCTCAAGAGCTTTTAACGAAAGAAAGAAAGAAAGAAAGAAAGAAAGAAAGAAAGAAAAGGAAAGAAAGGAAGAAAGGGCAACAACAACACTTATGTCAAAGGGGCATATTTTGGCCTGCCACCTTTCAGGTCAAATACATTTGGGAACTACAGGATGATACCAAGTAAAACAGTTTTAGGCCTGTAAGTGTGTGGAGGCTCTCGAAGAGAGTAATTTCAATTTACACCTCATCAGCTTTTCAAACGCTGAGCCATTCAGCAACACATCATCTAGGAAGTCACTCAGCAACTTTCTAAGAACAGTGTGGAGATTCCCATCACAAGCATCAAAGGGCCAGCCCACTCCTTGCCAGGGTGCTAGAGCGGATTCCGGCATCCTAAGGGGGGGCAGAGCGCTGTAGCAGATACTTTTAGGATTCCTTCCAACATACCTATTGCTGGCAAGGTGGTAATAGGTGGAAAGTCACAAAAGGGACGGGAAGGGGGCTGATTCTTAAAGGAACAATACAAGGTAGCGAATAAAAGTTTATTGGGTTTCAAAGAAAATGTGCTGCCACACCTCTGGCAAGAAAGACCGCTCCTTCTTCCCTATGCAAAGAGGTTCATCAGGCCAATAACTTTCATGCTATACCTCTTTTAGTTTTTATTCTTCCTTCCGATCCCTCAGCGCCCTCCAAACTTTCCAAAGGGAGAGCAGGGGCTGGGAATGGCGAAGCGGGAGCGGCCGAGGGCGCAGGCCCGGCGCGCTCAGGTATTAGGCCGGGCGGCCCCGCCCTACCCTTCCCCGCTCCGCCCCTCGGCGCACACCTCCGGGGGGGGGGGGCGGGGCGGACCTGGGGAGGGGGCGGGGCGGACTTGGAGGGGCCGGAGGCGGGGTCTCAGGGCGCGGCCGCGCGAGGTGGCAGGGGGCCCCCGGCTCCTGCGGGAGGCCACGCCGGAGTGCCCGCTGCTTGCAGGAGGTAATTGGCCTCGCCGCGCGCCGTGGGGCGGGGGCGCCCGGGGAGCCGCGCGGGGAGAACCCGCGTCGGGCGGCCGGGCGGCAGGTTTCCGGCGGGGAGGGGACCGCGGGCTCAGGTGCGTCGTGGGGCCGCTCCCGGGCGCGCAGCGTGGCACCGGCCTGGCGCCGCCGCTGCTGTCCGGGGCTGCCGGGTCGGGCTCCGGGAGTGCGCGGAGGCGGTGCGAGAGCGGCCCCAGCCCCAGCGGGGGAGCCCCTTGTCCCCCGCCCTGCCTTAGGGGGCGTACTGTTCTGTTTGGGTTTTCCTCTCCGTTAACTCTTTAGACTTGTCTCCTGGGGTCGGGGGTTCCCCGGGGACTGTTCCTGGGTCTCCTCAGCGACGCCTGCTTTCAGGAGCCGTGGGGGAGGTTTGGGGCCCCTCCACGCCGGCGTTCACCGTGGGCGGGGCGAGGGGGGCAGTGACTCGGGGAGGGGGCCTCCCCGCCTTACCGGGGTCTGCTCTGCGGGAGCCCCCGGACCGCAGGGAAGGGAGACCCTAGCCAGCTCCGGCGGGGCCGGCCGCGCGCCCCTCTCTCTGCCCGGCCCGGCTCTGGGCAAAGAGGGAACGAGGGAAGCGAACTTCTTTGCCTGGAGAGTTGGATAAGAACCGAGTTCGCTGAGTTATCTTTTATCTGTGATGTTTCCGAAACTTTTAGAAGCAGAGAAAGGGTGTTCAAATGTCACTTCCCTAGGGTTTTGGCAAAACACGAATTACACACTCGTCTTGATTTTAGATTTGGCTTCTGTCTCTTCCAGTTTTTTTGTTTTCCTTCTTCTTTGCTATCTTTTCCTTTAAATAAAAGGGAAACGGTAGGCTGATTTGTGGGGTATATTGCACCCAGATAGATGCCAAGCCAAAAATATTGATTCCTTTAGAATATTTAAAAATATAGCATCTGAAAGGATTGCTTTGGTTTTTAGGATACTGTTCTGATTCTCACTCCAGGTAGACATATAGTAGATTTTTTTTTTTTTCTCTGATTAATACTGTAAAAAGTAGCCTGGAAGATATTGAGAGTTAACAACACCCCCCTATTTACCCATTTAATATTTTGATATGTGACTTTATTGTGGCTAAAAGCTGCTTTTTCTGGAAGGAAATGTTAATATTGCTTGCCCATGAGAGCTGGGATTGGAGATTTACCTTTTGTATCTTGTGTTTTGTAGTTTTTGTCAATGACTTTTGTCAACTGGAGGAAAAAGTCTTCATAAGAATTTGTGTTTTTTTAAACGCTTCAAGAAAAATATTTCGAAAGTAGCTCTTGTGTTTTATTGGCTCCACAGGAATTATCATTATATTCATGAATAAAGGTAACAAAGTGAGAGATTAATTCAGGTTGAGAGAAAAGGAGTGAGGTTCTTGTAGAACATCCAGCAGACCTGTTTGGTTGGCAGATGTGTTAGTATTGGGATTTTCTGATGTGAAAATTTGTAAATGTTAGAAGCATGGTGGATTTGGGGTTGTTAGTGCTGTGGGAGTGGAAGAAATCATTCAAGTAAGTAGAGTGAGAAGGGAAGACCAAGGATGGGAAACACCAATATTTAAGAGATGTATAGAGACAGTCGTGGAAAGGGAGGACAAGTCAGGAAAGGAGGAGGAATGTCTACCAGATGTAGTTTATAGGAACCACTCTCCTGGAGAGGAAAGAGATTTAATCAGGAGAGAGATCTATCTCAGTCAATTGAGTCAGAAGGATCTGGAAAATAGGAGCTGATTAAGTGTGTCTTGGCTTTGGTAGTTAGGATAGGAGGTCATTGATCTCAGCAAACACAATTTGAGCAAAATGATAAGGATGGAAGTCAAATATGAATGAATTTGAAGAGTAAATAGAGAAAGGAGAAGTAAAGATAAGGAGAGTAGAGTCCTTATTTTGAGAAACAAAGATTAGAAGGAGAAGTGACAGGGTGGTAGAAGGGAGTTTATAGTCTGTTTGGAAAGAATAGAAGGACAACAGACTAATACTTTCTTTTTTTTTTTTTTAAGGATTTTATTTATTTATTTGACAGAGATCACAAGTAGGCAGAGAGGCAGGCAGAGAGAGGGGGGGGGGGGGGGAAGCAGGCTCTTCTCCGAGCAGAGGGCCCGATGTGGGGCTCGATCCCAGGACCCTGAGACCATGACCTGAGCCGAAGGCAGAGGCTCAACCCACTGAGCCACCCAGGTGCCCCAGACTAATACTGTTATGTTAAAGTGCATCTCACGGCATTGTTCATGTCTCAGGTTTAAGTAGGAAAAGTTTAGCGCAAGTAGCTGAGTGTATTGATTAGAACTATTATAAGAAAGATTTTCATCTTCCCCCATTCAAATTATGACCACTGTCATAATGGTGTTTTGGTCTGGTGGGTTCAGGTGTTATCAGTGGTAAAAGAACACTTCCACAAACTGTGTTCAATGGCATTTCATCTGAGTTCCCGTACTGTGATACTCCCACTGTACACTTAAGACATGTGATTCTACTTGTATAAGATCTTCATGATTCTTCCCAATATTTAATGTAGAAATCAGATATTTTGGTTAAATCAGAATTCATGAGGCATATGTCAGGGGCTTTGCTTCAATTATTATTATGCATTCAAGGGATAATGCTCTTAGGTGAAAATTTCTTTATAATGAGCTCTACTTCAGTCATCATTGAAAGTTTAATTTTTTTATTGCTGTTCAGACACAGTGTTTTATGTGTATTTATGTTTGAATATGAAAACAATAGCTAAAATGGAAGAGGCCAAAAATCCAGTGTTGCCAAGGGTGTAGAGCACCTGGAACTCCTGTACTCGGCTGGTAGAAGTGTAAATTGGTAAATCATTTTGGAAAAGTGTATCAGCTACGGCAGATCATGTGCAGAAGCTATGTTCAAGCCATACCTGACAAAATTCTAGAAAATGCATGCTAGTTGAAAGCAACAGAAAACCGTTTAGTGGTTACTTGAGGATGAGGCAAGGGAAAGTAAGGAGGGATGTGTTGGAAAGACGTGTGAGAAAACTTCTGGTGTTGGTAGGTTATTCATTTTCTTGATTGTGAAGATGCTTTTTACAAATGTATACCTATGTTTGACTCATGAAATTCTACATTTTATTTATTTATTTATTTATTTTAAAAAAGATTTTATTTATTTGACAGAGATCACAAGTAGGCAGAGAGGCAGGCACCCCAAAATTGTACATTTTAAATGTTTGCAATTTACTGCAAGTTAGTACTTAACTAAGGCTGTAAAAAAAGTAAATAAAATAGTGGAAAAAAACACACTATTGTTTTTTCTTTTCCTTTCTTTTAAAGATATTTATTAATTTATTGGACAGAGAGAGACACAGCGAGAGACGGAACACAAGCAGGGGGAGTGGGAGAGGGAGAAGCAGGCTCCCTGCTGAGCAGGGAGCAAGATATGATAAGGGGGCTCCATCCCAGGACTCTGGGATCATGGCCTGAGCTGAAGCCAGATGCTTAATGGCTGAGCCACCCAGGAGCCCTCTTTCTTTTTTAAAAGATTTTATTTATTTATTTGAGAGAGAGAGAGCAGGGGGCGGGAGGATGGGCAGGGAGAGGGATAGGGAGAAGCAGAAGCAGACTCCCCACTGAGTAGTAACTCTGACATGGGGGTTCGATCCCAGGACCCTGAAATCATGACCTGAACTTAAGGCAGATGTTTAGCTGACTGAGCCACCCACGTGCCCCTATTTTTTTCTTTTAAATATTATCATTATCTTAAGATGATTGGATTATTGATAATTTTTATTTTTTTCATATAGTTTTAAGTATTTTTTATATTTGCTGCCATGGCTATGCATTTCTTTAATTTTTAAGTGAGAAATTATTTTATATGTACAAAATAGTACTTTTGACAATCTATAGATTTAGAGTACAAATAAAAGCCACTGTACTGGGGCGCCTGGGTGGCTCAGTGGGTTAGGGCCTCTGCCTTCGGCTCGGGTCATGATCCCGGGGTCCTGGGATCGAGGTCCGCATGGGGTTCTCTGCTTAACGGGGAGCCTGCTTCCCTTCCTCTCTCTCTGCCTGCCTCTCTGCCTACTTGTGATCTCTGTATGTCAAATAAATAAATAAATATCTTAAAAAAAAACAAAACACTGTACTTTTATCATGCTTTAGAGCTAATACATTGTCAGTATTTTCAAAGCCCTGATTGTATCTTCTTCTCTGCATCTTTTTTTCCCCCACACTCTTTGATTTACTATATAGTTTTGCTACATAGGTGTGTATTCATAAATAATATAAAGTTTAGTTTTGTCTATTCTGTGACTTTTTTTGCACATTATGAGACTCATTGGTATTGATGTTATAGTTCACTTACTTCTTATTGTTCTCTATCATTCCACTGTATGACTTTTCCATCGTTTATCTATCTCCCTGTTAATGGATATCTAGAGGTGTTTTCAGTTTTTTTTTTTAAATTTAATTCTTACTTTTTGCCATTAAAAACTTCTGTCATGGCCTTTTTTTTTCTTTTTTAAGATTTTATCCTTTACTTGAGAGAGCATGTGTGAGTAGGGGGAGGGGCAGAGGGAGAAGGAGAAGCAGACTTCCCAGTGAGCACAGAACCCAGCACGGGGGCTTGATCCCGGGACCCTGAGATTAAGACCCAAGCTGAAGGCAAATGCCCAGCTGACTGAGCCACCCACACGCACCTGTTAGGGCCATTCTACTCCATGTCTCTGCCTAGGAGTAGAGTTGTGGGTCTTCTGTTCTGCTAGATAATGCTGAATTGTTTTATAAAGTGGTTGTACCAGTTTATACTTTCACAGGCAGTGTGTTAAGTGTTCATTTAAAAAAAATTTTTTTAAATTTGACAGAGATCACAAGTAGGCAGAGAGGCAGGCAGAGAGAGAGAGAGAAGAGGAAGCAGGCTCCCTACTTAACAGAAAGCCCGATATGGGGCTCCATCCCAGGACCCCAGGATCATGATCTGAGCCGAAGGCAGAGGCTTTAACCCACTGAGCCACCCAGGCGCCCCTGAAGTGTTCATTTTGTTCCCTTCCTCAACATTTGAGGCATTTGTACAATATTGGTAGTTATCTGAATTGTTTCTTTTCAACAGTCTGGTGGGTGAGAATTGGTACTCCATTAGAGGTTTAATTTACATTTCCCAAACCTTCCATAATTCCTCTTCCATGAGATGTCTGTCTTTTGCCTATTTTTTTTTAAACTTTTATAATTTGATTTCTAGAAGTTATATTTATTTATTTGTGGTACTAATTCTTATCAGTTATGCATGTGGCAAATATCTTTTCCCCAGTAAGTGGCTTGTCTTTTACTTTATGTGGTGTTTTTTCTGTTCGTTTACTTTATGTGGTTTTTGGTGGATGCATTCTATAGTGTAGTTGAATATGTCAGCCTTTTCCTTTACAGTTTGTGATTTTGGCATCTTGTTTGACACATCTATCTCTTCCTTGAGGTTGTAAAGATATAGTCTGATGTTTTCTTCTGAAAGCTTTAAAATACTGCCTTTCATATTTATGTCTTTAATCCATGTGGCATTGATTTTTGTGTGGTGTGAGGTGGGGATCCAGTTTCTTTTTTTTTTCCATTATGGGTAATCAGTGTTTCCCAGAATCATTTACTGAATATTCTGGTTTTCCTCCCAGTGATCTATAAACATCATATTTCAAGTTTCTATATATGTGTGCATATGTTTCTTTGTTTGGTCTCTTTGTGTATCCTGCCTGCAATCTTATTTACTATACTTGTATAAAGAGATAGGATACCTAAAAGAATGAGTCATCTACTCATAGTTCTTTTAAAACTAGACTCCCCTTCAAATTAATTTTTTTCTAAAGTAGACTTTTCTTTGGAATATATTTTTAATCTTAAATATCTATTGTAATCCACTGAGGTCACAAGTAATACTGAAAATACTTTATTTTTTTTATCATTTATTTAATTTTTTTAGAGAGGGAAATGGGGTAGGGATGGAGGAGAGAGAGAGAGAGAGAAAGAGAGTGCAAGCGAGAGAGAGCGAAAGAAAATCTTAAGCAGGCTCCACTCCCAGCACGGAGCCCCACTTGGGGCTTGATCTCACAACCCTGAGATCATGGTGTAAGCTGAAATTGAGAGTTGTATGCTTAACTGACTGAGCCACCCAGATGCCCTATAAAACTGAAGCTACTTTAGTGTAGACTGTCTTTGGTTTTTGCAAATCCTGTCCTAACTCACTGGAGTTCGTTTTAACTTGAGAAGTAAATATAGAATTTTCATTTGAGGATATAGTTAAGATATTTAGGAAAACCTTCACACTGCAAATAGCCAAGAATACGTTATTTAAATTTTTAAAAAAGGTACTTAGGAATTAATTATGCCAAAATATAAAAGAAAGCTGAAAATCTGAGAGTAAAGGAGCCCTTAAGTCTTATTTGCTCTGAGAGCATTTGCTGAACTGGGGGTACTTAATTAGATTTGATTAAGAACTTGGTGAATTTGCAGGAGGCATAGTTAGAAGTCAGCCCTGGGCTTATTCAAGGCAAGCTAACAAAAGACTCTCTGCCGTTAATTCTGAGATTCCCAAAGGTGTGTGCTGTCAAGGACTAAAACTCACCCTACCTCTTTCAAAGATCTGTAAGGAAAGTTGCCTTGATGCCAAGTAAAATGAGGGAAGAAAACCTGTCCTCGGGAAATTGTTATAACCAGTGTATTGGTAGTGGTAGGGCCTGGTTCACATCGCATTGGTGGTCCTAAAACATTTCATGGTGTAATTTTTTTAATATCTTATTTTTCTTTATATATAATTCACATACCATAAAATTTACGCTTTTGAGGTGTACAGTTCAGTGGTTTTTTATGTGTTCACAAAGCTGTGCAACGATCATCATTAATTCTAGAATATTTTTCTTTAGCCCAGAAAGAAACCTTGTACACATTAACAGTCACCCCTCATTTCCTCCTCTCCCCCCAACCCCTGTAGTCACTGCTGTACTTTCAGTTTCTATGGCTTTGCTTATTCTGGGCATTTCATATTAATGAAATGATACAATATGTGGTCTTTTGTGTCTTGCCTTTTTCACTTAGCATAATGGTTTTAAGGTCTATCCATGTTGTAACACAAATCAGTATTTCATTCCTTTTAATGGCAGAATAAGATTCCCTTCTGTGGGTGTAACACATTTTATTTTTCCGTATGTTAGGTGATGGACATTTGGGTCATATCTACTTTTTGGCTATTATGAATAATGCTGCCATGAACATTTGTGTATAAGTTTTTGTGTGGATATATATTTTTCATTCTTGTAGTATAAAAGACCTAGGGAGTGAATTCTTGGGTCATATGGTAATTCTGTTTTTAAGTTTTTGAGGAACTGGTGAACCATTTTCCAGATCAGCTGCACTATTTTTCATTCTCACCAACAACCAGTGAGGGTTCCAGTTTCTCCATATCTTTGCTAACACTTGTTTTTGTCTATCTTTTTGATTATAGCCATCCTAAGTGTATGTGGATTGGTATTTCATGGTGGTTTTCATTTGCATTTCCCTAATAACTGATGATGTTAAGCACCTTTTCATGTGTTTATTGGGTATTTATCTGTCTCTGGAGAAATATCTATTCACATCCTTTGCCCATTTTTCAGCTAGGGTCTATGTCGAGGTATGAACTTAAAGTGATTTGGTAAGGGGCACCTGTGTGGCTCAGTCAGTCTTGATTTCGGCTCAGTTCTTGATCTCAGGGTTGTAAGTTCAAGCCTGATGTTGGGCTCCGTGCTAGGCATGGAGCCTGCTAAAATAAAATAATATGGTAAACAAATGCAGATATTCTCTTGAGAGTATATTTTCATCTTTGGCTTAAAAAGTTCTATGAGTAAAATTTCAAGGTCCCTGAATAATTTGTCAAAGATAATCAAATGCACAGGAAATAAGACAACCTGAATAAGAATTAGCAGAAACAACAGATAGACATAAACTTACAAAATCTTACATATTGGAATTGCCAGTCATAGATTATTAAAATAACCATGATGGGGGGATACCTGGGTGGCTCAGTCGGTTGAGCATCTAACTCTTGCTTTCAGCTCAGCTCATCATCTCAGTGTTGTGAGCTCCCCGCTCAGCAGGGAGTCTGCTTGAGATTCTCTTTCTCTCTCCCTCTGCCCTTCCTCCCCCAACTCAAATAATTAAATAAAGCTTAAAAATTTAAATAATTATGATGGGCTATATTTAAGAAAATAAAAGCCAAGTTCTTTTTTTTTTTTTTTTCCCTAGCTGCTTTTGAGATTTCCTCTTTATCACTGGTTTTGACCCATGTTATTATAATGTGTCTTGGCATGGTTTTCTTCATACTTCCTATGCTTGGTGTTTGTTGAGGTTCTTAGATCTGTGGTTGGTAGTTTCAAATTTGAAGAATGTTGGTATTATTTCTTCAAATATTTTTTTCTGCCTCCCCCATCTCCTTCATGGACTTCGGTTACATGTATATTAGGCTGTTGGAAATTGTACCATGGGCCACAGATGCTCTTTTGTCTTTATTCTTCTTTGTTCTTTGTTTCATTTTGGGTAATTTCCTTAACTATATCTTCAAGTTCATCTGCTTTTAATACCATCCAGTGTATTTTCCATCTCAGATATTGTAATTTTCATCTTTAGAAGTTGAGTCTTTTTTTCTATCTTTCATGTCACTCCTTTTTGAACATATAGAGCCAGTCAGATGGTTTTAATATCCTTAAATGTTCATGTCATTTCTAGGTGGGAACCAGATTTGATTTTTCTTGTCTTTCTTTCTTTCTTTTTTTAAGATTTTATTTATTTATTTTTAACAGACAGAGATCACAAGTAGGCAGAGAAGCAGGCAGAGAGAGAGGGAGGAAGCAGGCTTCCTGCTGAGCAGAGAGCCTGATGTGGAGCTCGATTCCAGGACCCTGGGATCATGACCTGAGCCGAAGGCAGAGGCTTAACCCACTGAGCCACCCAGGTGCCCCTCTTTCTTTCTTTCTTTCTTCTTTTTTTTTTTTTTTTGCATGTTTGGGTATTTTTTATTAGATGTCAGAATTGTACTTTGTATGCTGGATATTATTTAGATTCTTATTAATTTTTTTTTTTTCTTTGGAACATAGTTTTTTTGAAAATGGTTTAATCCATTTGAGTCTTGCTTTTTAAATTTGTTAGGTGGAAAGCAGACTAGCGTTTAGGGCTCTTTATTTCTCACTGAGGAAGCCAGACCCTTCTGAGTATTCTACCCAGTATCCTGTGAATTACGTGTTTGCCCAGTTTGGTTGGTGGGGACAGGCATTAATACCAACATTCATGGGTGTTGGTATGGTTTTTGTAATCTTTTCTGGTAGTCTTTGCCCAGACTTGTAATTTGCTTGCACTCTTGCTCTGATCAGTACTCTGCTGGGTACTGGAGTGGGACCTTCTACTGACGTTGTGGTTCTCCATACACCTCTCTGCCCTCTAGGAGTTGTCCAAGCAAACTCTGTCTGCTTTATTATCCGCATAAACTTGTTTCCTTTGCTGCATTCCTCCCCCATAGTCCCCAGTTCATTATCTTAAAGGTCATCGACCTTTTCCCCAGAAGCACTAATTGTTTTTAAGCAGTCCTCCCACAGCCCTCTCAAGTATTTGCAGGCTGACTGGGGTTAGAAATGTGGTTTGATGAATTTATTAAGAGTTTTTATACGAACTTGTTGTTCTGCTTTGTTCCCTTTTCTATCAACTACATAGCTGCTTTCCTATTATATTCCCAGCACCATATAGGGTGCTGAGTGTGAAGTATAATACCGTTTCTGAAAAGTTTATGTTTTAGATGGGGAGAGAGAACAAGTGTTACAAATGTCAAGAAAAATATAATTTTTTTAAAAGTTCACTGGATGTTTTCAAATGAGAGAAATTAATATAGTCCAAGTGGTCAAGGAATGCATTCTTTAAACTAGGGTTGAAAAGGTATTTTGAAAATATATAAATTTCTAAAAAATATTTATTTTAGAAAGGGAGAGAGAGAATGAGCTGGGGCAGGAGCAAAGAGAGAGGGACGAGCTGACCCCACTCCGGTCTCATGACCCTGAGATCATGACTTGAACCAAAATCAAGAGTTGGATGCTCCACCAACTGAGCCACCCAAGTGCCCTGAAAATGTATAAATTTTTAAAACAAATTTGTTATAAGATGATAATGGAAGAAAAGGTGTTGTTTATATATATGCTGCTGAAGCTAGCACAAAAAGATGCTGTTTATAAAAGGCATATACTTAACAAGGAAAGTTTTGCACTTACATGAAAAAAACTGTAAAAACTCCCAAAGATACAAATGCAGATTTGAACAAATGTTCTGGGTAGGCATACACAACATCTTAAAAAGGTTAGGTTTTTCTAAAATCATTTATAAATGTAACAGAATCCTAATGAAAATACCATTAGGTTTTTTCTTCTGGGGCTAGACAGATTATGAAGTTTATTTGCAAGAACTGATAAGCAGGATAGATAGGAAAACCTTGAAATTGAAAAGCAGTAGGGATGGGAACTAGCCCTCCTACATATGTAAGCCTTTTATTATAAGCCATTATAATTTTAAAATGTGGTACAGGAAAAGACAGACCAAGTGCAGAGAATAGAAAATACAGAAATAAGCCCAATTTTATGCAGAAATTTTGTCTGTAATAAAGACAGCATTCTAAAAATCATTGACGAAAATATGGAATTTTAAGTAAATGGTGATATTTTGATACCAGAATAGCCAATTGGGAAAGGAAGGATTGACTCTAATTCTCATATGAACACCAGGCTGTTCATAATAGAAAGTAACACCATGCTAAGTATTAGAAGAAACCATGAGTGAAGTCTTTTATGACCTATGTATGCAGAAAACTTTCTCGTGACTCCAAATCCAGAAGCAAAAAGGGAAAACACAGATAAGTAAAACTACATGTGTGTATATCCAAACACTTGTATGTTTCTATTTATCTGTGTGTATATATATTTATATTATATAATATATATATATTTATATCAGATATAAATATATATACATTTATTTATACACACACATTCTCTTCCTTTCTCAGCAGAGAATCCCATAACAAGGCAATGATAGCTAGAAGAATGTTTGCCACTTAATATCCTGGATAATGTGTTAATCTCTCAAATATATAAAAATCCTCCAAAACTGAGGCAGAAATGACCAAAATAGCTTTATAGAAAGATGAGCAAGAGATAATGAACAGGGAATTCATAGAAACAAATACAGATTAGCCTTTTATGAAAAGGTGCCCACCTTCACACTGAAAGAGATGCAAATTAAAACAACACGAGATGGGGTGGCTGGGTTGTTCAGTGGGTTAAACTTCTGCCTTCCATTCAGGTCATGATCCCAGGGTCCTGGGATTGAGCTCTCTGCTTAGCAGGGAGCCTGCTTCCTCCTCCTCTCTCTCTCTGCCTGCCTCTCTGCCTACTTGTGATCTCTGTCTGTCAAATAAATAAATAAAATCTTAAAAAAAAAAACCCACACACAACACGAGATACCATTTATTTCCCATCAGATGGGCAAAAGTCCAGCATTTTGACAAATAATTTGTTGGTGACCGTGTTTGGAAGCAGAGCTCGGGTATTACACTGAGAAGATACAGCTTATGACCTGCTAAAGGGGGAGGTGTAAGTCACCTCTGGGGGCTGGTGGGTAGCTCCCTCATCATCTGAGTTCCCGCTTTGGGGAAGTGGAAAACCCCCCGGGGTTGATTTGATTAAAGGCGCCATTTCAGTACACCCACACAAAAGAAGTAAAGTCAGAAAATTTGTTACTTAGAGATCCCAGAAACAACTGGGGACACAGAGATGAATTAAGATTCACTATGAATTGATAACTCTTTAGTCTGGGTGATAGGGGTTTTCTTATACCATTTTATCATCTTTTGTAAACACTTGAAATTTTCCATGAAAAACGTACGGAGTGTAAATATGCATAAATGAAGAGAGTGCATTTGGAATTAAGTCAGTGAGGCCAGGGTGGGCAATTGGATGTGAAGTTCTTCAATTTTATGTTCCTGATTAATTTATAACAGACTCCTGGGGCACCTGACTGGCTTAGTTGGTATAGCATGTGACTCTTGATCTTGGGGTTGTAAATTCAAGCCCCATGTTGGGTGTAGAGATTATTTCAAAATAAAAAGTAAAAAAAAAAGTAAAAAAAAAAAAAAAAAAAGGTAAAATAAAACTGACTCCCTTTATTTCCAGTTTTTGTTATTTGTGGTTTAGGTAACTGGTATCTGAGTGTGTGTGGATGTATGAAATACAGTGTTTAAGATATATTTTTCTCTTGTGTGTAATTCTAAATGTTAAACCAACTTATAAAGTATGAAGTTGTTTATTGGCCCCATTATGGGACCTTTGGATTTCCAAAAGAATTGATGTGGAGGAAGTAAAATTTTTCTCACACTTTTTATGTGTGCCATATTTTCTTGGAAATTTTGCTTGGGCATTGATTTGGATATATCTGGCATAAAGGAAAATTGAAGGTGGAATTTTTAAAAATTATTTTTAATTAACATATATTATTAGCCCCAGGGTACAGGTCTGTGAATTGCCAGGTTTGCACACTTCACAGCACTCACCATAGCACATACCCTCCCCAATGTCCATAACCCAACCACCCTCTCTCTACCCACTCCCCTACCCCTGCAACCCACAGTTTGTTTTGTGAGAGTAAGAGTCTCTTATGGTTTGTCTCCCTCCCGATCCCATCTTGTTTCATTTTTTCCTTCCCTACCCCCCAAGCCCCTGACTCTGCCTCTCAAATTCCTGGTATAAGGGAATCATATGATAATTGTCTTTCTCTGATTGACTTATTCTGCTCAGCGTAATAGAGGGTGGAATTTTTCTTTCTCTCTCTCCTTTTTAAAGATTTTATTATTTATTTGACAGACAGAGATCACAAGTAGGCAGAGAGGCAGGCAGAGAGAGAGAAGGGGAAGCAGGCTCCCCCCACTGAGTAGAGAGCCCGACATGGGGCTAAATCCCAGGACCCTGAGATCATGACCTGAGCCGAAGGCAGAGGCTTTAACCCACTGAACCACTGAGACACCCCAATTTTTACTTTTTTTTTTTCCAGATTTGACATTGAGATCGTTCAGTTAGTGATTTTTGAGTATGTCATTTTAATAACTTATAAGGAGGCTGGCTCATACACAATTATATATAAGGTGAAAAATCTATCTTCTCTAAACATTTTTGCTTTGTATTCCTCATTCATCTTAGAAAGACAGATAATATGATTTATTTAGTGATACCTAATGGCATTAAGCATGATCATGTTAACTTGTTTTCTATTCTACCAACAGATTAATACTAAAATTGGAAGTTTATCAATTGCTGAATATTGGAAATTGGATGTAATGGCAGCAGAATTTATAAAGAGTTGCTGTAGAGGATGTTTCTATGGTGGCACAGAAAAGCATAATTGTGAGTTTGGCTTCTTTTGACTTCAACAAACATGTATTTAGTGTCTTTTTTATTTGTGGCATTTTGTAATATAAAGATAAGTGAGATGTATTTCCTAACTTCGTGGGGGAGACAGAAACATAAATAAGAGGCATACTAGGTAAGTATTAAAGTACCCTGGAGTATGGAAGGAGAGAGATAAATTCAACATGAACTCCGGAGACACCCTAGGACATCACCATGGAGAGGATGGCATTTGGTATGGGAGTCTAGAGAGGATTTCGGCAGCTGGGTCGGCAGAAGGCAGTAAGAGTAGGTAAAAATTGGAACTGGGTGTGAGAGGTGGTTGAAATTGTACAGGCAAAGGCAGGGAAAGAAAAGTGTTGGGTGTGTTTGGGGACAGTGTACTCTGGCAAATGCTTTCATTTGAATAAAGACGATTTCTAGTTTATGAACAGTGCATTAAAAAACTGCCTTTCACAAATGAAAGGCTGCTGGAGAGGAGACCCATTATTTCATCAAGACCCCATATTTATCAAGGACTCCTGGAGAGTTCATGGTCTCCTCCTCTCTTCAGAGTTGTGACAGGAACTTTATTTTTCTCTGGATTTCTCTTGTATTCCTTCATCTAGAGTATAGCTTCCTAGTATATTTGAGTACGAAGGCTTCTTTTTGCATTAAAACATTTCATAATTCCTACCCAGTAGTAGTTGTACTTTCATTTCTGAAGTCAACAGACAGTACTAATTGTACATAAACTCTGGGTGTCCTTTACCTCCCCATCTGAAGTCATCAGCCTTTGAGACAGGGCCAAAATGGGTCACAGAAGCTAGAACAGGGAAAGTTGCCATTATATTAGGGTAAAAATACATTTTATTTTGTGATTGGGTGAAGGTTTTTGTAGACTTGGAGACCTTTAGCTTTTTTTTCCAGAATTCTTTTATGTATTTAAGACTGATGTTAACCACCAGTACTGACAACAAGAATTGCTTTGTTGACAGTATTTTACTTAAAAGTATCGTGGAATTAACTACAAAATAAACTTGTTTTCCATCTGTGAACTCTTTTGTGGGAATGAGATGCTTTCAAAACTGCTTTTACCATTATGATAAGTTGATATACTTTAGAACTAGTATATTAATTTCTCAAATATTGCCTGGACAGAATTAATATAGATTCCAGAAGTGCTTGATAGGAAAACTACGTA
Source organism: Mustela nivalis (assembly GCF_964662115.1). Lineage (NCBI taxonomy): Eukaryota > Metazoa > Chordata > Mammalia > Carnivora > Mustelidae > Mustela > Mustela nivalis. The sequence continues at coordinate 30,375,206 of NC_139025.1, read as the reverse complement.
GAGGTTTCTGTATTAGAGGTTTGTTCTAAAATGATGAAGTAAGTACCAAAGTATGCTAACTTTAGATTATTAGAGATAACTCTACATTCATACTTGTGATTTTTCTTTTTTCTTTTCTTTTTTCTTCTTTTACATGCAGTTTCCAGGGAGAGAGACTTTCAAGCAGCAGTCTCAGAGACTCAGGATACCCCCGTCTCTGTCCCTCCCTTGACTGCTGTTTCGGTAAAGCCCCAGGTTGGCTGTACTGAGGATTACTTGCTTTCCAAATTACCATCTGATGGCAAAGACGTACCATTCGTGGTGCCCAGGTTTAAGCTCTCATATGTTCAGCCCAGGGTACCAGGAACTCTGTCACATCTGGAGGAACTTGAAGGTAAAAAAATGACACGCAGGATTTAAAGATCAACACATAGCATTTAAATGCTATTGTTTCTGTGATTTTGCTCTTTTATAACTTGAGAGTTTTAAAATTGTTTTATGTATAACTTTTCATTTATTTATTTATTTTTGTTTTGCTTTTTCTGCAGAGGAACTTAATGTATAATATTTTTGACAGGTCCCGTTATGAAATCTGATCACAATCAGCGCACATTTGTGTGTAGATGTGGCCTTTTAAAAAAAAATTTAAGATCAATTAACATACAGTGTATTGTTAGTTAAAGAGTTTAGTCAGTTGCATTTAACATCCAGTGTTCATTCCATCACATGCCCTCCTTAATGCCCATCATCCAATTACCCCATCCCCTCACGTACTTCCCCTCCAGCAACCCTCAGTTTGTTTCCTATGATTAAGTGTCTCTTATGGTTTGTCTCTTTCTCTCTCTGGTTTCATCTTTTTTTTTTTTCCTTCCCTTCCTCTATGTTCATCTGTTCTGTTTCTTAAATTCCACAGATGAGTGAAATCATAGGATTTTTGTCTTTCTCTGACTGACTTATTTTGCTTAGCATAATACTCTCTAGTTCCATCCACGTCCTTGCAAATGGTAAGATTTCTTTTTTTTGAATGACTGACTAATATTCCATTGTATATGCAACTTCTCAGTCTAAATAGCCACTTGAGTGAGATAGATTCATTGGGTAGATTTTGGCTGATGTTAGAGGCCTGTGGAATTATGATGATAAGAAGAAGCAACATGAAATTCTTGTATTTTAAAAATAATTTGCTTTAGTCATTGAAACACTGTCACAATGTTTTCCCCCCTCAAAATTTTTTTGTGAAAAATTTCAAACATACAAAGAAGTTGAAAGACTATAACAGTGAATACCCATATATTCACCACATAGAATTGATCATTAATATTTTACCATACTTTATCACATATCTATCTATTGGTTCCTGTATCTATTATTAGTCCTTTATGAGTTGGAGGGGCGTGGAGAACACATTTCACAATGTGAAATGACACTGATACGTTTTCTTCCGAATACTTAAGCATATATATACTTTATCAGAGTTCAGTATCTGTTTACAATTTTCTTCTTTTGACATAAACCTTATACAAAATGAACTGCCTCAGTTTTGAGGGTTTTTTTGTTGAGTTTGGAAAAATGCATTAACATTGTAATCCAAACTCCTATCAAAATCTAGACTATTTTTCCAAATATGATTTTCTGCCTCATCCTTTCTTCTCATTCTGGGACTCCAATTAGACATATGTTGGACCTTTTTATATTGTTTTATGAGCCTCTGAGACTTCTTTTGCTTGTTGTTTACCATTTCCCCCACCCTTAAGATTGGATATTATTGATTTTCAAGTTCACTCTTTCCTCTGTCATACAGCTGTTAAGCCCATCAAGTGAATTTTTATTTTAGACATTGTGTTTCTCAGTTGTTGAATTTACATTTGGTTCTTTCTCATATATTTTGTTTCTTTGCTGTGATTTTGTTTTCTTTTTTTTTCATTACCATAAACCTATTTTCTTCTATGTCTTTGGGCTTTAATATGTTTCTCTGTTAATTCTACATCAGAGTCATTTAGGTTTGGATTCTATGGTTTGTCTTTTTTGGGGGGTGGGGAATGGCTCACCTTTTCATGTTTCATTGTATGGAGTAATTTTGAATTGTATTCTGGGTTTGGGATGTTGTGTCATGGACACTTTAGAATCCATTATATTACTCTGAGGTAAGCGGGATTCCCCCCTCCTTTTTTTCTTTCTTTTAACCAGGCAATGAACTTTGTTGGACTATGCTGCAAATTCTGTGTCTTTGATGGCAGCTCTTATCTCACCTTGGTTTTTGTATCCTTCGTTGGAGTCTATCCCACATATGTGTGGCTCAGGGATCAGCCAGGTGTTTGAGCAGACTTTATTCACAGAATTTGGGGCTTTTTCCTTTCCAAGATACCCACCTTACTTTCTAGCAGCTGCGGTTGCTCTGAACTCTACCCTCTGGTTCTTTAGGCCAGAAAGAGTGTGGATTTTCTTTTGGCATTTTATCTGCCCTGTGCAGCACCAACTTTGGCTTGTGCTAAAGCAGACAGTCATTAAAAACAGATGGCCATTCCCTTTCTTCCAAGAGTCAGTGCTGTCCTGAATATGCCCTGCTTCTGCTCACTCTCCAGTGCCTTCAGGCTTTTTGTTCATGCTCTTTTTGGTCTACAGGGTACTGTTGTTATCTGCAGGAGACTTGGGTTTGGTAGGAGTGATCCATCTTCCTTCCATCTTTACTTCCTTCCTTCTGTCCTTCCTCCTTCCCCCCTCCCTTCCTTTCTTCCTTCTTTCTTCAAGGAAAGAAGAACCCCATGCTTGGCCCACCACCTAGTTTTGCATGGCAGCAGTGTCTCTCAAAAGCAGTGTTTACAAGCTCTTGGCCACAGCACACCCTGATCATTGGTCTTCCTCTTTCTCAGTACTTGTTAACAGGATTGGGATTAAACTATATAAACAGTTTGGTAATCTGTTTTATTCTTGTCACACATTGTGAACATGTTTTCATGTTCATTGCTTTTTAATGGACCCGTAGTAATTAAATCCTTAGATGTACCATAATTTATTTAATAAATTCTGTATTCTTAAACATTTAGGGTACCTTATGTATTATTTTCATAATCAGAAAATAAGAAATACCTATCTGGCTATATGTGGTGGTTCTTCTTTTGTCTGTTTTATTAGGTCACTGGAAAACAGATTGCTTTTTGATTTGAATGAATGAAGAAATGGGTTTACACTTAAATTATAGGCTCAGTGAGTATGTGGTAAAGTCATCTGATTTTGATCATATTGGAGAGAAAGATGACTCTATTAGAGTCAAGAAAGTGTTCTTGGTGTCTAACTCTAGAAGTCAGACATGTGCCTGCTGTATGTGTATGTGCCTATGAGTGATGGGCTGACAAGGAAATTTTGAGAGGGAGATAGGGCCAACCACTGTCAGTAATGACTGACATTATATGTCAAGTATTTGAAATGTGTTTTGTTTCATTGCTGTTGCTTACTGCTTTGTAACACAAAGATTCTATCACTAACATCTTGCCATATTTGCTTTGTCACATATCTGTCTACCTTTCCATCAAGAGAATGCATTTCGAATAAATACTAAAATTTTAAATAGATCTTTTGAGAGGTGTAAAGTAAATGTTACTCTATGTTAGTTTTATAGTACTGTGGTTCTGTAAATTGAGAGAAGTTCCTCTTGAACTTTAAAAATGATATCACTGTATACCGTTTGAGGGGAAAATTGGAATTCTGTTAAGGAAAAATGAAATCAGAATTTTTTTTTTAGGTGTAGCCTATAAAGGTAGTGAGTCATCTTTGGTGCTACGACTCGTGACAGTGTATCCTTGTTACCATAAACAGACTTGTGGTAGTGCTTATGCACTGAATGACTTAAGGGCTAGTTCCTAAAGTGTACAGGCTCCTTGCAAAGCTCTCTGGCATCATAACTCCCTCTTGGCACCCCTCTGCCTGTGTATTGTGTTGGATTACACACATAGTTATTTGAACTGGGTAAGTGTAAGATCTCACCTCATAACCCCATATTTTATTTTTCTTTTCTGAACTCAGTATGAAGCCACCTGTTTTATGGGTTAGCTTAATTCAGAAAGTATTGGTTTATACTGTGGGTTCTATTTTAAATAGGATGAAAAGGATGAAAAGATGGCAATAATTTAAATACTTGAAAACTTTATTTTATGTCTCTATATTATTTCCAATACGATTCTGAACTTTGGAAGGAATTTGATCTACTGGTTTTACCCTTTTTAAATTGGAAATATGCACATGTAGAAAAAGGGAACAAAAGGAACAAAGCAGAAATACATAGTTCCATAATTTATTAAGCAAAATACATGTATGGCCACCACTCAAGTAAACAGATATGTATCACCCCAGTACACAGACGTCTCCCACTTCCCTCTTTTCTGTCAATCCAGAGTAATCAGGTCCCAACTGCAATGATTATTGCTTCCTTGCTGTTCTGCCCTTTTTTTTTTTTTAAACCACCTTAGCACACATATCCCTAAATGTCATGGTTTATTTTTTTCTGTGTTCTGACCTTTAGGTAAATGAAATGCCATATTTACCATAGTCTCCTGTTTATGGGTTCTTTCATTCAACATTATTTTTGTGAGAGTCATTCACATTGTTGTCAGTAGCTTCAGTTGGCTTTAATATCTGTACAATATATTTATTGTATTTACTAAAAAATAGATTCATTTTTACCCCAAATGGCATGGTATACAGCCATGTGTCAGTACAGCATACAAAAGTTGCTTTTAGTAGTAGGTATAAACTACAGTCATTTTACTGTTGATGGTTATTGTAGGTATAAACTACAGTCCATTTTACTGTTGATGGTCATTGAGTTTTTTCTGATTTTCTGGTCGTGATGGATAATGATGCTTATGCACATGCTTATACGAGTCTCGGGGAGCACACGTGCGGGCATTTCAGTCATGTACGGGTCCCAGAACGGCACCTTCATGTCACAGGGTATGCATAGCGCAGCCTTCGTCGAGTTTGCCCCGCTGTTTTCTGCGGGGATTGTCTCAGTTTATGAGTCCCACCAGCCAAGCTTGGTAGCTCACGTTGTGCTCCTCTTGTCCACACTTGCTTTTGTCAGGCTTTTTGATTTTAACCATGCCGGTGAGTCTGGAGTGGAATCTCCTTGGAGTTTTCATTTGCATTTGCCTCGTGACTAATGAAATTGAGCACCCGCTCATATTTTTTGGCTATTTGGATAGCCTCTCTTCTCAAGTGTCTGCTCGAGTCCTTCAGCCAATTTATACGTGGCCCTGCCTATCTTTTCCTTACTGATTTGTGGGAATTCCTTATGTATTCTGGCCATTGTATGGCTAGAACCATGTACTGTTGGTTCTGCTTCTTGTACATGTCTTCTCCCACAGTCGGTTACCTTTGCACCCTCTTCAATAGTCTAGAAAAATGGAAAATGTCAATTTTAATGTAGTTCAGTGTATTAAAAATTTTTTATGATAAATGCTATGTTCCATTTAAGAAGTTCTTCCCTGATTTAAGGCTGTGAAAACTGCCTTATACATTTACTTAAGTGTATAAGTTTTATTGGTTTATCTTTTAACATTTAGTTCAGACCCACATCCAATTGAAATTACTGTTTTGTGTATGTTTTAAGTTGGGATGAAGGTTTTTTTTTTTTTTTTTTTTTTTTTTTTTTTTTAGTATATATATCTAATTGTTATCTAATTGTCTTAGCACCTTTTATTGATAAGACTGTTCTTTCTGCACCATTTTCCAGTGCCACATTGATTGTAAATCTAATGTCCACAAAATAATGTGTGTCTCTTTCTGTTCTGCTCAGTCTTACTTTATTGTGCCAGTGTTCTGTTCTTAATACCCAGTAGCACAGATCTTTTAATCTTGTTTTTCTCCTTAAAGATTTGTTTTGGTTATCCTAGGACTGTTGTGTTTCCATATAAATATTTTCTAATCACCTTTTTGTTGATTGCTAACTTTATTGCATTGTGATTAGAGAACATTACTCTGTGATTTCAGTCCTTTCAGAGTTATTAAGAATTGTTCTGTGTCCCTCAGCTTGCTGTCAGTTTGTATAAATGTTCTGCATCTTCATCAAAACAATGATTATCTTTTTACTTAAAAGGTGTTCTTTGTGTAAGTAGAAAAATAAAAGGAAACTCAGATTACAAAATACAGAATTGTTTATGGGGCAAAGAAAAATGCCAAAAATTTACCAGACTGTCTTGAAAGCAGGGCTCATAGCTGATCCCTGGCAGAAGACTCCATGCAGAGCTCAATAAATGTGTGCTTATTTTTTATATTTCAAGCACATGTGATTTGGTATTACTTGAGACAAAAATTTTTTTCCCTCTGCCTTGGCTGCATTAGCTGTTAGCTAATAACTCCAAGAAAAGTGTATTATAAAACTTTAGAAACACTTACTTTCAGGATCTGCCAGAGCATCTTTTGGAGATCGAAAGGTAGAACTTTCCAGTTCATCCCAGCATGGACCTGGCTATGACATTTACAACCCGTGCTACAGGTATCCGCACATTTCACCTGATCTGAACCGGCGCCTTCCTCCTCGTTCAGAAGCAGTGAGACTGTATGGATCAGGTATGAAAACTTTTTTGTGTGTTTTCTCTTTGTGTTTCTCTCTAACAACTGTAGAAATCAAATGAAATCTAAGACCCTAGAAGAGAGGATTCTAATTATCAAAAATAAAAAAATAAGAGAAAAGCAGGCTTCAGAAGTGATATGATAAACGTTATGGCATCTCTGTGGTATTCTATCTAATGTGAAAATTGAAAGATTAATGAATGATGTGTATTGGTAGTTCCAGTTCCATTTTATTTGTCCTTTTTTGAAAAGCTTTATTTTTTTCTGTATCATCTATCCATTCAGAAACCCTACAATAGATATTTATTAGCTTCTTTCTTTCCTGCTCTATTCAGTAAAAATTATAAATTTACAAACTCATGATGAGATTACAAACATGACCAAAGAAAACAGAAAATGCCTGCATGATCATAGGACTTTCTTAGTTTAATATTTGAGTGCTATATAAATTTTAGACTTTCATGTATATATGTGATTCACAAAATTCTGTTTTTCAAGTTTTTTTTAAATAATTTTTTATTTTTTATAAACATATAATATATTTTTCCCCCCGGGGTGCAGGTATGTGAATCACCAGGTTTACACACTTCACAGCACTCACCATAGCACATACCCTCCCCAATGTCCATAACCCCACCCCCCTGTTTTTCAAGTTTTTAATGTATATGGCTATCCCAACAACTGAATTCAGGGTGAGGTCTAAAAACAAGGCAGAAGTATTTATTTAAATGTTTATTTCAGCACTGTTTTAGAATACATGGTTAATGTACTGAGTTCCATTCCTTAAGAATCTTCTAATTTTGGGTGCCAGGGTGGCTCAGTTGTTAAGCGTCTGCTTTTGGCTCAGGTCGTGATCCCAGGGTCCTGGGATTGAGCCTGGTGTTGGGCTCCCTGCTTCTCCCTCTCCCTCTGCCTGCCACTCCCCACTGCTTGTGCTTGTTCTTTTTCTCTGTCAAATAAATAAAATTTATAAAAAAAAAAGGAATCTTCTAGTTTAGGAAGGAAACTAGAAATATAGGAACACATGGAATTCAGAATATTTTTTTAATGTACTAAATGCTCATTATGTTATTGAATTGCATTTAGCACAGAAGACCTACATTCTCTTAGAGTATTCCTATGGAATAAAGAATTGTAAACAGAAAGAATGAGTTTTTCCTCCTCGATATTTGATGTGGTTGTGAAAATGTGTTGTTTGATTTATGTTGGTTTCTATTTGAACCAAAGTAAAATAATCGAAAAAAAATTTGAACTTTAGTAGAAGACTTTGTCTCTTCAATAGATTGCGTTAATATTCACGATGCACTCCTATAGAGATTTAGTTCATAGTCCAATGTTTTTTCTTCTTTGATAAAGAGAAATTTTTCCATGTTTCTTTGTAGTTTGTGACTTAAGGACCAGCAAACTTCCCAGTTCCCCTGGGCTAAGCAAGTCTATGTTTGATCTTACAAGTTCATCTCAGCGGTTCATGCAGGTGAATTATTGATATAAATTGTATAGGATAACTTATTTGCAAGCTAAAAAATTGAGGAATGTGTGAATTACATTAGAAACAACATGTATAGACCTTTTGTAGATAAATCTGTGGTAATATCTGAGGAATAAATACTTAACATTTCCCATGTGCATTTTTCACATTTTTCAGCTATTAAAAGGCATTTTCTTTTTCTTTTTCTTTTTTTAAATGAATCTTACCTTTCTCAGTTAGTATGCACTCAGGTAATCTTGAAGGCATTTGGAATTTAGAAAAGATATGATTAGAAGTGTGTATTGATTGAAACATCCTTATTGAATCAGCTACCTACTTAGTAAAAATTAGTATTTCTATTGAGATATAGGATTTTAATTACTCATTAATATTAACACAGCATCCTCCTATTTTTGAAATAAAACAATTTTTTGATGTTTAAAGTTTCTTATAAAAGCATAAGTAAATTGTGATGAATTAAAAATTACAAAATAGAGTTAAGCAAATTAAAAAGACAAATCACCTATATTCCTATAACTGAGAATAAAAGCACATAAAAATACTGTTCTAGATACTTGAGTGTTTTTTTCCATGTGAGTGTATATACATGTATTTTATTAAAATGGAAGTGTATTCTAAATAATCCTTCGGAATTGTCAGTAGGGTTAATTTCTCGCAGAATTAATTCTGCAGAGCACCAGTCCTTGAATATATATCAGAATAGGTTGGTGAGCTTGTTAAAATTCTGGCAGCCCATCATACCCCCAGAGCATTTGATTCCGTAGCTCTGCACTGGGGGCTTCAGTTTGTCTTTCCAGCAAGTTCCCCGGTGATGTTGATCTTGCTGGTTCAGAGGGACCATGCTTTAATGACTGCTACGTAGCAGGTTTTTAAGTAACAGGGCACTTTCAATGTATTCTTATTTTTACTGGTACTTTCAACTAGGAAACAATAAGCAGTAATTTATTTTTCCTTATAAAACCAAACTCCAAACAGCAAAGGCTTTCCCCATATGTGACTAAGTAAGCTATTGAAGATTTTCCTGGTAACATAGACAGAAAGCTTTTTTTCTCTTTACCATCTAAAAGAGGGACATTCTGACCAGTAGCATTGTCAACATGGTTAGCATGCAGTTTGATACCCGAGTGCGTGTTGGGGGTTAAGTTTCAGAATCTTTAAAGTTCGATGCACGGTATCAGACTCAAGAACAATTTTTATCTCTAGAGACATGATTCCTGGTCCAGCATGCCTAGCACTTCTTCTTCAAGGAAAAACTCCCAGGGCAGTAACAGAAGCCTGGGTAAGGAATAAAGTGCCTTCTTCTTATATTCTTTTTTTAAGGAAATTATTTCTACCTAATCGTAATTTGAATATATATATGGTAGGGTAAAAGAGAAAACTTCAAGATGGTTATATCTGTTATCTGTATATGAATACTTGGATCAGGTAGCCCATTTTAGGGTTCAGGCACGAAAGCATCTTTAAAAAACACAAAGCAGTGACATGACTTTTGTTTGTTTTGAGTATTCTATTGCAGAAACTTCTAGAAGCATCCAGGATTAAAAGCCATGTCAGTGTTATTTGGGAAAGTGTATCTTAGTTTTAACGTAAGTCACTCAGGCTGTATTTAAGTTTTCAAGCCAATGTACTTCTTATAGGTCTTACCCTAGCATTCCAATAGTAACACTGAAGTGAGATTTTTGTCTTATTAAAGTGGCAACTTAAAAAAAAAAAATGGCAATTTTCAGTTGTGCTCTTAAAATTAGATTGTGTCAAAGCATAATTGGATTAGAAGGATTGCATAGCATTTCAAATGTCATTGTCCTTTTACAATTCAGATACAATTACTCTGTCAGGAGATGAAAGAGATTTTGGGAGATTGAATGTGAAAGTGTTCTATAATTCTTCAGTAGAGCAGATCTGGATCACAGTTTTGCAGGTAAGTTGATTTAGCAAATACCAACTTTTCTGACAAAATTGAATATTTTCATTATAAACATCTGTTGCTCTCTCTGGGTAACGGACAATACCTTCTTTGGAATTTAGGATTTTTAGAATTTAGTATTCTGCAGAAAACAGTATTTTAAAAAGACTCTAAAGAAACTAAGTCTGTAGGTCTGATGGAATTGTGGTTTTTAACCTCAAGAAGGAAATTGATACGCTGTCTGGAACATTAAATGTCCAATTATTTTAATGTAGATGAAACAAAAGATCTCAGTACACTAACGTTTACTTTTATGGCTTGTATTTAAGTCATTTAACTCAAGAAATACATCAAATATTTGTATTGTTAGGGTTCTTTGTAAAATTCAAACTATATTTTTAATTTTTTTAGTGCAGAGATTTAAGTTGGCCTTCTAATTGTGGAGACACTCCTACTATTTCAATAAAAGGAACACTGACATTGCCCAAACCTGTGCATTTCAAATCTTCAGCAAAGGATGGCTCTCATGTAAGTGGTTGCTTGTGTTTGAATTTCTTTTTTTTAATTTATTTATTTGTTTGTTTATTTATTTTTTCATATTTGTCACTTTAAACTGTGTAAAGAATTGGAATGAGAAAGTGTTTTGTTTTGGAGAAATTGCAAACTACATATTCATTGCTTTTTAAAGACAATTTTGTGCTTCAAAAATACTTGATATTTCATTGTCCAATGTTGCATTTAAAAAGAAAATCTTTTTCTTTTATTTTTATTTTAATTTATTTAATTTAATCCAAGCATAGGAGACTACTTTTCTTGTATGAAAGGAGAATGTCTATATTTTTGTTTTCTTTCCTCCTAGCCCACTTTGGCTTTGAAGAATAATTGCATGACTGTAATAAATTTCTTTCTAAGTATTTCCAGCTATTATAATCGGAAGACTTATGATCCTGAATTTGGTTTTATAGATTTTAGACTTCCCATTACTTTAAATATATCTTCATTTTTGTCTTTTCATATATGAAAGTTTAGTGTTTTTCCATGCAAATGAAAGGTGTTTTCTGTAAGGACATATGATTTAAAAATAAGATAATTCAAATAATAATAATCGTGAAAAAAATTTATTCTCACTAGTAGTTATAGAAATTCAAATTTAAATTCCATATTGCTCTTTCTTTCTTTGCTTATTAAAATTAGGAAAAAATTTATAATTACTCTGGAACAGAGAACTTTCTGGAAATTATTTTGACAAAACACATCAAAGTCTTGAAATATTTATACATCTTACATAGTAATTCTACTTGGAATGTGTTACATGGAAATAGTTTAAAATGCAAATAAAAATATATATAAAGTATTCTTAGCAGTTTTGTTCATAGGGGAATAATTGGAAACCAACTAAATGTCTTATATAGGGGAACGGTTGAGAAAGTTCACGGAATCTATACCATGGGCATTAGAGTTTCTGTGGGTTGCTCTAACAAAGTACCACAAATTGGGTGGCTTAGGACAACAGAGTTTTCTCTCTCACAGTTTTGGAGAAAGTTGGAAATCAAGGTGTCAGCAGTGAGGGAGAATCTGTTCCATGCTGCTCTCCTAGCTTTTGGTAATAGTCAGCAGTCTTTGGCATTCCTTGGCTTCACTCTGCTTCCATCTTCACATGCCATTTTCCATCTGTCACTGTGTCTCCACTGCGACCTCACCTTAATGTCACCATTTACATCTTCAAGGACCCTGTTTCCAAATAAGGTCACGTTCTGAGTTACTGGACATCAGGGCTTCAGCGTATCTTTTTGGGGGCCAAATTTAGACCATAACACCATGCGATAGAATACTAGGCAGCTATAAAAGATAATGTTTAGGAAGAGGTTTTTTTTTTTTAAGTATGTTTTTTTAGATTTTATTTATTTATTTGACAGAGAGAGAGATCACAAGTAGATAGAGAGGCAGGCAGAGAGATCTTAGGGGGAAGCAGGCTCCCCGCTGAGCAGAGAGCCCAATGCAGGGCTCCATTCCAGGACCCTGAGATCATGACCTGAGCTGAAGGCTGAGGCTTTAACCCACTGAGCCACCCAGGTGCCCCTTAGGGAGAGTTTTTAGGGACATGGAAAAATGTTCTTAGTAAATAAAAAGGCAGTAATCAAAATTGATGTACATGTGTTAGTATCTCACTGTATGAAAATATGCATTATAGAAGGTCAAGATGGAAATAAATCTTAACTCCAGTTATAATGCTGACATTCAAGATGAATCCTTCCTGAATTAAACAGGAAAGCTTTCACTTTTTATTTTTAAAAAAAGATTTTACTTATTTATTTGACAGACAGAGATTACAAGTAGGCAGAGAAGCAGGCAGAGAGAGAAGAAGAAGCAGGCTCCCTGCTAAGCAGAGAGCCTGATGGCAGGGCTCAATCCCAGGACCCTGGGATCATGACCTGAGCCGAAGGCAGATGTTTTAACCCACTGAGCCACCCAGGTGCCTCAGGTTTCACTTTTTGATTGCCAAATAAAACCAAATTAACTTAGGAAAAGTTGGGGAAAATTGTTCTCATATTAAAACTTGCACAGAATCTTTTAAATTTATTATTATTGATCAACTTGTTGACCCTTACTGTAGCAAAATGTGAAGTAGACCAGCACATGTGGCTTATGTGTAAGCTCATTGCATCTCCGTTTAAGAACACTTGGGGCGCCTGGGTGGCTCAGTGGGTTAAAGCCTCTGCCTTTTGCTCAGGTCATGATCCTAGGGTCCTGGGATTGAGCCCCGAATTGGGCTCTCTGCTCAGCAGGGAGCCTGCTTTCTCCTCTCTCTCTGTCTGCCTCTCTGCCTACTTGTGATCGCTGTCTGTCAAGTGGATAAATAAAATCTTTTTTTTTTTTTTTTTAAAAAGAACACTTGGTGTACACTGCATTGTTGATGTGATCGTGAGACTGAGAGAAAAAGAGAGTGCTGGTGTTTGGGAGTTCTCAAACACAATTCTGACTATACAGATATAAACAGTTACAATAAAAGTCAAAATGTGGTTGCAGTATCTAAAATATTGATGTTAGTTGCCCAGATATCTTATTTTTTCAAAAGGCAAAAAAAAAAAAAAATCTTTTTCAAAAGAATGTAGTAAAGGGGCGCCTGGGTGGCTCAGTGGGTTAAACTGCTGCCTTTGGCTCAGGTCATGATCTTGGGGTCCTGGGGATCGAGTCCCACATCAGGCTCTCTGCTCAGCAGGGAGCCTGCTTCCTCCTCTCTCTCTCTGCCTGCCTCTCTGCCTACTTGTGATCTCTCTCTGTCAAATAAATAGAATCTTTAAAGGAAAAAAAAAATGTAGTAAAGAGAATAAGGAAGTGTAGAGCAAAATCAGTCTGGTGTTAAGAAGATGTGAGCCCATGGTAAGCTTAGGCTTTTAAAACTTTAGGAATAATGAAAAGAATATTGGAAAATACTCTGAACATGGAAAACACTGACTTGCTGCCTGGGGTGGATGCTTATGAGAAAAGATAGCACTTTCCAAGGAGACTGATTTCCAGGTTAGAAAGGGTGAAGCAAACGTCACCGAAGGAGAAATTGAAGCCCAAGGTAGGTGGGAAGAATGTTAGACAAAGAATAGAAATAATTCAAGTCTCTTAATGTGAATGGTTAGATTTGGGGGACTTATGAGAGAGCACACATGAGATTCTTGAACCGCTTCTTAACTGTTGAAAAATTGTGGTGAGTAGCAGGAAAGATTCCCCAGAACCAAAGATGGAAAACAACCCAATTTTCAAAAAGTAGAGAAGCTATATTCTGCTAAACTTGTTGTTGATATTGACCTGAGTTTCTTAGTAATTAAAAGGATGATTTGTGAAATTAAAGAAGGCAGTATTCAAGATAAATTCTGGAAAAATAATTCATGGTCATTGTCATCTTAAGTTACATTGAAAAATATCTTTTTGTTGTAAAAAAATTTATATCTTCCTTTCCTACATTATAAAATGTTATTTTCATTTCTTTTGTATCAGCATATCTTTTTTTTCCAGTCCTTTTATCTACTTTTTTTAAATTATTTTCTTGTGTGTGTGGTTTTTTTTTTAGATTATCGAATTTATGGAAACTTTTGTTTTTGCTATTAAACTCCAAAGTCTACAAACTGTAAGGCTTGTATTTAAGATTCAAACCCGGACTCCCAGGAAGAAAACCATCGGAGAATGCTCACTCTCACTCAGAACTCTCAGCACACAGGAGATGGAATACTCTTTGGATATAATGCCACCTTCAAAAATTTCTGTAAGTGATAGTGGTATGTAATGTTGAAAGTGTTTTATACTTTTAGAACTATTTTTGGGGGTGAGTTTTGGTTGGAGTATAAACTGAACGCTCTAGAATATACTAGAGGATCAGGAAGGCTCTCAAGAAGAAATAGTAATAATAATAATGCTGATGTCATTGTTAAATAATACTTTTTAAGTAATTGATAAAAGGTTGTTTTATCAAGTAATTGATAAAAGATAACAGATACCCTTTGCCTTCTCTGTTGAAAAATAACCTTAGGGTTACCTTCTCCTAGTACATTTTATTTTTATTTATTTATTTTTTTAATTTTATTTATTTATTTGACAGAGAGAGATCACAAGTAGGCAGAGAGGCAGGCAGGGAGAGAGGAAGGGAAGCAGGCTCCCTGCTGAGCAGAGAGCCAATGCGGGACTCCATCCCAGGACCCTGAGATCATGACCTGAGCCGAAGGCAGCGGCTTAACCCACTGAGTCACCCAGGCGCCCTCCTAGTACATTTTATATAAACGTTTCATATGTCAGGGAAAATAATCCTGAAGTTAGTAGCTGATAACTTAGAATGAGCAAGAAAGAATCGTAAACTCCAAACTCAGAGGTTGCCTTAAAAGATTAGGAAGGTGGGGGCGCCTGGGTGGCTCAGTGGGTTAAGCTAAATATCTGAGTAAGCTAAATATCTGTCCATAAATTGGGTAAAATGGAGGCTCTTACGGCTGGGGTATTGCTTGTTTGTTAGTTAGTTTGTTTTGGAAAAGAACTTGATTATCTGTACCGCTTCTTGATTTTTGAGACCTGATTTTAATTCTCTCAACTAGCCAGTTAATTTCTTTCAACTAACTAGCTAATTTCAACTAGCTGTTGAAATTGTTTAGATATCCCTAATAATTTAATTCTGCAGCTTCTGTGTCAGGATAACAGTTACAGAAATCAGTCATAAGCTTCTGTAAGGTCAAGCCTATATGTGATTTTAAGTTCATATGGGATTTATATTTTTTCTGCCTTCCAAAATATTTAACATGACTTTAAGTGATTCTTAACCCTGGCTACACATTAGAATCACCTGGGGAGCTTGACAAACATGCCCGCATCTTGACCAGATAAATCAGAATTTTGTGGGGGGAGTGAGGGGAGGCAGGGGTAGGCCACAAGCATCTGTACTTCTCAGCTTTCCAGGTGATGTGGCGGTGCAAGCCTGGTTGAGAACCACTGAATTAGAGGGGAATTAAGTTAGGGATTAAAAAACAAAAACCAAAATATTTCTATAATCAAAAAATGATATTTTTAGTAGTTATTTCTTATGTATTATTTTCTGTCTCCATCTCCAGTGTGTTCCCTGTATAGCATTTATTACAACTTAGAATTCAGTTACTTGTTCTAAACAAAAGTAGCCTCTAGCTTCCATCTGTTTTCTTTATATTTGACTGTGCTTAGTAAGGGTCTGTTTTATTCTTGGCATTGAATACTGGTACATAGGTAGGTAGGAAAGAATAAATGATGAATGAAAGCATGCCATATTAGATTATTTTTATATTCTGTTGAAATATAGCAGATTTGATTTCTAACTGTGACAGGAGTTTGTCACCTTGCATTTTTTTTTTTTAATTAACTTGGTGTAGAGAGTAATCTGCAACCATATTTTACAGAGGGCACAAATATACTATTCAGGTGGTTGATTCATATAGTAACACTTTAAAGTCTAGGAGAGTGTATCAAAAGATAACTCAGCAAAGGTATTTTCTGGGGAATTGAGATGTTCTAATCTTATCTGCCTTGGAGAATCTGAATGAATGATTATGGCTGAGTTTCCACCAAATAATGTCATGTATTAGAGGTCTTACACACATTTGTATATCTGCTTTGTGCTAGGTGCTAGGCATACAAAAAGATTGGTGGCCTGAAGGAAGAGCTTAGGAGCTCTACTGGACCAGTGAACTTACGTTACTGAGGGTGAATATTTCATATTATTGGCTAAGGCAAAAGTAGTAGGCTTTATTTCCTGTGTCGAGAAGGAAGATTGGTAGTCTTTGTGAAAGTGACAGAGCCAGACTCACACTGATACAGACTCACACTGATACTGATTGCCGTGAACAGTAGAACTATCATGTAAGCTCATGCTTTCCTCGGTACAGAATTGTTGACCTTGACAAATAGTAATGGAAGTATTTATTTGAGAACCCAGATTTCTGTGTGGAACAATGCACAAGAGGTTCTCGTGCAGAAGACACTTCAACCACACAGGAGAGGTGGTGTTAGGTGACTTAATGCTCACACCAAACTTCGGAGCTCTCTGCTCTTGGTATCCCTACCGTGGAGACCAACACACTGAAGCCCTTGCCTGGTTTCCTCCAGCTGGTAGTTGGTGAGGCGGGATTTGAACAGAAGCACCGATTCCAGGACCGACCCTCTTAGCTCGACTATATAGTGCTCCCACCAAGGAGATATGGTCCAACATCACAGGTCATGGTTTCCTCCAATTATGCATAAGTTTTCACTTTCAACAACAATTCAAGGAAGGCTTAGAAAGTCTTCTTCAAAAAAAATGATACATTATTCAGGACCAGAGATCATATCTTATATCTTCCACAGTTTTGTGCCCGTTAAAAATACACTTAATATATACCTGCTGCTTGATTAGAATTTTAATTTTTTGGTGACTGGGAGATTGAAAACCACTTTGAATAGTTTCTCATGATCTAAATTAATATCCTGGAACATAGTAAGTAATTTGAATTCCGAAATGACACTGGCAAGTTGGAAATGGCAAACTTTTTGCTAAACACTGCTCGGTTTTGTATGAGTGAGTACTACAGGTGTGTAACACTAAGGGAAGTTTTGCAACCATTAGGTATTTTCATAAGTATGATCACATTGTGGGTACAAAACCATAATAAGGGGCCCCTAGGTGTCTCAGTTGATAAGCGTCTGCCTTCAGCTCAGGTTATGATTCCAGGGTCCTGGGATCAAGCCCTGCATTGGGCTCCCTGCTCAGTGGGAAGCCTGCTTCTGCCTCTCCCACTTCCCCTGCTTGTGTTCCCTCTCTTGCTGTCTCTCGCTCTGTCAAATAAATAAATAGAATCTTAAAAAAAATCATAATAAAAAATTTTATCCATAGTTTTCTTGTTGTTTTGTAAATAGTAAGTAATGTCCTTTTTAATCTACTTTTTTAAAATGCCAAGAACATGGGGCACCTGGGTGGCTCAGTCCTTAAGCGTCTGTCTTCAGCTCAGGTCATGATCCCAGGATCCTGGGATCGAGCCCCACATTGGATTCTCTGCTCAACAGGGGGCCTGCCCCCCCCTTTGTTTGTATTCCCCCCTCACTCTCTCTCTCTCTCTCTGCCAAATAAATAAAATCTTTAAAAAATAAAAAATAAAAAAAATAAAATGCCAAGAACAGTAGCATTCCTTTTTAATCAACAAAGACTTTAATTTAACTTTTCCCTTCTCTGTTTCTCCTTCATTTTATTGTTTGCCTCCGGTTTTCTTTGACCTTTTCCTTATTATTTCCTGCCTCCACTTTCACTAGCTCCCTTCTTGCCAGCTTTCTTCTTTGGCTGGCTCTCATTCAGCATAGTAAGTCAGCTCTTAACCCACACATTTGTTCCTTGTAGTAATCCTTTTTCTTCTGAGCTGGGTAGCACCTACTATCATGTCTACAATTAGAAAAATATAATGATGATTCTCATATTTGAAACTTTTTATTGAGCTTCATGTATTCTTAAAAATAATTCAAATGAATACATTTAGGTGTTTTTGGAAGTGTGCTGCTTTGGTGTTTATCGTGCTGACACTTTCTTTAGTATAGCTGCTTGGGAATTTAATTTGTTTTCAATTTGAATTATCTTCTGACTGCTCTGATTGGGAACAATCAGATATGTTGGTGTGACTTGGATTTTCAGAATCCATGAAAGTGAGTACCTCATATTTACAGAATCCATGACATTTCTCCTAACCATCTTATGGACCATAGCTTTTGTGTGTCAAAAAAAAAGCAGTGTTTTCTTCTAACTGTAGTTCTTTATTTCTAAATTTTTGAAATAACCCCAAATCTTATTCTTAATTAACAAATGGCACTCTTTTGATATCCAGGTTTGCCATGCAGAACTTGAACTGGGGACTTGTTTTCAAGCCGTAAATAGCAGAATTCAGTTACAGATTCTTGAGGCACAATACCTTCCAAACTCTTCAACACCTCTTGCTTTGAGTAAGTATATCCGTGGCTCAAAGTGGAATCTTTAGAAAATATTAGTAAAAAGTAGTTTTTCCTGCATTTCTTAGTAACGGACATTAAAATCTTAGTTACTTTTGTTATTTAACTTACTTACCTTTTAACTTAAAATTATTTTATTGGATTTCAAATTTCAGCCATTGTGCCTACTTTAATCCATGTTCACTTGGTTTTTATTCACTTGATGCCATTCCTTATTGAGCTCATCAGTTAAGATAAGTTGTGTTTTCAGAGGACTCTTAGATATATTTCACCAGCCTAGAAAATTTATTATTTTCCTAGTTTGCCCTTCATTTGAATGTATTGCTAACTAGAAACTTAATTAAAAAAATTTTTTTTAAATACCAAACTCAACCCTTGATACACTAAAATTTAAAATACCAAACTCAACCCTTGATACACTTTTCCTTCCCTGGGCCTTGGGGCACAAGAAGGGGTTCTGATAATTTGTATTGTAGGCCTGGTTCACATGGCTTCTCCTACAGCTTGGGATTTGAGATCCATTCTACCAGGGCTAGAGTAGGGTAAGAGTGCTCCCTCATTCCGCTACAAGAAGAGAGGATATTGGGAGGCAGCAGAAGCAATGGATGTCCACTCTGACTACAAAGACTGAAAATAAATGCAACTGATCATTCAGTTCAGGAAGCTAGGAAAACAACAACAGACAAAAAGGAAAGTAGAGGTGAGGAGTTCAGGTAAAGTTGAAGTTGATAATTATGAAGACAACAGCAAAAGACATAATCAATAAAACCAAAAGCTTTTTCTTTGAAGAGATCAGTAGAATAAACAAGCCCAGAGTAAGTTGGATTGAGCAAAAATAAAACATGAAAAGGGGGTGGATAACATTTCACATTCAGAAGAGATTCAATAATGAATTAGATAATACCTTTTAAAACTATACCTGTTCATTTGAACATCTATATATAATAACTGATTTTCAGAGAAAAAAAGTTGTTGAAATTTGCTCCAAAAGAGGGAGAACATCTGAATAAAATGATTAACCATGTGTAGATAGTTAAAGAATTGCCTCTAATAAAAGCACCAGGCCAAGATGATTTTACTGATAGAGGCTACCAAACTTTCAAGGAACATTTAATTCCTATTTTTTTTTAAGATTTTATTTATTTATTTGACACAGAGAGAGGGATCACAAGTAGGCAGAGAGGCAGGCAGAGAGAGAAGGGGAAGCAGGCTCCCTGCCGAACAGAAAGCCTGATGTAGGGCTTAATCCCAGGACTCTGAGATCATGACCTGAGCTGAAGGCAGAGGTTTAAGCCACTGAGCCACCCAGGCACCCCTAATTCCTATTTTTTTTTTATTTTTTTTATTTTTTATTTTATTTTATTTTTTTTATTAATTCTTTTTTTTTTTTAAGATTTTATTTATTTATTTGACAGAGAGAGATCACAGTAGGAGAGAGGAAGGGAAGAGATCACAGAGAGAGGAAGGGAAGCAGGCCCCCTGCTGAGCAGAGAGCCTGATGTGGGACTCGATCCCAGGACCCTGAGATCATGACCTGAGCCGAAGGCAGCGGCTTAACCCACTGAGCCACCCAGGCGCCCCCCTAATTCCTATTTTATATAAGCTGTTCCAAAGCAGGAGAAACAATGGAAAAAGTAACTTTCCGAGGTGAGCATATTCTCAATATCAAAACAGAAAAGATAGTGCATAGAAAAAAATAGCTATAGACTATTACCACTTATATAGATAGATAGAAAAATCATAAAATAAAAATAAGCAAATGAAATCCAATTTGGCATGAAAAGAATAAATTACCAGGACTACATAGTAGGTTAGTTCTAAGAACGAGGATGTCAGTAGAAGTCTGCAGATGCAGTTCATTACATTAAGAGGTGTCTTTCTTTAATCAAAACTGCTGATTGGGATTATCCATGATCTGCATCGTGTAAATCTAATGGTCTGTCCTCGGTCACCACTTTACAGCTCCCTCCTTTCTGGAAGTTCCCTCCTCCATTTCTTGCTGCTCTGCAGCTCCAGCTCCATCCATGACAACTTTGTGCCTGAACTGTAGGTGCCATGCATCCATCAGACAGGGGAGGATGCTTAGGCGGAAAGCTGTCTGAACCTGAATGTTAGCGGTGTAGTTTCCATCTTGCAAGACGTGACCCTCCTCCAGTTCCTTCCCACTTTTGGTCTTTTTTTTTTTTTTTTTAAAGATTTATTTATTTATTTATTTATTTGACAGAGAGAGAGAGAGAGATCACAAGTAGGCAGAGAGACAGGCAGAGAGAGAGAGGAAGGGAAGCAGGCTTCCTGTTGAGCAGAGAGCCCAATGCGGGACTCGATCCCAGGACCCTGAGATCATGACCTGAGCTGAAGGCAGCGGCTTACCCCACTGAGCCACCCAGGCGCCCCCACTTTTGGTCTTGAACAGTGTTTTGTTTTGTTTTCCCCAGAGTTGATCATTGTTATCCATGGGAAGCTTAGTTTGTACAACTATTCTATCATTACTGGAAGCTCTTCAGCTCAATTTATTTAAAGAATAGATTTTCTCTAGCAGGCATATGTTTAACTTCTGGAGTCGCAATCAAAGAATTTTACCTGCATAAAATTGGGAAGGAAATTCCTCCAGCTCTCTGAAGAGTTGGCCCCTATCTTTTGTGTAATACTTTTCAGTATTACACAAAATACTGTAGGGGAGTATTACTCCCCTACTGCTGACCATTACTTATGCCTACAATTTCCAGTCTTTAATGGCATTCAGGTTAGAGGAAGAGTCTGTTCATTGGAGGTCACTGTGGTTCTTTGTAAAGTGTGATTAAAATTACAAAGTTTACTATCAGCATTTTTTCTGTTATGCCAATAGCTCATTGGCTCTTTATAAGTGGCTTATATGTTTTCACACCAAATATAATATGTGAGTATATATCACTATATGGGATTTAAAATAAAATTTTACATATCAAAATTTCTTATTTTTTTAGGTTTCTTTGTGAAGGTGGGAATGTTTAGTTCAGGAGAGTTGATTTATAAGAAGAAGACACGCTTACTGAAGGCCTCCAATGGAAGAGTAAAGTGGGGAGAAACTATGATTTTTCCACTTATACAGAATGAAAAAGAAATTCTTTTTCTTATTAAGCTTTACAGTCGGAGCTCTGTAAGAAGAAGACATTTTGTGGGGCAGGTTAGTTGTGAGTTTTTATCTTGAATCCTTTCTTTGAACTTCTCTATGCATTGAAACATTTGGTTAACAAAAGGAATATAGAGTAAAATTGAAGTTGAATAGAGTAAAATTCTACAGCACCATAAATTAAAATTTGATGTTGCTACAAAGGTGAAATCCTGTCAGACTTTGCTTTAATACAAATAGTTGGAATTTCAGTGCAGTTAGGTTTCTTATCTAAAATAAATCTGTTTCTGAGCTTCTAAACTATAAATACTGTAAGAAAGATCAGTTTTTCAGTACCATTGACTAGTTAATGGTATTAATGCTAAGTATTTATTTATTTTTCTTCTATGCAGTATTTTTTTAAATACAATTATAAATTTAAATTCAGTTAATTAATATATAATGTATAATCGGTTTCAGAGGTAGAGGTCAGGGAAGTCAATCTTACATAACACTCAGGGCTCATTCCATCAAATGCCCTCCTTAATGCCCACCACCCAGTTACCCCGTTCTCCCAACCCCCTTCCTTCTTGTTTCCTATGATTAAGAGTCTCTTATGGCTTGTCTCTCTCTCTCTGATTTATACATTCACTAAGTAATTAAATCAAAATTTTTAAGGCTGCAGATGTCCAACTTACTTCATTCTGTTTCATGTTCAGTTTAGTGTTTAACTCTGTATGCTATTAACTGAATTATGTTAGATTCAGATTCCTAGAAAACATTAGTTTTGGCAGTGGTCGTGATGGTATTTAGATAGTTGATTTTGGTGTTTGGATTGCTGTGTTTAAAAATTCTTGTAATCTGTGGAAGACGACAACGCTTACTTGCCAGTCCAATGGGGACTTACTTCCTTTGTAGTTTATTTTACTCTGAGTAGATTAATGGTAGCTGTCCATTATCTTTTATCTTAATAATGATTGTTTGACTCCCATTTAAATTCCAAAATCTATATCATTGGTTTAAAAGCTTCTGTTTGATAACAAGATGTCATTAGCAGTCTATGTGAAATCCTAAAATGGTATGTGAATATTCAAAGATGGATATTAATTCTTTGACTCACTTCATCATGCATTTTACCTACAATCTTTGTTAAAAAAATTATGGATTTGTTGTTCCTCATTTATTCCTATTTTGGAAGGAGTTTGGACTCAAGAATTCATATATGTAGCATACTTTTCAAGGCCTTGAGGCCTGTGAAGTGCATTCAGTTAAAGTTTTCCTATATCCTCAAGCCCCAGCTATCATGTATGGATGGAATGGGAGATTTCCTTGACAGGTGATTTTTCATGATAACTTTTTTGGTGATTCCACTCTCTTGGTTGAGAGTCTAGTTAAAGAATTACAATTCTGGAAGAGATCTTGCTGGCCATCTGTTCCTGTGGCTTCTCTTAGGTTCTCAGGAGCCACCGTGGTAGGGGAAACAAATGCAGTCTCAGAGTCTCCTGATGTCAGCCAAAGAATGCTGGTGTTACCTGTTTCATATATTAGGTTCTATGTAGGATTTTATTTGAAGGAAAAATACTTCTGACCAGGAAATTAAGGGGAAGAGGTTTGAAAATCAGTGACCTGCTCCAATTTCTTTATTTAAAAGAATTAGAAACTGAGCCTCAGAGAAGTTAATTCCTGTTACTGCTAAAGCTGAGGTTAGCATTCAGGCTTCGAATTCCTTGTCCCCATTTCCTCTAGGCCGGTGTGAAGTCTTACATCTGCATTCTGCTCTGAACTTTGCTCAGATTCATTCATATCTGTTACCTAAAGTTACAGTTTAGATTTCAGTTAAAATCACAGCTTAAAATGTGCTTAAAAATGTGTATTTCTTACCAGTTTAACTTAAATCATTAGTCTCTGTTTATTTTCACAAAAATGATTTTGAATGGTTGGGATGAATTCTAAGTTGAGCTTCTAGATATACTGAATAACCAAGGATACTAATTACTGTTTTGGGAGAAATTATTTTAGAATATCTCACATCAAATTTTGAAGTTGGATTGGATCATATAACATTAGTCTTCAGAGTGACTAAACAGGTTAGGTGTTTTGACATATATTTGGAAAAATGGAATGATCGTTTGATTGAAAATATGTGAACCATGGCACCTGGGTGGCTCAGTGGGTTAAAGCCTCTGCCTTCGGCTCGCGTCATGATCCCAGTGTCCTGGGATCAAGCCCCATGTCGGGCTCTCTGCTCAGTGGGGAGTCTGCTTGCCTTCCTCGCTCGCTCTGCCTGCCTCTCTGCCTACTTGTGATCTCTCAAATAAATAAAATCTTTAAAAAAAAAGAAAATATGTGAACCAAACTTCCACTTGCCTTTCGTCAGTAAAAGGAATTAACTGTTTGAATTCAGTTGCCATTCTTATGTTAAGTTAAATGATAGTGCTGTTCCTTTACAGATTTGGATAAGTGAAGACAGTAATCACACGGAAGCAGCAAATCAGTGGAAAGAAACAGTTACAAATCCAGAAAAGGTTGTTATCAAGTGGCACAAATTAAACCCATCTTGAAGACATGACACGTTAATTTGGTGAAGAACTTGACATTGTTTTAGAAGACTTGTGATTTCAATTTGGTACCAATGAGAAGAGACATATCAATACCCTTGTTAATGTATTTATGGAGGTCATAATTATAATAATTGATGGATCTTATGGAAAATTAAATTTGATATAAAAAATGGGATGAATTATATCAAATATCCAGAATAAAGGGAGTGTTTTAAAACTTGCCAAAATATACAGTAAAAGAGTAGTATGCTAGGGCAAGTAGATAAATTACACAATCAATGAGAATTTCAACCATAGGTAGTTATTGCTATACTATGTTGATGGGTTTTTTTTTTAAAGCTTTACCTAGATATTAAAAATCTGGTATATCAAATCTCTGTTAACACTATTAGAATGTAGAAGACTTTGCTGTTGACTATTTCAGTGCTGATCATTATTGATTAGACCTTGACTCCACTGTTTACCTCTTGCTATGTATTTTCTCTCAGAAAGCAAAAATGAATTAAATCACTTCCAACTCTTCTGTATTTGGGAAAAATTTGTGCCCTGTTTTTCTAATTTCTTACCATAAGGCATCATATTGCCACTTTGTAAATTATTTATCTCCAAGAAACTTCAAATATATAAAACACTGCAGTTTGGAAAGAATAAATGAAAACACCAGAAGGTTGAAGTTTGATTGGAAACCTAGTGTATATACATTTTGCCATGTGTCTTTCTCTCTCAAATATTTTACCCTTTGTTTTCATTGGGTTTGGAGTAAGATTATCATCTGTATTATCCATCCTAATACTGCTAATTGCAGAATTAAATGAGCTTAATTAGCAAGTTCAATATTTTATGATAATCATTTCCTTCTTTTTAGTTTTTTTAAACATAAGCTACTTGTTCTATAATCCACAACATTATTTCCCCCATGTTTTTAAAGAAGTCATATTATAGTAAATATTCTCTCTTTGTTTTTATGTTTTGTTTTGTTGTTTTGTTTTGTTTTGAGGGGAGGGGCAGAGGGAGAGGGAGAGAGTCTGAAGCAGGCACCACTCCCAACAGGAAAACCAGTGTGGGGCTCAATCTCATAATCCTGAGATCATGACCTGAGCTGAAATCAAGAGTCAGATAGCTTGACCCACTGAGCTACCCAGGTGCCCTGCTAATATTTTCTATAGCAGTTTCTCTCAGGTACTCACTAAAAGTCAGCATGTGGGGGCACCTGGGTGGCTCAGTGGGTTAAGCCTCTGCCTTCAGCTCAGGTCATGATCTCAGGGTCCTGGGATCAAGGTCCGCTACATGTTCTCCGCTCGGCAGGAAGCCTGCTTTCCCCCCTCTCTCTCTGCCTACTTGTGATCCCTCTCTGTCAAATAAATAAATAAAATCTTATAAAAAAAATAAGTTATAATATGGGCATAATGTCAGGTTAGTTGGCTATACAAGCTATGGCCAAAAAAGAACAGCTCTTTGGAGAAACAGATAATGCCATTGTTAGCCTTAGAAAGTCCAACTTTAGTTTTGCTCATGAGTGGACCAAGTGCTCTGTAATCATGATTTTCCATTTTTCTTTCTGTCTTACCATGTTCTACAGATGCCACGAGATAGATGGTGATGTTAGGCTAGAAGATACTTTGGTATAGCTTCTGCATACACTCTTCATTCTAGTTGTTATGTTCTGTGTATCTCATTAAGATTTTCTCAAATGAACAATTCCTCTTTTCCTAGGTACCGTGTTCACAAGGCACAAAATATGCATAGTTTACTTGTCCTTTGTTTCCATTCCCTAGGGTTTATGTTATACTGCTGACAGGGACTCTCTAACACTGCATTTGGAAATAATTTTTTTTCTTAGATTTGTGAAAAATGCTGTATTGGTCAGTTTTCACATGAACTTTCAAGAGAGATCACCTTGTATGGTAGTGTTTTTAATCTTTGAGGCAAATGACTATTTTTTAGAGAAATTTTAGGTTCACAGCAAAATTGAGAGGAAGGAAGTACAGAGAGTTCCCAGATACCCTTTCCCCCCTCATACACACAGCCTCCCCCATATCAACATCTCCCACCAGTGTGATAACATTTGTTAAAATCAATGCATCTATACTGACACAGCATTATCACCCAAAGTCTGTAGCTTACATTAAGGTTCACTCATGGTATTGTCTATTCTGTGAGTTTCGACCAGTGCATAATGTCATATATCCACCACTCTAGCATCATAGAGAATAGTTTCACTGCCTTAAAAACCCTCTGTAAATGCACCTATTTTAGTAGCTACCAAATAAGTATATTGGCTTTTAGATAACAAATAACAGACATTATTGTTTTAAGAAATCTAGAACTTTATTTGGGCAGTTTTTTGTGTTCTTTTGAAACTCTCAGTTCCTAAATTTATTATATGTAGTCATGTATTTAATTCCATTTTAAATTATTTAATTTTTAATATTTTTGCAATATGTATATAATGTATAATTTCAGAGAAAGTGTGATTTCTTGGTTTCTTGTATGTCTTAGAATCCTAGATAAATTAAAAAAAACAACAACTTTTCATTTAAATGACCTTTCAGTTAGACTAGTATTGATACAACTAAGTTCCTAAATATTTTAATTAGTTTTACTTAAGCCTTTTTCAGGTATAAGAGGTACTGAATAAAGATGATATCCTGGTCGTCTCTCTGAAGCTTTACATGAAATATAAAAAGAAAGAAACCCTTCTGTTAATTAATAGCTGTTCATATTATGAGAAAAACATTAGAAGCTGGTAATAAAAAAATGAGATGGTAAGCAAAAATCACTTGTCTTTCTTTTTGCTTAAGCATTTCTTGACCTTTGCTCACTTATAACAAGGTGAAGTGGATGAAAGTGATGTTGGCTGACCAGAGAAAACCGTGGAAAGGTTCACATTGATAGCTCATAGTTTGTGCAGTGCTCAATCCCTCACACTGTGCTTATTTATAAACTTTCCAGTTGATACAGTTGGGTAGCTGTGGCCAATGTCCAAATACATCATCATTATTTGGCTTTCATGTGGTTTTGCCTGTTTTTTTGTTTTTGTTTTTTTTTTTGTTTGTTTGTTTGTTTTTAGCAGACCCCCTAGAGAAATTATCATTGAAGCATATCAGTTCCAGCACTTAGGAGACTGTTAAGAAGGAAGCAGTGGGACTTTGAACATCTGTAATTGTGGTCTGAAAATAACCTAAGGTGAACTTCTGCTTGAAAGCAGTTACATAAGTTGTTCTGATACTAATATACTGAAACTATATTTCCCAGGAAAATTTTTGTTGTCTGATCAAATAATTGCTTATTCTTGAAGGATTTTAGAAATTTTCAGTAAATGTCACCATTTTATACATGGCAGTAATGGATATTTCTTTTTTTTTTAATTTTTAAATGAATATTTCAAAGGATATGTTTTTCCTTTTGGTATTTGGTGAGGTATGTTGAAGAAAGTACCAGATAAAATACCTGTATTTACACTGTATTTGTCAGGGTTTTTCAGAGAAATAGAACCAAGAGATGTATGTATATGTAAAAACATACATACTTTTTAATTATGAGAAATTGGCTCATGTCTTCATGGAGGCTAAGAAATCCCAATGTATAATATATACTGCCGTGAATGCTGGAGACCCAGGAAGGCCAGTGGTCAAAGTTCAGTCTGAATCTGAAGGCCAGAGAACCAGAGAAATCAATGGTATAAATCCCAGTATGAGGCAGGAGAAAAGGATCAATTCCTTCTTATCTCCCTTTTATTCCATTTAGGTTTCCAGCAGATCAAGAGATGCTCACCCACACTGAGGAGCACAACTTACTGAGCCCACTGAGGCAAAGGCTAATCATGTCCAGAAACATCCTCCCAGACACACCTAAAAATAACGTCATCTCGGCGCCCCTGGCTAGTCAAACGGACACATACAATTTACCAGACATCGACTCATGTTCTCTTGATGGGGCAGCTGGATTTAGTGTTCAGTGATCAATCTCACATGCCTGAAGTTTTGGTTGAAACATTTGAGTTGAGGAAAGAATTATGAAAATTGAGTGTGTATTAAAGTACCATGTCCATGTTGAAACAGAGGTTTAGTGTTTAAAAGATGCTAAAAAAGTTAATGTTGCCCTCCAAAATGGGATATTTTGTCTGAAGGTGAATGCTGCCTACCATTTAAGTCATTTCTTGGTGGAATTTTTTTAACTTGGCAATTACTGATTTTTAACTTTTTCATGTATGGAGAATCTGGTCTCTAAAATAACTATTTTATTAGTTAAAACTGGTAACTAAATTAAATTACAGAACAATAACTCTATTAACTGTTAAGCTATATTAAACCATAGGACTCTCATAACAGCAGATGTCCAGAAAGAAATTTCTATATGTCTTCTCATGTGGTATCTGATTCCGTGCTAAGCTAAATCACTGCGTAAGATATGTCTTTAGATGATGCCTGTATTTATTCAGTATTGATTTTCATA
Source organism: Mustela nivalis (assembly GCF_964662115.1). Taxonomy (NCBI): domain Eukaryota; kingdom Metazoa; phylum Chordata; class Mammalia; order Carnivora; family Mustelidae; genus Mustela; species Mustela nivalis. Next base: position 30,346,698 of record NC_139025.1, on the reverse strand, counting down.
TTCATATGCTGTACAGTTTATTTTCTGAGCCACCAATCTTTAGTTTCTGAGACAAAAGGATGATAAAAAGCATCTGTCCTTCATAATAGGACTAGATATATTTTAACAGATTTTGTTGACTGCGGCTCTTACTGATTTTAGTTTAATTTCTGGGTCTTTAATATTTCTTATTATGCAAGGTATAGAGACTTGATACGGAAACAACTACATTTTTAAAAGAGCCATTTTGTGTACTTAATAATTAAATGTAAAAATGTCTATGTAGTGCTTTTTGCAAAGAACTGTTGTAGGTGCTTGCAGGGACAGAGATGAGCCATCTCCTTACTCTGAATATCCTCTTTACTATACTTTAGTGTATACTCTTTACTATATTTTAGTAGGGAAATAAAGCAGTATAAAGTAGAATTGTAGGAAAAAGCAGGATTTGAGGGATGGACAGCATGCTTTAGAGGCTCAAACAAAATCTACCGGCTGGAAGAATGAGCATCTCTGATTTTTTGGTCTTTTTTTCAGTAGGCTCCACATGCAGGCTGGGGCCTGCACTAACATCCCTGAGATCAAGAGTCACATGCCCTACTGACTGAGCCAGCCAGGTGCCCCTGCCGCTGAAGGAATTAGGAAAACTTGGGTAAATCCCTGATTTGGAGCACACAAAACCAGGCAGATTGGTAGCACTGTTCACTCACGGTCACTCTGACTGCCTCACTGGGAGTCTGGCTTTGTTTCTTTTGTCAGTTAAGTCACTGTGAAAAAGTTCCTACTTCCCTGTACCCTCTTCTGACCTTCGGCCCACCTGCTCCTTTCTTTGCTCTCAGTGGAACATCTTATTTCGTGCCTCACGAAGAAAATGGTGTCAGGCATTCCTTCCACTTTCCATCATCATATCCACAAACTTACTTTTTACCCACGTCCATCCTCTATGATGTTAGAAAGTCCGCAGTCCTTGTGAATTCTGAATCCTGTCCTTGGTTTTTCCAGGGATCTCAGTCCATCTGTCATGCCGGTTTTTTCTTTTATTCCATGAATCTCTCCTCCTCTGCTGGGTTCCTCTAGCGTCATTCCCACCTCCCTGGTGTGTGCAGGACTGTCTCGGGACGGGCGGGTGAGAAGTCCCATGGGAAGAACCCAACGGACATAATCTTGAGGGTTGTCTCTATACTGATGAGGAAGACACCGTAACAGAGGTGAGAGTGGCATGTTCCTCGTGCAGCTCCCCACCCCCCACACTCCCATGCCTGAGCCTGTCTGCAGTCAGTGGAGATTTCCAGAAGCTCTGTTTCATTCTCACTGGGGTTTTTGATCTTTTCTCACTTTCCCTCTCACACCAGTCTGTTCCCAAGTGTAATTCAGTGTAAAAGAACTCAGTGAGCAGGAGGTTTAGTTTCTCAGCACAGCCTCTCTTGGGTCACCTGTACTTTAGGCCTCCCTCCAGTCTATTTTCTTCTTTAAAAAAATTCCTAGACCTCTCACCCTGTTCTAGATTCTGCCTTATGTGATCTGCCCTTTAGAGATAATTTCCAGCTATTCGGTTAGCCTAATCTCTCCTGTCTTTCATCCCCACACTGCACTGAACCTGATTTTGAAGTTTTCAATGTTTTTCAGCTATTATTTCTTTATTATCATCAACTTCTTCCCTTTCTTTTTATCTTCCTTTTTTTTTTTTTTTTTTTTCTTTTGAGAGAGGGAGAGAGAGTGCACATGCAGGTGGTGGGGGAGACAGCAGGACAGAGGGAAAGGGAGAGAATCTTAAATGCGCTCCATGTCCAGCAAGGAGCTGGATGCGGGGCTCGATCTCACAACTTTGAGATCACAACCTGAGCCGAAATCAAGAGTCAGAATCTTACCGACTGAGCCACCCTGGTACCCCACTCATCAACTTTCTAAACGGTAGAATACTTCCTCCTTGAAATCATATCCTTGACTTTCATGTCATTATGCGCTCTTTGCTGTCTTTTTACCTTTCTAGACTTCCCTTTTCTTTCTTCTCTGTTGGCTCATCTTTGGGCACTTCTTCAAATATTCTTGAGGACTCAGTCCTAGGCCATCTTCTCTTCTCACTCTACGTTATTACTCAGGGATCTCATCTATTCCCGTGGCTTCCCATCTACTGGCCAAAGTTTGCCAAATTTTTATCCCTGCCCTAGTTTGCTAATGAGCTCCACTATCATTTGGCTAATGTGGACATCTTCTCTTGAACACATCCCAAACCAAACTTTGGATTTCCCATTCTATCACAGTTTGGTCTGCATTGTTCCCCCATCTTAATAAAAGGAACCATCATCCACCTGGTTAGTCATCCCAGGAAACTAGGAGTCACCTCGGAACTTCTGTCTCTCATCTCCCATAATAAGTCACCTTATTCAGGAGTGTATGTGCTGTGCAGATCTTGAAACCGCCTACTTCTCCATCCCTGCTGTAACTTCCAAAGTCAAAGACACCATCACCTCCCACCCGAAGCTCTGTACTCTCTACCTCCCTCCGCCCCAATTTGGTCTTCCTGCCTTCTTCTGGTTTCTCTCTAAACCATTCTCCACCCAGCAGCCAATGTGATACATTTTAAATACAAATGTAATAGTCACTCCTAGTTACCATTGCTCGTGGTGCAAAATCCCAAATTTTTCAGTCTACAAGGCCCTGCCTGCATTGTCTGAGCTCTGCCTTTCATTCCCACCTCATCTTTTCCCACTGATCTGTTTTCAGGTCTTGGGAGGCAGTATGCCTCTCCCTTCCTCCGGATTTCACACACATCATTTCATCCATGTGCGATAGTTTTCCTCTTCTTGCCTCCCTTCCTAACCCCCTACATGTCCCCCACCCCTCTGCCCCCTGTTTAGGGGCTAGCTTAAATGTCTGTGCCTTAAAAGTCGTTTTGTTGTTGTTGTTGTTGTTTTATGTCTTAGGCAGTGTTAGATTGTATTTTCACATGTAACTTTCCTTTATTGCTTTTATCATAATTGGGATTGAATAATTACATAATTTTTGTTGAATTCAGTGTGTCTTCTCCAGTGTGGTTTCCATGAGAGCAGGGTCATGTTTGTTGCTGCCCTTCTGAGGCTAGCATAGTACCTGGCACCTAGGAAGTACATATCTGTTTATTCATTCACTTAACTGATAAGGCAGTGTTTTGAGTGTTTAGGATACAGCAGTGAATAAGCAGAAAAAATATGAATGAAAGCATTGAGTCATGTCTTATTGCACAATATGGTGGGACTTTAAGGCTAATATCATCCTGTTGTGAGAGATAATGCTGGATTATTTACCTTATTAGCAAATTTACTTTTAAAACTCATTGACGCATTTCTTAATTATAGAAAACAGAAATACGATAGCCTCACATTAGAAGTTCTGGCCTAGAAAAAAATTTTCTGAAATTCTCAGGGGTGTTTATAACATACGATTTATTCAGTAGCATTTAATTTGAAATTTTGTAGATGGCTGAGATAGTAATCAGATTTTACCTTATTATTGCATGATAACGGCTTACTATATATCATCACCAAGTACAAAAATTGTATTAAATTTATTTAAAACATTTATTTCTGCAGTTAAGTTTGATTCCTGTATACAATAAGAAGGGCCCTTAGATTGAAAATCTTCTGTACAATGTAAATAACCTATTTAAGTTATTTACCAGCCCAAGCAGGATTCCTCTGACTTCGGTAGAAAAGAAGAGGAGCCGAAGATTGGATCCTTGACAGGTCTAGTCTTGGGAGGATAGAATGAGAGATTTGGAGGCCTTCTGCAGTCGGATTTCAGGATGGGATTTAAGGAAGAGACCCTAAGAGAAGCAAGCCTAAGCCCACATGTGTCTCAGTGCTAAGGACAGGTCCTCAATGGATAACGAGTCTGGAGATGAGGAAGGTGGGGAGGATTGCTGAGTTCTGTTTTCTTATTCGTAATGGCCAAGGAGCCCTGGGAAGGAGAACAGATTGGCCGTCAGAAGGAAGAGAGGCCTCAAGGAGGAGGGAAAGCTTGCGGAGAGCAGTTAAGGACTGAAGTGGGAAGGTAAGGATGTCGTCTGTGAGGTGTCTGTATGCTTCACGATACTGTATACTCTTTGTTTTTACGTGAAACACCTTGTAATTCAGCTATCCTTCAGAGCAATGTATACAGAACTGTCCCTCCCCCTCCTTCATTCCTCCGCCCTGTTCCCTCCTCTCCACCCCACCCCCCACTGTTTATCAAAACTCATGCTCAATTTTCACTTTCTTGATAGAAAAATCTAAAATTAGTTTGGCCTAAGATAGTAAAATCATTGACTCTTACGTCTGGAAAAGACCTGAAGAGTCCCCTGAAGAGTCCTCTCGTGTGAATGCCCCTCTGCCTACAACATAGGGATATTTATTCCACAAAGAAACGTTGGGTAACCAGCAACACTGTGCCTCTCGTTGTAGGGGCTGGGAAGACAGGTAATAAACAAACCCTCACGCCCTGGAGTTTATGTTCTAGTGAATATATCAGAACATGCAGAATATTTCCTAATATACTTTGGTGGATTTTATGCAGTGAGTGAGCAAACAGAAGATCAGAAGATCTGTGCCTGGTCTTTCCTACTGTATAACTGCTTCATGTACTGATGGTCATCATTCAGTTTCCTTCTGTGTTAGTTCACTTCAAATACTCAATGTTCATATATTGATGACTTATTATCTATTATCTAGGGTCCCCCCCTTTTTAAAAGATTTTATTTATTTATTTGATAGATATCACAGGTAGGCAGAGAAGCAGGCAGAGAGAGTGGGGGAACCAGGCTCCCCGCTGAGCAGAGAGCCCCATGAGGGGCTCGATCCCAGGACCCTGGCATCATGACATGAGTCGAAGGCAGAGGCTTTAACCCACTGAACCACCCAGGCGCCCCTCTAAAGTTTATTTTTAAAAGATACATTTAAAGACCCTATTTCCGGGGCACCTGGGTGGCTCAGTGGGTTAAAGCCTCTGCCTTCGGCTCAGATCATGGTCTCAGGGTCCTGGGATCAAGCCCCTCATGGGGCTCTCTGCTCAGCTTCCCCTGCTCTCTCTGCCTACCTCTCTGCCTACTTGTGATCTCTGTCTGTCAGATAAATAAATAAAATCTTTAAAAAACAATTATAAAGACACGATTTCCTTAAGTTACTCTAAGCTAAAACAGGATATAGATGTCAGGTGACCACTTGAAAAGAACCGCCTCAGAGTTCTTAACCCAGGCAGGGACTGTGATGATTTTGAGAGCAACTCACTTTTATCTGTGCTGCTTATGTGTTTGGGTTTTCCTGGCTTCAAAAGACAGGAGAGGTCAAGTTGATTTTCTAAATGTGGTTTTGTTTTTACTGAGTTTAGACCCAAAAAAGACAATGGACATCTTTGTATTGTAGGAAATTATTTTCAGAGTATCTGGAAGAGGCAAAAAGGAAATATGTTTGATTTTCCCCATTTATTTTCTCTGTGTGTGTTCATATTTATACACCTCAGTACAGTCACATGTCAATGCTTTGCTGGCTTTAAAAAATATTTATTTATTTATTTTAGAGACAGAAAGAGAGAAAGCAAGCGTGAGTGAGCCAGGAGAGGGCCAAAAGGAGAGAAGCAGACTCCCTGCTGAGAGGGGCTTGATCTCAAGACCCTGAGATCGTGACCGGAACCGAAATCAAGAGTCAGACACTCAACCAGCTGAGCCCCCAGAACACCCAATTCTTTTCTGGCTTTTAAGGCTGGAAGCAAAAGGAAGGAAAGGCAAAAGGTATCAAAACATTTTCTTAAAGTGGTAAAACTAGATTGTTTATTAACTAAGTACAGTTTCTTCTCTGGGACACTGAAAAAGTACTCGAGTCTTTTCTAAAGGCATTTCATTTCTTTTTTTCTTGAAGATATTTTTATTATTTTGAAGCCTATGGGCAAGGCAGAAGGAGGGTGGGCTAAAGATAATAGGTTTTTGTAGGGAAATGGTGACATCAGGGGCCTAGAAAACCACATCAGGTAGTAGGATTTGGCTTATGGGGGGGGGGGGGTGTCTGTCTGTCTGTCCATGCACCCTGCACATACGTCCTTTATCTTGTAGAATTAGAAAAATGACATCTGTTTTCTTTTTTTAATTTTCAGCGTAACAGTATTCATTGTTTTTGCACCACACCCAGTGCTCCATGCAATCTGTGCCCTCCCAATACCCACCACCTGGTTCCCCCAAACCTCCCATCCCCCGCCCCTTCAAAACCCTCAGGTCGTTTTTCAGAGTCCATAGTCTCTCATGGTTCACCACCCCTTCCAATTTCCCTCAACTCCCTTCTCCTCTCCATCTCCCCATGTCCTCCATGATATTTGTTATGCTCCACAAGTAAGTGAAACCATATGATAATTGGCTGTCTCTGCTTGACTTATATCACTCAGGATAATATCTTCCAGTCCCGTCCATGTTGCTACGAAAGTTGGGTATTCATCCTTTCTGAAGGAGGCATAATATTCCCTAGTGTACATGGACCACATCTTCCTTATCCATTCGTTCCTTGAAGGGCATCTTAGTTCTTTCCACAGTTTTGCGACTGTGGCCATTGCTGCTATAAACATTGGGGTACAGATGGCCCTTCTTTTCACGACATCTGTATCTTTGGGATAAATACCCAGTAGTGCAATTGCAGGGTCATAGGGAAGCTCTATTTTTAATTTTTTGAAGAATCTCCACACTGTTCTCCAAAGTGGCTGCACCAACTTGCTGTTTTCTTGAAATGAAGGGAAAGATGATTCCAACAGGATTGGAAGAAGGAGGGAAACATTATGACAGATTTGATCTACAGTCAAGTTTGTTTCTTTTCCCAGTCCAGAACAAACTAAGCTTGAAAATAACAAAAGGAAAAGTTTTCCCCTTTCCTAGTCCAGAAGAAAGTAAGTTGCAGAAACAACAAAATGGGAAAATGTTTGGAACGATGCCTCTGTTTATTTGGCTTAGAGAGTATGGTTCTGACGGGCAGGAGTTGTTCATTCTAATTCTGCCATGTGGATAATAAATAATTCATGTTCTAGGAGTTCCTATTCCTGATTCCTTCTTGAAAGCTGAAAGCGTTAAAACAATTTTTCCCCCAAATGACTTTACCTGGGTATGTGGAACGAGATAAGTTTTTGACTTGGCTTCTTTTTCTTCTCCTACATGCCCAAGGGTGTGACACATTTCCATCACTTGCAGTGAGTCACAGTGGCAATAATTTGTACCAGCTTGTGAATCTTGAAGAAGCCCTTTGGGTGATTTGTCAAGTTATTGAAGTAGGTGGACCACATTGCAATTCATACCCAAACCTAGGCTCTGAAGTTTACTGATTTTTTTTTAGGTTTTTTTTTTTTATTATTATGGTAACATAGATGTAATATAATATTATATTAATATATTTATATTATATTATATTATTATTATTATATATTATATTTATATTATATTATTATAATGCTGATACAAGCAAATATTTCTTCAAGATTCTACTTTCAGTTCTTTCATGTGAATACTCACAAGTGAAATTGCTGGATCCTATAATTCCATTTTTTTCTTAAAGATGTTATGTATTTTGGAGATAGAGAGTATGAGCTGCGGGTGGAGCAGAGGGAGAGGGACAAGCAGACTCTGTGCTGAGGGCAGAGCCTCAGGATTCTGAGATCGTGACCCAAGGCAAAAATCAAGATTGAGACACTCAACCAACTGATCATTTCATCTTTAATTTTTTTGAGGAAACACCATACTATTTTCCATAGCTACAGTATCATTTTACATTCGCATCAACAGGGTGGGAACAGCAACGCTTCCAATTTCTCCACATCCTTACCAACGTGTTATTTTCTGTTTTTTGTTTGTTTTGTTTTGTTTTGTTTTTGATCATAGTCCTAGTGGGTATGAGATGGTATCTCATTGTAGCTTTGATTGGCATTTTCCTGATGATGAGTGACCAGTGAGTATCTTTTCATGTGCTTATTGGCCATTTGTATTTCTTGGAGAAATGCCTATTCACTTTTAATTTGGCGTTTTTGTTTGGTTGGTTGTTATTTGGCTTCAGGAGTTTTCTATATGTTCTGGTTATTAATCCCCTATCAGATACATGGTTTGCAGATATAGTCTTCCGTGTTGTGGCCTGCCTTTTATTCTGGTGATACTGCCTTTTGATGCACAAAATTTTAAATTTTTTATGTAGTCCAGTTTGTCTGTTGTTACTTTTGTTGTCTGGGCCTTTGGTGTCATATCCACAAAACATTGCCAAATCCCAGGTTATGTAGTTTTATCATTAGGCAGTTCAGACATTAAAATATAATTTAACCTTTTGAATTTTTCAAAGCCCTTGTTCCTTTTTTTCTTCCAAAACTTTATTTAAATTATAGTTAGCTATCATATAGTATGATATTGGTTTCAGGAACAGAATTTAATGATTCATCACTTACATATAAGTGCTCATCCCTACAAGTGCCCTCCTTAATGCCCATCCTGCCATCTAGCCCATCCCCCACGCACCTCCCTCCATCAACCCTCAGTTTGTTCTCTATCTAGTCTCTTATGGTTTGCCTTTCTCTCTCTCTTTTTCTTCCCTTTCCCCTCTGTTCATCTGTTTTGTTTCTTAAGTTCCACCTGTAAATGAAATCATGGTATTTGTCTTTTCTCTAACTGACTTGCAAATGGCAAGATTTCAGTCTTTTTGATGACCAATATTCCCTTTTATCTATAATTATAGATAAAAAGGAATATTATTCATTCTTATTCATTCATCAGTTGGTGGACATTTGTCAAAGTCCTTGTTCTGTATTATTATTTGATATTAATATTAATAATGATATTAACAATAACATTATTTTTAAAAGGTTTTATTTTTTTATTTGACACACAGAAAGAGATCACAAGTAGGCAGAGAGGCAAGCAGAGGGAGAGGGGGAAGCAGGCAGAGGGAGAGGGGGAAGCAGGCTCTGCTGAGCAGAGAGCCCAATGCAGGACTTGATCTCAGGACCCTGAGATCATGACCTGAGCCGAAGGCAGAGGGCTCAACCCACTGAGCCACCCAGGCGCCCCAACAACAATAACATGATCAATATTATTTTTAAGTCCTAGGAATGAGGGAAATAAACAGAATACATATACTTTATTTTTAAAATCGAGGTGTTGGGAGGTTAATCCCCATTTGGGAAAAATTGATTTAACTACTCAAATTATTCCTTTGTAAAGTAGAAAAACTTTTCCCAAGACCTTGTGTCGTTGCTGCTGCTTGCCGTAAGAGAGTAGATAAAACTTGGTTGTTGCTGGAGAAGGGAGGCGGGAATTACGGGGAGCCCTGCTCAGGACAGCTCCACGGAGTGAAGCCTCTGGGAGCAGCGTTTGGGCACCCAGTTTACAAGGCTTGCATGTTCATTCTGTCAGAGCACTCACGAATTTGCACAGTTGGCTCAGCTAACCACATTCCAAAGGCTGATGTGCAAACTACACTTCCAGTTTACTGATTTAACATAGTCCCTTCCATGGACAGAAGTACTTATGTCTACCTTCATAATTATCTCTTTTGTGTCAAGGCACCTACAGAATTTTATTTGGGAAGCCAGACGATTGTGCGGAGAGCATGAGATCAAAGCAAAGGGAAGTGGGTGGTAGACAGAGCTGTTACCCCCAGCTCTGGTGTGGCCCGTTTAGCACTGTGCCCGGAACAGGGCATTGCTGACAATCCTTACTATCTGGGTCTCTATTTACTGTCTTTCTGCTGGACGCACCCGGTTCTTTCTGCCTCTTCCACTTTCCCTTTTGCTCTGTCCCATTCTAACTATCCTCACCTATGCAGAGTCTTGGGCAAGGCAGGTTTGCACTTCCCTGAAGTTTCAGCTAGCTGCTAAATTGCAATCCCGTTTCAGAATGTCCCTCAGACACTCAGGTCCTCTGAAGTGTGTAGTTTTAAGAATTCCCCTCACATTTGGTAACATACAAAATTATGTTGGAAGTATCCACCTTTGACATTTCTGTTTCATTGGTGGCATTTGAATGATTTAGCACAGTTCATTATTCCCTCCTTTTAAAAACACTTGTCTTCATTTTTGAGGAACTTTTTTTTTTTTTTTTTTTTTAGCGCCATTTATCACTGCCTTACAGGGGTAACTCTAAGCACTGTATGAGCTATGAAGGAAGTACGGCACTGCCATCCACAGGGTAAGGAAACTAGATGGGATTTGTGTTGTGCTCGGTGGAGAGGCTTCATAGCACAAGGAGGGTAAGAGAAATTTTTCAGGGCAGAATTCGTCTCTGGCTTGTCAGAGAACACCTCCAGCATCCTTCTCCCTCCCCCTCCCCCCCATTGTTTCTGCGCCCCAAGAATATGACATTCAGACATTTGGATGACTGGAGCTCAGATCCAGTAAGGACTGGTTTTCTGAAGATAATAGGGAAATCGCTGTTATAAAACACATGTTTCATCTTTGTGTGCTGCTCACATTCCAGCAAGATTTCCATTTTTATTACAGGGTCATTTGAGAGTGTTTCAAAATGTACTTTTGATAATTTTTCTCATCTTAGTCTACTTATCTGAAAGTGACAGTGCTCTGGGTTTTTTTTTTTGTGTGTTTTTTTGTTTTGTTTTGTTTTGGGGTTTTTTTTTTGCCTTAGGAAGAAAATAATGAGAAACAGCCTTTTCATTCCAAGTATGATATACAGCTGTTTTGAAGGAAATGTAGTCTTATATTGGTATTATGTGTTAAAAATGGACTGAGATTCCCTGTACTGTCACAATATTTTCTGTAAGTTTCAGACGTTCCCTTATTACGAGAACTTTGGTTCATAATATAAAATTATAAATCTTATACTTACAAATATAAATTAGTTTCTATGTCCCTACATTTGAAGGTGAGAGATTCCTTCACGCGGTGCTGTCTTTCCCCCTTCTGTGCGGTGATGGTACTGAAAGTTAACCTGAGAACAATTAATCATCTGCATTATTAACTAGCGTGGCAGGGAGGTCATTATCTGTTTGGCATATGACGGCAGTGTTTGCTAGGGAGGCCACAAGTTCTCAGAGCTGAAGGTACACCAAGGAATGCACTTTCTAAAATCAATCTTTATGCTTGCTGTCTTCAGGATATAGCTACCATTATAGGAACCATCAATAATTTTTTTGAGGGTTACTCTAGAGTTCTTATGTAAAACAGCTGGACATCTACATTTATGGAGAAGAGAATATCTGCTGTTTCCAAACAATTTTTTTCATGGAGATGGAGAACCAATGAGAAGACAAATAGGTACCAAATTCTAGCTTCCAAGCATGGAGAAAAAACAAGAGTAAAACATCACTTATCACCGCTGCTAACTGGTTTAAGTGTGATCGTTTGAAGAGGTTAATGTCCATAACCAAAGAATAATGTCCATAACCATAATGTCCATAACCAAAGAAAATTATAAATGATAAGTCCATGTAAAGTAGCTTATCTTACAAAGATAATAGACTTAAAGTTAACCCTGTTTCGAAGTGGCTTTCCAATCTACCAGTGTCCCCTGAATATCAGTTACAGGTGGAATCCAGAGAGGACTGTATCTCTGCCTTTTCTTCAGTTGTGTAACTAAATCTATGTGCCAGTCATTTAAAATTTTTAAGCGTTAATTTATTCAGCATGTATTTACATCCTGCCTCACATTTGTGTGTATAACAACGGGGTAGGAAAGCTCTACCGATTTTCCCAGAACAGAATGATCACTAATGGTTGGGTATCTTCCAAATTGAGTCTGACGCAAGTTAAATAGCAATAGTTAATATTAACCGAGAGAGGTTAATCACAGACCAGAAGTCTCTTCAAATAGTCTTTCCAGAGAAAAAGAGAAGTAATTTGATAATATGTAAGTCCATATCCTCTGGGAATGCTTATCTCTCATTTTCTCAGGACACAGACTCAGAGACAGACTCTGGTGACATCCCAGCACCTGCGATCATTAGCTCAGGCCCTGGGGTTCGGATATGAAGGCCTCATATACAGTCTTGCCCTTTGGGGCTATGTTCATGCCACTTCCCCCTGCCTTCCCCTTTCTTCTCCCTTTACCTACGTAATTTCTACATATTATGGAAGTCTCAGCCTGGAATCACTTTCTCTAGGAAAACTTCTGTATTAGGCAGTGTTCTCTGGAGAAACAGAATCAATGGGATAATTCCTATTTTACAATATTACTAGTTATTTAGCCTATCTTATTGATTTTAGAGCCATGGAAACCAAGATGCAAAATGAACATTTCACAACAAAAAACTGGGGTCTGGGGGCATATGGGTGGGTTAGTCGGTTAAACATTTGACTTCATCTCAGGTCATGATCCCGTCTGGGTCCTCAAGCCCAGCATTGAGCTCCTCACTCAGTGGGGAGTCTCTTTCTCCCTCTCCCTCTTCCCCTTCCCTCCACTTGTGCTCTCTCTCTCTCTCTCTCTAAAATAAATAAAATCTTAAAAAAAAAAAAAAAAAGAAAAGTGGGGAGCCAAGTCAGTGTGGCATTGATTTATTAGCTAATTAGTGCTGGAGCTGAACCAGGGACTCATGTTTACTGATGTCTAGTGTAGTCATTCAACAGGTATCAAGGACCTGTTATATCTCCAGGTAATATATTAAATGCTGTATCTTGGTTAAAATTGTTTTAGAATGTGTAACAACTTTATTACATTAGTCACTGTCCATTTTAGTCATTTCAGTCATAGAAGAGGAAATACTGAGATACCAAATGTTATTCGGGTTGATGTTCTTGTATAATTCAAAGTTCAATCATTTTGTTTTGTCTTTGCCTTAGTTAGTGATAAAATTCTACTTGCTCCACTGTTTGCTACTGGGAGCTGTTCCTTTAATAAGTATGCTTTAGGGGCGCCTGGGTGGCTCAGTGGTTAAGCCTCTGGCCTTTGGCTCAGGTCATGATCTCAGGGTCCAGGGATCCAGCCCCACATTGGGGTCTATGCTTGTCAGGGAGCCTACTTCCCCCTCTCTCTCCCTGCTTCTCTGCCTACTTGTGATCTCTCTGTCAAATAAATAAAATCTTTAAAAAAAGTAAGTATGCTTTAAATATCATTTATTATTTAACCAAATAAAGATCCACCTAGTTGAATTACATTACTTCCCTTCCCTGTCACTTTTGGATATGACTGGACAGGAAACATATCTTACTATGAGGGTGTGCTTTGCCTTAATTTTTTTTGTTGTTTCCTCATCAAATAAGGATTGATATGTCGACCTGTGAAGAAATAAAGGAAGTCTTATTTTTAAGTTTATCACTATTTCTTAAATACTACAATTGGCAGCAAACTAGCCTTCATTTGAATCAGTCCCCTCAGTCACCTGGTACCTTCAAGAAAGAATTGTATTTTACTGAAGCATATTGGAAAGTATGGAGTTGAATTTCATTAAGTGTCAATTCCATTTTTTTGGATTATATACAGATCCCTTGTGAGATGAAAGGCATAACATGGGTTTAAAAAATGCCATTTAGTTTTTTAAATTTTGCATTTAGTAACCATAAGCAGTACGAATCATAGCTTAAACTACTTGCTTTTCTTCTGACTAAAGCATAGGCAGTTGTATTACTGAGAGCAAATATTCAGCTTCGAGACCTTGGATCTGAAATGTCGGAAAACTCCGTCTCTGTTAAACATGTATTGGTTTTGGAGCAGACAGCAGGTGGTTGAGGTGCTTGTGGTGTGAGTTATAGGAGTTGGGATCCAGGTCCTTCTGCTGCTGAGAGGCTCTACTAGAGACACCTGACAGAGGAGAAGATGCCTCTCCTTGCCCGGTTCCTGATGAGCCAGGCTTGGGGGAAGTGCAGGGTGTAGGCCATCCATCTCTAGAGGCAGATGAAAACTTTGGGCTCCAGCTCACCTGCCACCCTACCTTTCAGTGGACAGCCACTAATCTTTAATAGAAGAAAAATTTTAAGCACCTTAGAAGATTTTCTGCTGCACATTTCCATGTATTGTTATCAAAGATGAAAGAGAATTTATATGTCAGACCCATTTCAAAAACTAAGTTTATTCTGAAATCACTTTGTTTTTTTTTTTTTTAAGATTTTATTTATTTATTTGGCAGACAGAGATCACAAGTAGGCAGAGAGGCAGGCAGAGAGAGAGAGGGAAGCAGGCTCCCTGCTGAGCAGAGAGCCCGATGAGGGGCTCGATCCCAGGATCCTGAGATCATGACCTGAGATGAAGGCAGAGGCTTAACCCACTGAGCCACCCAGGCGCCCCTGAAATCACTTTGTAAGAAATCAACAATCCAGGAATGGATGTTTTCATTTTAGCCTACCTGTTGTGGTTCCTGGAGCAGGGCACTTATCTGATAATGAAACGGAGCAACCTTTTCATTTCTAGAATTTCCTGTTGGGAGTGTGGAGTTTTATAAGTAATATGTGGCATTGGCTAGTTACACAATACATTGGATTTTATTGCCGCCACTTTGTTTAAAAAGGGCGGGAGAGGTTTGGACCAACAGGAATGTGAAGTCAAAGTTAACTATGATGTCATCTTACTGCCTGTCACATTAATAAACCAGACTCATAAGTAAATACATTGTAATTAAAATCTTTTATTACTCTGATAAGTCTGCTATAAAATAGCTCTCTCTAGCACTTACCTGCATATGATTTGGGGAAACTTTTTCTTTTCCATTCAGGGAACATGGGTAGAGGAGAAAACTTGGCCCCTGGAGTTGTATCCACAGGTGAATGGACATGTGAGGGAGGTTTCTTTAGTGATTGCAGGGAAAAGGAATGTGCACTCATGGAATATTTAAATATTCTAAATACCTAAAATCTGTGTGGCTGAGAGTTAATTCTTCAGAATCATGTCCAGCTTGCTAAGATTCGTATCCCTGCTGTCCTCTGTCTCTAGATACACACACAGGTGTTTAGTTCTGCCATATAACATTTCAGGTTCTGTTTAGAATAAGAATCTTACATAGAAAAGTGTCTATAGTCTATGCTGTTTTTGTTTAAAGGTTTTATTTATTTATTTGAGAGAGAGAATAAGCAGGGGGAATATCAGAGGGAGAAGAAGGCTCTTTGTTGAGCAGGGAGCCCAATGTGAGGCTCGATCTCAGGACCCTGGGATCATGACCTGAGCTGAAGGCAGTTGCTCAACTGACTTTCTCTATCATCTGTGCTGTTTTTAGAGGTGTATCAGACACCATGCTATAAAGTTCCCTTCAGCAACACACTGCCTCATTTAGTAGTTATAACCATCAGGAATTCCTTAAGTTAATATCTAATTTGTCTGTGTAAGACAGGGTTTCTTAGCCTCGGCACTATTGACATTTTGGGTAAGAGAATTCTTTGTTGGGGTGGGTGGGACTTGGGGGCAGGGTGGGGGGGACTTCCCTGTACAGTGTAGAATGTTCAGCAGCCTCTTTGGCCTCTGTTCACTAGATGCACTTCTGCCCCAGTTATGACAACCAAAAATGTCTCCAAACATTACCCAATGTTCCCTAGGGGGCCAGAAATTGCCCCTGGTTAAGAACCACTGTTGTGAGGCCAAATAGAATGTTAGAGAAAAGGATCTTAGTAATTATCCAGTTTCTGTTTTCTCATTTTCCATATGGCTGTGATTTACTTAAGATCTCATGACTCCTTAGTCTCAGAGGTGACTCAGGTTTCCTAACTTTTTAGTTTCTTTTCCTATCATACCATGCTTTCTTGGTTTGGGTTTAGGATACTCTGACACCCTTCTCAGAGGCTTGTCCAACCCCATGGGTTCTGTTAGGGCATAACCACCATTTAGTAACCTAACCCATACTGTTTTATAAAATCTGTAGTTATCTGTAAGTATCCACGTGTACATATTCATTTGGGTTTTTCCTCTTTGAAGCAACCATGAGACGTGGATTTCGATAGAAGTGGTTTCTTAAGAAGTGTTCTCAGGAGAAATTGGTAGGGCAGTGGGGAAGTGGACAGGGAGGAGAAGGAAACCACATAAGGACACAATAGCAGGCAGACTTCCAGGGAGGTCATTTTGGCTCAGTGTGACAGGAGAGCTCTGGAGAGTGTGTAGGTCCTATCTCAGAATGTTCCAGGTCTGGCACAAAAGACCTGGAGTGTCTACACTTTCCTGCCCATCAGTCATTGTTTTTATGGTGGAGTTTCTCATCTGGACCCTACTGACAGTTCGGGGCTAGTTCTTTGCCCTTTGTTGCAGGAGTCTGTCCCCTGCATGGTAGGGTTTGCAGCAGCCTCCGTGGCTTCTGCCAGACGGATGCCAGTAAACTCCCAACACCCTCCCCTAGCCAGGGATGACAACCCAAAATGCCTCCACACAGTTTCACCCCCAGAGGTCAAAATTACCCCCAGCTGAGAACCACTGGTTTAAGGGTGGCTCTGAGGGAGGTATGAATTCCCAGGAACTTGAGGCTGTCAGGCAAAGTCATCTTTGGCAGCCTGAAAACAGCCCTCAGACAAAGACAGAGGTGTTGGCTGAGATGGGGGGGGGGCAGGCACACCCGTTGCCAGTGTGCAGGAAAGGTTAATGAGTCCCAGCAGACACGCACACAGCACTGGCATCATCTCCTACATGTAGATGATGAACTCAGTACGTTTCTACTCAACGGCATGAACAGTAGGAAGGATCAAGCCCCATTTTCCTTTTTAAGGGCTTGTACTGAACTAACTCAACCGAGCGTGACCCATCTCACCGTGAGCACCGCACCGGTACTAAAATCCCCTTGCTGGGGCCCCCCCCTGCACCACATGGAGCTCCACTGGGGCTCACGTCTATCTCTGTGGAGCTGCTTTTATCAGAAAGAGGATTTGAGAAAGACGTCAATAATTTGGAACCATTCCTGCAAGACTAGAGCTTCTGATTTTTATCTCACGCCTCACAGGAAATCACTGTCTTTTGGCTGCAATCTTGGGCATATTTTCTTGTTTCCCTTCCTCCTGCCCATCTGTTCATTTATTCAATAAGTGTTTGTTGAGTGCTTCGTCGACACGCAGCACTTTGCTAGATGCTGGGAATACAGGAGGAGACGAAAAAGATATGACCCCTGCTTTCAGTCTAGTAGAGGAGAAAGACAAGAAATAAGTTGTCGTTCCAAGAGCAGGGTTGTCTGGAAATGGCCGTGAGTCCTCGCTCTGGGTTTTCTGGACAGTGAGAACCAGGGCCTCCTCTTCTCCTAGTAAGAGGGGCTGTGCACAATTCTTGTAGGACTGGTGACTTTGTGTTCCCAGCGGAGGTGATTGCAACTTTACAGGGAAGATGGCATTCTTAGACAACTCTGGTAAACATCCTGCCTGGCTGCCCAAGTGGTTTGTGCATTCCCCTAAAGTGAAGTCTCTATGAACAGGGCCATTGTCTTTGTCCTAGAAGCAAATCCCAGTAGTATGGTGGTCCCTATAAGAAGAGGGCAACATGCTCCTATTCTTTCTTCTAAACACTGAGGAAGTTAATCCTATGAAGACCTAGGGGAAGAGCCTTCTAGGCAGAGGCAGTATATGGGAAATTCCTGAAGTGGTAAAGAGCTCAATGTGTTTGAGGAATTAGAAAAGGCTAACTTAGGTGCCAGGAGCATAATGATTGGGGGAGGGAAGGATGAAAGTGGCATGAAACATAGGTAGAGAAGTTCAGAATACAGGTGGGATCAGATCATAATAAATGGCCTCAGTGGCTGTGGCTAGGAATTCTTATTTTATCCAAACTATAATGGGAAACAGGTGATTTAGGTTTTTGAAACATAACCATTGTTCCTGTAGGGAGAATGGTTTAGAATGGGAGCAACAAGATCAAGAGACTGATGTAGCAGTCCAGCTGAGAGATGGTGATAACTTTGGGTAGGGTGATGGCACCGCTGTAAGTAGAAACGAGGGTAGAGAGGTGAGATCAATGTTGGAGGCACAATTTGCTGGAGAAGTTGGCCACAAGGAGAGAGGAGAGTTGAGGATGACTGCCAGTCATTTGACTTATGCTGCTGGTAGGTGCTGAGATCAGGGTGTGTGGAGGAGATGCTGGGAGGAGAAGATTTGCAGGACAGGATGAACACTGCCATTTTTGTCGTATTAATATTTGAAATGTGAGCTGTCTGAGATTGAAGTGGGTGGCTGAGTATATACCCGTTAGAAGTTTGGAGACAAGGTCTAGGATGGAAAGGTAAATTTTGGAGTCACTGACAGGAGTCACTGACATCCATGTAATATTTAAAGCTAAGAACCTGAATAGGTTCGCCAAGGGAATGAATGCAGACAGAGAGGAGTACCAGGAACTGATCCCTGAGGTTCTCTAATAAGAAGAGGACAGAGAGGTATGGAGGAACCAGGAAAAGGTACTCAGATGATGGGCTGTGGCCAGTGCTTTTGGTTAATGTAACAAAAATTAAACCTGGAGGTTGAAAAGAGGAAGGATTACCACGACTTGTTCTTTCTATTCAGTCTTCGAACTATAAGGAAAGTTATAGATCATGAACACATACTTTGGTAATAGA
Source organism: Mustela nivalis (assembly GCF_964662115.1). NCBI lineage: Eukaryota > Metazoa > Chordata > Mammalia > Carnivora > Mustelidae > Mustela > Mustela nivalis. The sequence goes on along the minus strand of NC_139025.1, from coordinate 30,328,315 downwards.
ATTGTATGCAGTATTCAGTTTTATAGAGTCATCCAAATGATACAGAAAATGACCCTATTCGTGTTTCAGCATTTTCATGGAAGTGAAAACAACATTTGAGAATCCTGGGAAAACTTCCCTATGCCAACAAGACTGGTTTTGTGCTTCTCCTGTGTCCTCATTACACATATCATCATTACCACATTGATATGTAGGATCATATGATGGGAAGAACCATCATGCTGTTCCCTCTGCCCTCCACCCCCACCCCCATAAGGCACGACTCTTCACACGAAGGCCTCCTCTCGTCTTTATTTTAGATGTCATCTCAAGAGGCAGTTCCTCAATAGAACATACCCCCTTAGACGCATATTCTCTATCACAGCCCACTAGGCCTCATGATCTCTTTTTAATTTATTCAATCATTTACTAATTTTTGTCCTTATTATCCACTGGATTGTAAATTCCATGAGTGCAAAGACATGGCAGGATGTCATTCCAGTCTTCACATATTTAATAAGCACTTTTTAAATAAATGAGTAAAATGATAATGAAAAAAATTGGAAAATTAACCATAAACAGAGACGTAAAGAGTTCTTTTTTTCTTTTTCTCGCTATACAAATATCAATGTCTTACCAAATGTAATTGTTTTCCATTATTACTTATTGGTGTCTAGGTATATGACAATGCTTACCCCACCTCCAACTTTTCTCAATTTCTGTTAATTTTTCTTTTTTAAGATTTTATTTGTTTATTTGACAGGGAGGGAGAGAGAGTGCGCACAAGCAAGGGGAGCAGCAGACAGAAGGAGAGGGAGAAGCAGGCTCCCCACTGAACAGGATGCTGGGATCATGACTAGAGCCAAAGGCAGACTCTTAACCACCAGAACCACCCAGGCACCCCAGTTTCTGTTAATTTCTTAAGCTTTATATTACACCTGCCTACTATTCTGTGTACTGCCATACCTGCTGCTCACTACCTGTAGTTCTGCTCTTGTTCCTCACCTTTTAAAACAACCTTGGCCTTTAATAACCATATTCTTCCAGCCTCCTTCTTGCCTCACTTCAGCTTGCTGTTTTGTTGTATTTCTGGTGCCTACCTCCAATCTGCCCACCTATTCCATATCACTGGCTTCATATCAACGTCCAATTTCCATGCACATTCCTGGGCCCCTGCTCTTGTGGGGAGCCCCCAGGCGCTGTGTTGATTTGAAGACTTAGAGAGGGAGAGATTGAGAGCTGGGCCAAGCAGTGACTAGTGATGGGATAATCAGCTGTTCCTTGGCTGATATGCCTGTGCTCTTCCACAGATAATCGACCCTTGCTTTTCTTGGAGGCCTAAGACTTTTGCACAAACACAAGGATTTGCCCTGGAACTTCCCCACTCTGTGGATGTCTGCCTACGGATTTTCACTTTCAGAGGACCTTCAGCTGTCATTTTTCCAATAAGCTCTTTTGCTTGGGTTATGTCTCTGCCTACTCACTACAATCCTAGTTATTTAAAAAATCTTAAATAAAACAATCTGCATTAGTTACAGTCTTATCCTTTTGGTTTTTACTTTTTACCATAAGGATCTGATACTATTTTTAAAGTATCTGCCTGTAGTAGACATTATCAAATATGTTGCTTTGCCCAGACCCCCTATTCCTGTGTTTGGCATGTCTGTACATAGGAGTGTTGGTATGAAATGCAACCCCGCAACCCACATAGTTGCCATCTCAGCCTTCAGCTCAACCCCATGCATATCACCTAGGCTTGATCAGTCAGGCACATCCACATGGACTTTGCATCAGGAGCATGTGCATAAGAAGTGGAGGCAGTGGAGAATCTCAGTAAGATCCAGTTTGAGAGGCGGTACCCAGTACCCAGTTCTGGGGGAGGTTGTGTGATACACAGTCGGGCGCCAGCGGTTTGGGTTGCAGCTGCAGCTGTGTGCTCATGGACTCTTCTATGGCTTCGTATTTGGATCTGATCTTTGCTCCCGTGAGCCTTTCCGGCAATTGTGCTGGGCCAACGGTAGCCTTTCAGTTGACCCCTACTTAGAAATCAGCCTATTTAGAAATCTTAGTTGCACCTAAGAACGCTATCTATTTTCTTGACTGACTTCTCTTTATATCATTCCTTTTTGTACTTCTGATGATTTTTCTGGGGTCCTTTTCTTTCTTGAAGTGCAAACTTTTAGATGTTCCCTTAGTGTGAAACTCTTGATAGTATTGGTGGACCTTGAACAATGCAGGGATTAGGGGCACTGATTTCCTGCACAGTTGGAAGTTTGGGTATAACTTTTGCCTCTCCCACAGATTAACTACTCATAGCCTACTGTTGGAGTGGATGCTTTACAGAAAACATAAATAGTTGAATAACATGTATTTTGTATGTTTTATGTATTACATACTGTATTCTTGGTAAGCGAGAGTGAGCTAGAGAAAAGAAAATATTAAAATTATAAGGAAGGAAAAAATACATTTATAATACTGTCCTGTATTAAAAAAAATCCTCATATAAGTTGACCTGTACAGTTCAAACCCATGTTGTTCAAGGGTCAACTTTAAGCACTCTGTTTTTATCTGTAAATGACTATTTGACTCTCATCTCTGAAAGATAGTTTTTTTCTGGGTATCCTTCTTAACACTTTGAAGGTATTTTTTCCATTGCTTCTTGGTCTTAATTATCATGGAGAAAGTCAATTGTCTTTCTATTTCTTTTTTTTTTAATAATTAAAATAAATTTTTATAAACATATAATTTATTAGCCCCAGGGGTACAGGTCTGTGAATCGTGTTTACACACTTCACAGCACTTACCATAGCACATACCCTCCCTAATGTCCATAACCTCACCACCCTCTTGCTCCCTCCTCCCAGAAACCCTCAGTTTGTTTTGTGACATTAAGAGTCTCTTGTGGTTTGTCTCCCTCCCGATCCCATCTTGTTTCATTTATTCTTTTCCTACCCCCCAAACCCCCCACATTGCATCTCCACTTCCTCATATCAGGGAGATCATATGATAGTTGTCTTTCCCCAATTGACTTATTTCGCTAAGTATAATACCCTCTAGTTCCATCTACGTCATTGCAAAAAGCAAGTTTTCATTTCTTTTGATGGCTGCATAGTATTCCATTATAAATATAAGTATATATATATATATATATATATATATATATATATATATATATATCTCACATCTTCTTTATCCATTCATCTGTTGATGGACATCTAGGTTCTTTCCATAGTTTGGCTATTGTGGACATTGCTGCTATAAACATTCAGGTGCACGTGCCCCTTCGGATCACTGCATTTGTATCTTTAGGGTAAATACCCAGTAGTGCAATTGCTGGGTTATAGGGTAGCTCTATTTTCAACTTTTTGTGGAACCTCCATATTTTCCAGAGTCGTTGCACCAGCTTGCATTCCCTTGTGATGGAGTTCTAGCTTCAGAGCATTGTGGTCTGAAAATATGCAGGGAATGATCCCAATCTTTTGGTACCTGTTGAGACCTGATTTGTGACCCATGGTGTGATCTATTTTGGAGAATGTTCCATATGCACTGGAGAAGAATGTGTATTCTGTTGCTTTGGGAGGGAATGTTGAATATATCTGTGATGTCCATCTTGTCCAGTGTGTCATTTAAGGCCTTTATATCCTTGTTGATCTTTTGCTTGGATGATCTGTCCATTTCAGTGAGGGGAGTGTTAAAGTCCCCTACTATTATTGTATTACTGTCGATGTGTTTCTTTGATTTTGTTATTAATTGGTTTATAGAGTTGGCTGCTCCCATGTTCGGGGCATAGATATTTAAAGTTGTTAGATTTTCTTGTTGGATAGACCCTTTGAGTATGATATAGTGTCCTCGCTTATCTCTTATTATAGTCTTCAGCTTAAAATCTAATTGATCTGATATAAGGATTGCCACCCCAGCTTTCTTTTGATGTCCATTAGCATGGTAAATTGTTTTACACCCCCTCACTTTAAATCTGGAGGTGTCTTTGGGTCTAAAATGAGTTTCTTGTAGGCAGCATATTGATGTTTTTGGTTTTTTTTATCCCTTCTGATACCCCATGTCTTTTGATTGGGGCATTTAGCCCATTTACATTCAGGGTAACTATAGAAAGATATGAATTTAGTGCCATTGTATTGCCTGTAAGGTGACTGTTACTGTATATTGTCTCTGTTCCTTTCTGATCTACTACTTTTAGGGTCTCTCTTTGATTAGAAGACCCCTTTAAATATTTCCTATAGAGCTGGTTTGGTGTTTGCAAATTCCTTCAGTTTCTATTTGTCCTGGAAGCTTTTTATCTTTCCTTCTATTTTCAATGATAGCCTAGCTGGATATAGTATTCTCTGCTTCATGTTTTTCTCATTTAGTGCTCTGAATATACCATGCCAGTTCTTTCTGGCCTGCCAGATCTCTGTGAATAAGTCTGCTGCCAATCTAATATTTTTGCCATTGTATGTTACAGACTTCTTGTCCCAGGATGCTTTCAGGATTTTCTCTTTGTCGCTAAGACTTGTAAATTTTACTATTAGGTGATGAGGTGTGGACCTATTCTTATTGATTTTAAGGAGGGTTCTCTATACTTCCTGGATTTTGTTGTTTGTTCCCTTTGCCATATTAGGGAAATTCTCTACAATTCTCTCCAGTATACCTTCTGCTCCCCTCTCTCTTCTTCTTCTGGAATCCCAATTATTCTAATGTTGTTTCATCTCATGGGGTCACTTATCTCTCGAATTCTCCCCTTCTGGTCCAGTAGTTGTTTGTCTCTCTTTTGCTTAGCTTCTTTATTCTCTATCATTTGGTCTTCTTTATCACTAATTCTCTCTTCTGCCTCATTTATCCTAGAAGTAAGAGCCTCCATTTTTTATTACACCTCATTAATAGCTTTTTTTATTTCAACTTGGTTAGATTTTAGTTCTTTTATTTCTCCAGAAAGGGCTTTTATTTCTCTGGAAGATATTTAATATCTTTCATGCCTTTTCTAGCCTCCTAGCTTGGCTAGAACCTTGAGAATCATCATTCTGAACTCTAGATCTGACATATTACCAATGTCCATATTGATTAGATCCCTAGCCTTCAGTACTGCCTCTTGTTCTTTTATTTTTTTTTTTTTTGTGGTGAGTTTTTCCACCTTGTCATTTTGTCTAGATAAGAATATATAAAGGAGCAAATAAAATACCAAAAGGGTGGAAAAGACCCTAGGAAAATGTGCTTTAACCAAATCAGAAGAGACCCCAAATCATGGGGGGAAGAAAGGGGGTAAAAAGAAGTTCAGGAAAAAAAAATTTAAAAAGAAAAGAAATAAAGAAAAAATATAAAAAAGAAAATATATATACATATTAGACAGGTGACTAGAACAGGGTCACCCACTTAATTTTGGGAGTGTCTTGGTCTCTTAAAAGAAACTACCTCCCAAAATTTTAAAGAATGAAAAACATATATAAGGGTAAACCCAATGAAGGGATGGAATATGACTATAAAGATAAAAAAAAAAGATTTTTTTTTTTTAAATTTCTGAAAAAAGAGTTGATAAGTTGGTTGGGAGAATAAAGAAAAATAAAGTGGAGACAATTAGCTCAGGCTGGAGACTAGAACAAGCCTGGTGCTAGATTTATGGTGTATTTTGATCTATTAGAAGAACTTGTACCCCAAATTTTTTAGAAGAAAAAACCCTATGTGTATACAAAAAAAAAGTTGGATACAATGAAGGATAAAATACGACTACAATAATGAATGTTCAAAAAAGAATTTTTAATAAAAGGTATTGTTAAGATAAACTAGTTAAAAAACGTTAAAAGAGGAAAGGGTAAAAGTTAAAAAAAATTAGCAGAAAAAAAAACAAAATTAAAAAAATTAATTAACTTTGCAAAACTAAAGAATCATGGGGAGAAAAGCCACGAATTCCATGCTTTGCTTCTCCTCCTCTGGAATTCTGCTGTTCTCTTTGGTAAGTGAACTTGGTCTTGGCTGGATTTCTTGTTGATCTTCTGGGGGAGGGGCCTGTTGTAGTGATTCTCAAGTGTCTTTGCTGGAGGCGGAATTGCACTGCCCTTACCAGGGGCCGGGCTGACTAATCCACTTGGGTTCGCTTTCCAGAGCTTTTGCTCCCTGAATGCTTTCCGTAGAGTTCCGGAAGATGGGAATGAAAATGGCAGCCTCCCTATCTCCGACCCGGAGGAGCCAAGAGCTGGGGTCCCCACTCCTCAGTGCGCCCTCAGAGAAAAGCAGAGCGCTCAATCACTCCCGTCTTCCTGGCCTTCGGCTGTGCTCCGAGCAGCCTGTGAACAAGCATCTCTGTCTCTGGCACACAGCTCCGCCTGGAGTCTCTGAACCCCGCAGATCCCTGAGCTCTTCCAGGGGGTTCTCCCCGGATCTTGTGGGGACCCCACTCATGGAGCAGTGGCCTGTGCCATGGATTACGGTTCAAGGTAACCCCGAGTTGAGAGCTCACTCCTTGGCTCTGTCTCTGTAGCCGGCTTCCCTGCTCTAATACCTGTGAGCTCTGCGACACTCAGACACCCCTGATCCTTCTGTGACCCCATGGGACCTGAGGCCATGCTGTCCCCGTGTGGGCTTCACCCCGGTTTAGCCTCTGGAGAGATGTCCCTCAGTGGAGCAGACTTTTAAAAGTCCTGATTTTGTGCTCCTTTGCTCTGCTGCTTGCTGGGAGCCGGCCCCTCCCCCCATGGTCTATCTTCTCATCGCTTTGATACACTTCTATGCCGGTCCTACCTTTCAGAATGTGGTCGATTTTCTGTTTCTAGAATTGTTGCTCTTCTTCTCTTCAATCTCCTGTTGGATTTGTAGGTGTTCAGAATGAATCTCTAATTATTTCTTTGTAGGTGAGCTATCTCTCTCTCTCTCTCTCTTTTTTTTTTTTAACCTATTTTTAAGTTCTTTTTAAGAACTGGAGATAAATTGATTTAGAAGGTCTAGAAATTACTAGAGACATATTTCCCCAGTAAATTTCCTAATAGTCCTGTTGTAGTCTGAATATTGACTCCAGGAGCCCAGGGGTCCTCCCCCATCTATAAAATTCACTCAGTTTAGAGTGCTTGGGAGTCTTAGTTGGTTAAGCGTCCAACTCCTGGTTTCAGCCTAGGTCCTGATGTCAGTGGTCTGTCTCAGAGTCTTCTTATATACCACCACCATCCCTTATAGCTGCTGACTCTCCATCAAGCCTCTTCTCTCTCTGAGAGTCTGGATTTGAAATCAGTAGGAAAAAATTATGGAAACAGCCTCAGTGCCTATTGACTGATGAATGAATAAAGATGTGGGGCATATACATATAGTATACACACACACACACACACACACACACACACCCCACAATGAGATATTACTCAGTCATAAAAAAGAATGAAATCTTGCCATTTGCAATGACATGGATGGAGCTCGAGAGTATTGTGCTAAGCAAAATAAGTTAGAGAAAGAAATACCATATGCTTTCACCCATATGTGGCATTTAAGAAATACAGCTAGCAAAGTGGAAAAAAAGAGAAGCAAAGGAAGAATTGGACTCTTTTTTTAAAAAAGATTTTTAAATTTATTTTAGAGAGAGATCAGTGGGAGGGGCAGAGGGAGAGGGACAGACTCTTCAGCAGAGATTCAGTGGGCAGAGCAAGGAGCCCACCATGGGGCTCAATTCCATGACCCTGAGTTCATGACCTGAGCTGAAAGAGTCAGATCCTTAACCAATTGAGTCACCCAGGTGCCCCAAGAAGTGGACTCTTAAGTCTAGAGAACAGACTAATGGTTATCGGATGGGAAGTGGGTGGGGGAATGGGTGAAATAGGAGATAGGGATTAAGGCGTGCACTGGCTGTGATGAGCACCAGATGTTGTACAGCAGTGTGGAATCACTATTTGTAACCTGAAACTAATACACTGTATCTTTACTAGCTTAATTTAAATAAAATATAATAATAATAAATAAATAATAAAATAAAATCAGTAAGTGAGGATGTAATGAACTGAGAGAAACAGAGCCCATCCAAACTGAATGATGGTAACAAGTCAGCAACTGTAGAATCCAAAAACCACAACCTGCAGAAAGCTAATGGGTATATCATGCCTGGTAAAGAAGCCCTAGAAGCATTCCTATTGTAACCAGGAGTGAGATAAGGACCAATCCATTATCGTTATCTTTGTTCTGGAGGTATGTGCCATGGCAATTAGACTGAAGTAGAAATAAATGGTAAACAATAAACATTTCAAAGGAGATTAATCATAGGAAACAAACAGGGTTGCTGGAGGAGAAGGGGGTGGGGACATGGGGTAACTGGGTGATGGGCATTAAGGAGGGCACGTGATGGAATGAGTATTGTGTGTTATAAAGGACGGATGAATCCCTCAACTCTACCTCTGAAATGAATACTACATTATATGTTAATCAATTGAATTTAAGTAATAAATATAAGAAAAAGCAAATGAAGGAGATTAACCAATATTTGTAGACCCCAGGAATCAACTAAAAGGCCAAGTGGTGGGATAATTCAGAAAAGATTCATTACTAAGACAAAAAGCACAGAAATAGAACTTTATATATTCAAACAAGAAACAGAAGCAGCAATGGAAGAAATGATACCATTGCAGAGAGTTGGAAAATATAGAAAGAAGTTGACTTAGCACGAAATATGAAGAATCCACGTGAAGAAAATCATAAAATGCCATGGAGAGAACAAAAAAGAGACTTAAATGTAAAGGCATTGCCACATTTAGATCAGAAATTTTAACATCTGCATAATGTCAACTCTCCTTTGGTTGATCTGACTGCAACAGGGTTTTGTTGTTGTTGTTTTTTAGGATTTTATTTACTTATTTGACAGAGATCACAAGCAGGCAGAGAGGCAGGCAGAGAGAGAGGAAGGGAAGCAGGCTCCCCGCCAAGCAGAGAGCCTGACTCGGGACTCGATCCCAGGACCCGATCATGCCCCGAGCTGAAGGCAGAGGATCAACCCACTGAGCCACCCAGGTGCCCCAACATGGTGTTTTTGTTTTTGTTTTTTGTTTGGGATGAACTGATTCTAGAAATCATGTGGACAAAGAAGGAATAATTACCAGAAGAATTCTGAAAAGAGAAGTTTAATGAAAGAGTACTAACTGTACTAAAAATAAGAATGTGTTCTGCAGTAATAATAATGAACTACTGGAACATGAGTGAATCAACAATTCAGAGGAGCAGACTAGAGAACTCAGACACAGACCCAAATATGCACAACAATTAAAAAAAAGTCTTTTTTTTCAAGACAGTGGAGAAAAAAGGGATTATTCAGTAAATAGTGTTGGGACAACTGAGTAGCCATCTGCAAAAGAAAGTTGGATCCCTACTGCAGAGATCATACCAAGATGATTTCCAGATGAATCAAAAAGTCACATTAAGAAAAAAATGAAGCCATGAATTACCAGAAGATCAACAAGAAAATCCACTTACTTAACAACAAGAAAAAAAAATCATGTCTCCATAAAAAGAAATCAAAAGACAATGGATAGATGGCGGAATTTTTAATAATTTAACCTCACAAAGGGCTGATTCCCTTAACATATAAAAATGATTTTAACTCAGTAAGAAAAACAGACTCAATTGTCCAGGAAAAAAATGGGCAAAACCTATGACAGTTTAGAAAAAAGGGAAGAATGCAATATGAGACGTGCAAATGCAATGACAATGTGATCTTTTCCGCAACATGATAGCACTTAGTTGGCGACTAGTACTCAGGCTGGGCTCCAGTGTGCATTTCCACAACGGCTGTGACGGCCTGCTGGATAGTAGTAAAATTCTAAGAGTACGTTTCCTTTAACTGAACAGTTGCACTCTCAGAAATGTATTTTCCGCTATCCTTACATATGTGAAATGATATGAAATGACACATGGACAGGAAGATTCTTTGTAATAGAAAAAGATTGGAAATGACCGAACTATCAACAGTGGCTGGTTTTATAAAGTATGTGGACCCAAGTGACGGAACAAAAAGCAGCCACTACAAAAGAATAGGACAGCTCCAAGGAGAGAGCTCCAAGATGGATCGTCAGGCTTAAAAAGAGAAGGCATAACAGGGTGTCTAGGAAACCACTTTAAGTAAGGGAAAGGGAATGGGTCTATACACACACACTCATATACTGTGTCAGATAAATAGCATGATTATCCCCATTTTTCAGATAAGGAAACTGGGGGTTTCCAGAGGCTAAGTAACTTTTAAAAGTAACACAGTTATAAAACAAATGAGAAAAACCGTTACACAGATTAACAGTGACCACAAGCATAAGAATGAGAGGAAATGTAACCACAGGGGTCCTGATCTTTACCAATACATGTTGTCTCCAGTGGGGAGGAGAATGTATATTTTTTGAAAGCTGCCCAAATGTTCACTTTCTTTTATTTGGAGAGCCACGAGCATGCGGTGGCAAGGTAGTACTGAAACACTGATGATGAAAGGCCACAGTTGCAGGCTGTCTCATCATAGCCCCCTTCTCCAGGGGTATCATCTTTTAACAGTGTCTGTGTTCTTCCAATGATTATCCCCTCCAGCTCCATAATCTTCCAAAATAGGCTAATTTCTCTGTTTCTTTATTTGCCACACTATGCTTTGTCAGTAAGTTGAGTTTAAATGGTGGAAACCAAGAAATGGCATTTACATTATTATGACTGCTATCAGAGTTCAACCAGAGAAACCAAATGAGCAGGAAATTGTATCTATCCGACTGTCAGGCTGTTAGATATCTACTGCTCTGTCTGCATATGTCTGTGTAAATAGGCATATATATCTATATGTCCGTGCACACACATTCGTTCGATTGCCGTTTATTATGAAAGATAAGAATAGTGTGCCTTTATTTATTTTTTTTTTTAAAGATTTTATTTATTTATTTGACAGAGAGAAATCACAAGTAGTCGGAGAGGCAGGCAGAGAGAGAGAGAGAGAGACGGAAGCAGGCTCCCTGCTGAGCAGAGAGCCTGATGCGGGACTCGATCCCAGGACCCTGAGATCACGACCTGAGCCGAAGGCAGCGGCTTAACCCACTGAGCCACCCAGGCGCCCAGAATAGTGTGCCTTTAATACCTGCAAGCTTTCTACCTTCTTAGTCATACTTTATACTTCATGGGGTTCCTTTCTTTCTTATTTTTTTCCCCCCAATCTGGAGACCTCTGTGATCCTTTTCCAGTCTGGACTACTCACCCTCCTGGCTTTCTGCCCACTTGTCATCCCAGGACTCACCTTTCACCATTCTTCTGGACTGATTCCATGCTTTCTGGATCCATGTCTTTTGTTTTCCTCAAGTATGTCCTCAAACAACTTCTAAGAATGAGGCAGGGGTATAAATCTCTGAGTCCTGGCTGTGTCAGTTATATACTGAAGTAGATAGACTCACCCCTTACCCAAAATGGAATTTATTGGAAGGATAAAAGGGTGCTCATAGACTCAAGGAGCCTCGGGCTTAAGAAAAAGAAGAGTATCAGGTAGGTCAAGGGAAGGTAACGCAAAAAGTGCTCCTCTAGCTTGCTTGTTTGCTTGGGAATAGACTTTCACTATTGTCAGTCTTCTTGTGCTGCACTGATTTCCAGTCCAAGAAAGGAGCACCTGCTTCTTTTGTTTTATTTTCTGGTGTGGGTCACATACTTGCCTCCTGGCTATGGAAAGGCAGGGAATCTGGATTAGTGGTCCCATTAGACTATACAGAGTCCATGAGTGCCCCAAAGTATCAAATTATTATTAGCAAAGACTGGTGGGATTGCCGTTGAGTAAAATGTGACATGTTCATTATACTCCGCTTGAGTAAAAATGTCTTCATTCTGTTCTGATACTTCTTTGTGTGATGGATTATAGAATTTTAGGTTGAAAAATCATTTCTTTTTCCTGTAGGACCTTGAAGGCATTTCTCTGTCTCTTCCATCATCCAGTACTGGTTATAGGACTTATGCCAGCCCTTGTAGTGGGAATGTCTCTCAAAGGTTTTTGTTTTTGGTTGTTGTCTTTTTTAATTTAATTTTTTCCAGTGTTCCAAAATTCATTGTTTATGCACCACACCAGTGCTCCATGCAATACATGCCCTCCATAATAGCCACCACCAGGCTTATCTAACCCCCTAACCCCCTCCCCTCCCAAACCCTCAGTTTGTTTCTCAGAGTCCACAGTCTCTCATGGTTCATCTCCCCCTCTGATTTCCCCCAAATCATTTTGTTGGGTCCCCCAATAATGGGTCCATGATTAAAGGAGCGAGGCTGATGCAAAGCGAAGGTCAAGCAAAGCTTTATTTCATGCCAAGCATCAAGAATTAAACCGAACGTTCAGGGCCCACCTCTTACAAGAAAGGACAGCCCCTCTCTGTTTCACAGACTAACCTTTATAGAACAAAGGCCATGTGGTTGGGCCTGGCCACACACAGGTGGCCAACGAAATTGTAACACACAGAGAAAGCTGTACAATCATGGTAGGTGACCAATTGAATTACAATTTACCCTAGTAGACATTTGAACCAGCCTATCACCTTAGTTAGAATTGGCGCCCAAAAGGTGTCCAAAGGGCAGGGCCCATACTCCTTGGTAGCTAGGAGACAGTATGCACCCCCACTGATTGAATACCTCCACCTGGCCAGACCCACCCTTGTATTTGGACTTTGTTACCTGGGACTGGTTTCCGGGACTTGTTTTTAAGTAAGTTCCCCTGCTGGGGGTAGGGTGGGGGAGAGTGCAGAGTCAATTTAAGTTTTACAACAAAATGGCAGCTCAACCGGGGTGGGGCCACTCTGGCTGAATAGGCCCTTACAAATTCTCCTCTCCATCTCCCAATGTCTTCCAGTTTTTGTTTTTTAATAAACACTCCAGTGGCTGATAAAAATCCAGCTGCCTCCACAGATACTTTCTTGGGACCATCTTGTTGAATCATCCAATTGTTAGGTGACTTCTTCTAAGGAAGCCTAGACAGTTGTTGGTGTTAGAGGATGCTGTGATCATTGGACAAGTTCCTGATTTGAATTTTAACCAAACCCTACTTCCCTTTGATGGGGTACAATAATAGTACAGAAGTCAATGGGAGATCAGCATGCACTCCGGTTCCAGATTCTTTTCTGATAAAGATAAATTCAAGTACTCCACAGCTTCTTCCTCCACTTTCAGTCTCCATGATGTGCTCATCATGGACTGCCCCATCTGGATGGCAGGTGGCCAAGGACACCCGGATCCGCAGCAAGAGGCAGCTGGCAGTGAGCCTGGAAGGGAGCCACTGGCAGGGAGGGCTAGGGCAGGGAGGAGGGAGAAGGAGCTGCTCTCCAGAAGTTTTTAAGCATCTTTATCCTTGTTCTGAAATTTCATCAAGTGTGCCAGATATGAGCCTGTTTTGATTTTTCATGTTGATATTTCAGTCTGTATATTTGTGCCTTTCTTTTGCTTTGAAAGATGAATTTTCTTTGCCCATTATCCATATTTATTACTTTTTTCCCCAATGATTTTACCTTTTAAAATTTTTGGTTTTGTTCTCTTGATAATTTTCCTTCCTCTTCTCTGTGACCCTTATTACATTTCTGAGATTATTTTTGTCTTTTTTTTTTTTTTTTCCATTTCCTGAGTTTGGTCAACTCTCCTTTCACACCATCCAGTTTTTTTTTCCCTCTGTTTCTATTTTGGGTTATTTCAAACCTATTACTCAAGGTGATTTTTGTTTTTACGTGCATATTCTTGTTTTAACATTTTAATTCTGGTTAGAGTGTTCTGTTACAGTTTTCTCTCCTTTCTACTTCTTGTTTGTTTGTTGCTTTTGGCAGGGAGAATATTTTCATCTGCTGAAATGTTTGAATTCCCATGTTCTGTCTTCTAAGAGCTTTGTATGATGTTGCCTGCCACTTTGTGTTCATTGTCAAACATCGTATTTTATCTGGACCAGCCTCAAGGAGGGGGTGTGAGTTGAGTGTCTAAGTAGGCTTCGTAATCAAAAGCATCCTCTTTTGTTGTTTTAGTGATGTTCAGTTTTGAAGTAGATGGAAATTTTGGGGGTAGGGTCAGTGTGTTTCCCAATTTTGTGGTTCTCTTTTATTTCTGTAAGGCCATTAATTTCCCTTGCTTTGTTTTTTCTCTTCACCATCACACATCCAAGAGATTCCTCCACCTCCCAAGGCATCTAACCTATTCTTCACAATGCTGTTCTCCTAAAACTGCATGAAGACTTTCAAGCCAGTGCTCTAACCTGCCAGTTCTCAAACCTGTGCTTAGTTTACCCCCTCTCTTTGGTAGGACTCTGTTAGTGACATTTTCTGTATTCTAACTGTGCAAACTCCTGCTGCTCTTTGTTCTTTTCCATGAAGTCTCTACCTGAATATTTCTGGTGTGGACTCAGTCCAGTTCTTCTGGTTTTAAAGATTTATTTATTTTAGAGAGAGACAGAGTGCACATAGCAGGTGAAAGTGTAGAGGAGGAGAGAGAGAGAGAATGTCAAGCAGACTGTGCCAAGAGCAGAACCTGCTGCTGGGCTTGATCTCATGACCCGAGATCATGACCTGCGTCAAAATCAAGAGTTTGACATTTAACTGATTGAGCCACCCAGGTGCCCCAGTTCTTCTGGTTTTAGATGTTGCTTTTCCTACTTATATGCAAATTGAAATTGTTAGTAATCTCTATTTCTTATTTGCTCTAAGGTTGTTTTATTAATTCTCCATATTTCTGTGATTTGTGGGGGACAATATATGGGGAAATTCAGTTGGAAAAAATCCTCAAATATTTATATCAAATCCTTTGCGTTCATATTGACACTAAGAACAAACCTTAATGATTGCTTCTGTGAAGATGCTGGAAAATCAAGTCATTATTTTCAAACTGGTAAGTGAAGGAATGAGGCATTTAATTCACCTTTACTTAGGAATTGTACTTCTGAGTAACCAGATGGTTGTTGAAGGAAAATTTATTTTTGTAGACGTATTCCAGAAAATAAATGAAGAATAAATGATAAAATATCACCATCTTGTAACATTGAGATACTTTTTTGCCTACCCAACTATTATAGATTATATTTCATTCTAAGCTGCATTTTCTGGGAAAGCAGTTTGCCAACCTGTATCAGGAATTTTCAGTATATTCATATCTTAAGAAAACATTTTGAATGTAGGGCCAGATTTTTGTTTGAGACCATTTATTACCATATTATATATAACAGAAAAATATATAAAACAGCTGAATGTCTTATGTTTAAATAAATTTTGTGTAGTTATTTTGGATACATAATTGTGAAAACTTCTGAGAGGATACTTGAATTACTTCTGAGAGAACAGTCAGCATAACAATGACTAAAAAGCTGCATACAGGAGGATCCTACATGAAGTTATAAATGTGTAGGGAACAGACTGAATAAATATGTCAAAATGTTAGCAGTGCTTCTGACTGTTGGTTTATTTATTTTTACTTGTTAATTAATTAATTTATTTGACAGAGATCACAAGTAGGCAGAGAGGCAGGCAGAGAGAGATGAGAAGCAGACTCCCCACTGAGTAGAGAGCCCGATGTGGGACTCGATCCCAGGACCCTGGGATCATGACCCGAGCCGAAGGCAGGGGCTTTAACCCACTCAGCCACCCAGGTGCCCTGACTGCTGGTTTATAGGTAATTAATTTCCCTGTATCTGTTTGTATTTTTCCAATTTTGCATTATGAGCACTTTTATAGTCAGAAAAAAAATTTGCGAAGAAAAAAAAATAGTGATCCTTCTTCTAACTAACACCTTCCCTGGTTCCCAAACCTCCTAACTAGATACCCGGTGCCTGACTTATGGTTTTTTTTTTTTTTTTTTTTAAGATTTTTATTTATTTGACAGACAGATCACAAGTAGGCAGAGAGGCAGGCAGAGAGAGAGGAGGAGGAGGCAGGCTCCCTGCTGAGCAGAGAGTCTGATGTGAGGCTTGATCCCAGGACCCTGGGACCATGACCTGAGCCAAAGGCAGAGGCTTTAACCACTGAGCCACCCAGGCACCCCCTGACTTGTGTTTTGGGGGAAGAACATCTATCATTGTGCTGCTATGGGTAAATCACCTGCCTGGGAGTTCTCTTGGCACTCATTCACCTCAAAGTTAATTCATCAGTAAGTCTGACTGAAGCAGATGCTTATGTTCTAGGGAAGGAAAGCATTACTCAATGGGGGAGCGGGGAGGAAGCTTTACTTGGGGACAAAAAGGGAAAGGAAACAAAGGTGTTGCTGGGGGAAAAGAGGGCGATGTCACCTGCTTCATAAATTTCTTGAGGGCCATCAGCGTATACAACCCTGCTACAACCCTGCTCAGACGTTCCTATTTTGATGCAGTCCAGGGAAGCAGCTTACCACAGAGTTGCTACAGAGACCAGAAATTACAGCTTGCTTCCAGAAGAAAGCTTCATCACCTTCTGTCGTCAGAAACCAGCAACAAAAAGGAGCCCAGTTTTCTAATGACTTTCTATTACAGAAAAAGCATTTTGTTGAGTTATGCACATTATTCTAGATTGAGGAATAACTTTCTTCTTTAGGTCAAGGTCACAAGAAAAGGTAAGAGAAAAGTGTTTTGTTTTGTTTTTTTTAAGATTCATTCACTTATTAGAATGCGTGTGTGTGTGTGTGTGTGTGTGTGCGCACAGGGTTGTAGAGGGACAGAGGAAGAGAGAGAGAGATAGAGAGAGTCTCAAGCCGACTCTGCGTTGAGCACAGAGCCTGAACTGGAGGTCAATTCCAGGACACTGGGATCATGATCTGAGCCAAAACCAAGAGTTGAACACTCAACCGACCGAGCCATCCAAGCACCCTAAGGAAAGTGTTTCTTCTATAGGCTCTTCCAGGAATAGATGAAACCCACAAACTAGCAGATTCTACATGGCCTTTTGAAAGGATGTCTGCAGGAGAGCATAAGTGTAAGACAGGTTTTATCATCATTATTAAAGAAATTGCTAGCTCCTGTGACCATTCATGCCTTGTCAGGGTGCTTAGTAAGTCACACAGGGCAGACTAAGTAGATTTAATCAACCAGACAAGGGACATTCACAGAGAACAGATTGGCAGATCACTTGGTCTTGCTGATTCCCACACATACACGGCTCATTCTCATCCTTGGACTTTGTGGGTTTACTTATCCTGCTTACCCTGTCAACAAGGTCTTCTTTAATTTTCTAAAGTCCCAATCTTCCTTGAAGACACACTTAGGAAGCTCTCTTTAACAGATTTTCTTCCCTTAGACCACATGGTATGTAGTTGGCATTTCTTTTTAGCATTTATGTTTTTTCTCAGACACTCAGTAGTCCCACTGAGGATTTTTGGATTTTGAAAATAGTCATATGTAGGTTTCTGAGCCTTCCTGGCAGATGTATTAGAGATGGTAGGTTTGGAGAAACGCCACCTCTTAGATTTTTAGAGAAAATGACCTTTGGTACTCTGGAGGAGGCAGTTAATTGGAAATTCCAACTGCCTACCCTTTAGATTTTCTAAGCCTGCTTCTGTACTTGGTAGCAGCTGATTGGCTGTTACCAAAGTTAGTGGACTACTAAGCCAGTAAACTGGTCTTCAGACCTTGGTCTTCTTTCGCAGCCTGGATGGAAGAAAGCTTGGGAAAATACGAAAAAGAAAAGTGCAACTAGTCGGTCATTCTATTGGAGGCAATCACAGTAAGAAATATTAAAGTAAGGGCCCTGCTATAGTACCTATTGATAATGTAATCACTAGTCTATAACAGAGTGACTAAAAATGAATCAGATGGTCAAAAACGTAGGTTCCTTCTTTGGGGGCAATTCTCAGTATTTTTTTTTTTTTTTTGGTGCTAGAGAATAGAAATACCCAGATATGTGACTTACATCTGGCCATTATATAGAATTCATCATTATTAAATGGGATGGGTAACTGGAGGTAATTTTATTGCTAATAGAGTGAGTAAGGAATGGGGTGAGGATAAAGCCACTGCTTCAGTTCATCAAGACATGGATTCAGAGCTAGTATTTATCAATTGCTGAGTCTATGTAAAGCAGCTGTTAAATGTCTAAAGTATGTTACTCGTTCAGTTCTCACAACAACACCGTGAAGTAGCTGTTATCCCTATTTTACTGAATGAAGAAGTTAAGTAATTGTCCAAAGATCAAACATCCTAATGGACAGAGCCAATCTTGGGCCACAGTCAGTGCCTCCTCTCTAACCAGGAGATGGTTGGTTGTTGAAAGCAGGTGGTACAAAATTGAGCAAACTTGTGATACTGAAGAAGTGGAACATGAGACTAATGAAAGTATGCAAGAGAATTGTGGGGGACACAGTAAGCAGTTTTGGTGAGAGGTCAAGTCTACTCAAATCCTTCATATCTTTGTGTTTTTAAATGTTCATTTTGTGGCATCCTAGTCAGCTGCCTAAATCTTTTGAATTGGGAGATCTTGGTGTAAGCCTGGCTCTGTTACTAGCTAGTGATGGACTTTCGACATGTAACTTCGGGTCTCATATATTAACTCTAAAGTGTTTTCCATGTCTAAATGAAAAAAGAATGAATATGGGCTGAATTACTAGAACCAGGGAATGTGTAGCTACTAGCAGATCCACAGAGAGCCCAAACATCCTTCCTTAGCTGTCTCTCCCTTCAGTTATGCTCTCTCCGGTTTCCTGCCCTTAATAAAAGCACTTAAAAGCCTTTTAAAGTAGGTTTTTAAGTTCTTGGGTTGAAGAGAGATACAACCAAATCCGCTCAAGTGAAATTAGAGATCTTTTTGTATGTATTCATGAGAACTGAACTCAAACAGCTCTAAGGATAATGTAAAAATAAGTTGTCCATCCTGGAGCCCTAGAGCACAAATGCATTTAGATCCATTCTTTTAGGGATGAGAAAAAGTGATGGGTTCTTTTAATGGTGTTATGTCATTTAATGTGAATGTTTAGTGAACTAATACAAGATTTTCCTGGCAAAGGCACTATTTTCAGCTTGACTGTGATGACTTCTCCAATTAAGGTTAAATTCGTTCTCGCACCAAAAATGTAATTGAGCATAGCACCATGCTCATACAGTTTACCCTACTTTTGTTTAGTCTTACCTTGTGAAAACTGTTTTCTTAGGAGACCAAAAAAAAAAAAAAACACCATAGTTCTTCCCTGACCATGTGCTGAAGATGACAATTTAAAAATCCAATGAATGAGCTTTATGTTGTTGGCTAAATGTATTGAATCAAGCAAAGCCATTTTGAGAGAGGAACAACATCAGTTAAGTTGAATTTACTCAGTAGTTGTCGGAGCCCCGCAGCATCTGGATTATGCTTCACCTACATCTGGCAAGTCAGTCTGTTACTGTTTCTTGGATGCTGGCAAAAGAGACAAGAACTCCTAGGTCAGAGACAAAGGACTTAATCACTCACAGCAAAAGCAGTAGCCAGAGTTTCAGCATGCTGCTCACCCCAGTTCCCCATGTCTCCCCAATGCCATGGAGCAGCTATCCATCAGGAAAGCTGCATTAGCTTAGTAGGGTTACAAGAGCAAAATACCACAGGCTGGGGTGGCTTAAACAACAGAAGTTTATTGATTCACACTCCTGGACGCTTAAAGTCTGAGTTCAAAGAGCTAGCAGGGTTGGTTCCTTCTGAGGACAGAGAAAGAAGGATGCATTCCAGGCCTCTTTCCTTAGTCATCTTCTCCCTGTGTCTTCACATCGTCTCCCCTTTGCACTTGTCTGTGCCCAAATCTCCTTTTCTTATAAGGACCCCAGTCACATTGGATCAGGGCCCACCCTAATTTTCATTTTAACTTACCACTTTTGTAAAGACCCTATCTCCAAATATGACCACATTCTGAGTACTGGGGGTTAGGACTTCAACAGATCAATTTTTAGGGGAACACATTCCAGCCTGTCAAAGAGGCTTGCTTACACACACAGTGGGGTGAATTATAGGGGAAGAACACTGAGCTTGGGAGATTTACCAGATTTACGCTCCTCTTATCCAAGGGAGATGTTACCTCATCTCTCAAGGATTTTTTAAAAGATTTTATTTTATTTATTGGAGAGAGAATATAAGCAGTGGGAGGGACAGAAGGAGAGGGAGATGCAGACTCCCTGCTGAGCGGACAGCTGGACATGGGGCTCAATCCCAGAACTCCAAGATCATGACCTGGGCCAAAGTTAGACACTTAACTGACTGAGCCACCCAGGTCCCCTTCATCCCTCAAGGTTTCTTGCCACAAACACAACTCTGAGAAAAGGCCTGGGTAAAAAAAGTATCCAGGACTTTGCATGCTTGGCACATGGGGAGAACACGCAGGGAGGCTCAGGACCCATGTGCATTATCTCTCTCAAAATGAATGCAGGCAAAATGTCTGATCGAGGTACAGCTCTACTGTCCTCAGTCTTTTTCAAGTCAGGCTCTGTTTTACACAGCTGTAGAATTGATCACACCTCCCAACAATTGTCCACACAGAAGAAAAAACCAGAGCCAGAGCTCTTTAGTTTGCAATAGTGATATTTATAAATGTCCTTAATACCAAGTGGGAAGTAAATGTAGAGCTTTGTCAACTGTTACATTGTCACCAAAAAAGGAAATAATTTTAACTTAAAGGAATAGATGACTTCTTTACTATGTAGTTGTTTGTCAAAAAAAAAGAAACTAAAAATATGTTCAAAGTGATTGAACAGAAATAATTCTTATTTCTTTCAATAGATGGGATTGCTACTTTTATGTATTATAATTTTACTTCTGAACATACTTGATTTTTCATCAGGAATAATATATAATAAAGGTAAGTTTCAGACTCTTAGACTCTCTTTTTTCTTGTAGGAGTTCTTTATTCCCTTCCTCACTAACAATTAAAATATATTTTTGGTACTTCTTTACGTTGTCTTTCAATTTTTCCCAGGTATTATTTATTGTGTTTTTGTCCAGAGGTTTCTAATATTGCCATGAACCTATTGTTAATAAGTTGTGTACATAGACACCTTAGATATGGAGTTTCATCACTTATAAGTATTAGAATATTTCAAGCTGAAGGAACATTTCATATTTGAAAAACTTGAATTATCTAATAATTTAAATAGTGTTTTGTTTTTTGGGTTTTTTGTTTTTGTTTTTGTTTTGCTTTTTCCTACATGGTTACATCTGGTATGAGCTGTAAACTGAATTATAAGAGAGATTGAGGCTGAAGACAGTTTTCTGAAAGTAATACATTGATTAAATTACCCAGTAGAACTTTTACGGTAGAAATGCTTTGTAAAAGGAATAAGACAAGGCAGTTCACCTCCATGTGTGCAGATTGTCTAGATTTTCTAGCATTTTGGACTAGATCTGCTAGAACATATTAGATACTTAATTAAAAAAATTGTTGACTGACTAAGGAAGAGAAGGATTCGGGCTATCTTCTATTCACAGATGTGTTGCAGAAATGCTTGAGTCCTGGGATAACTCAAGGATAACCTTGAGTCCTAGGTTCTACTGGAGAATATATAATACAGAGATGGGTATAATCTCAGATTGGAGAGTCACAGGTCAATTTATGAGATTTCAGAGAAGGGAGCATTTACTTCCACCTGAGGAGGTGGTCAGGGAAAGCTTTGCACAAAAGAGGGCAATCAGTCTAGGTCCCCAAAACGAGTAATCTGTGTCTATGCATTTGTGGGGGAGAGGAATTTACAAAGACAACATCAGGGTAAGTGATGGTAAAGTCATGGAAATAGGTAATCATATAATGTGAGGGGAGCAGTAAGTATTTCAGTTTGGCCAGAATGAAGGTATAGAAGAAGTAAACTATGTTAGAAAGATAGGAAACTGGTTCATGTCATAGAATTACTTGCATACCTGGCTGGAATTTGGGCTTTAGCCTAAAGTCATGGAGATGGAGATTGACAGAATGGATAAAACCCCACAGGATCCGACTCTGCTTTCTACAGAGATTCACTTCTGATCAAGATAAGGAGAAGGGATCTTCCTCCCAACCCCTTCTCCAACCTTTTGGGAGAGTAGTCACTTTCCTATCAATAGCTCTCTATTAAAATACAAATTCTCTCTTCAGTCTCTAACCCTTGTTCCTTTTCTGTGCTCACCAAGGACTTTAAGAATCAAGAACTATTTAATATATACATTGCAGAATTTCCAGCTTTGTTTTTATCATTGATCAGTAGTTTTGTACCATTGTAGCCAGAAAATGTACTTGTTATGATTTCAGTCTTCTTAGATTTTATATTTGTTATGTCTCTTTTTGGGTGATTTAGCCGGGGGATACTTCTGTGTGCATTTGAGGAAAATGTGTATTCTATTTTTCTTGGATGGAATGTTTAATATATATCTTTCAGAACCATGTAAAGTAAAAAAAAGTTCTTGTTGACTTTGCATCTGGATAATGAAATTTGTTGGAAACTTTAAAAAATATTAGAAATGAGTCAAGAACTGGTTTTTGTTCACTACTGAATTTAAAATATAGAATTATAATTCTTACTCTTTTAAAATTATTTTGTCACTTTAAAAAATATGATTCTTTTAATGGAAGTTCTTCTATCAGTGACCTAAAATATGTGTATTTTTTGTATCATTTAGGTGATATGGAGAAACACTTTATGTGTGATAACCAAGGGTTCCCCCAAAAGAAAGAAATAATCAAGTTGTATCTTTCCTCAGATGACTTGGTAAGGTCCCCTAATAGTATGCAACAACCCCTTACAGTCTTTTTAACTCCACGTTGAAAACCAGTAGCACCATACTCTTTTCAAATACCTTCTACTATGTTCAGACTTGGAGAGGTAAAATCCTATGTAAATAATAATCTTTTTTTATTCCATTCCGCTTGGATCAGGTAAAATACTGCATTTAGCCATTAAACAGCCTGGGTGGTTTTGCTTTATTTTTTATTTTTTTAGATACATCCCTTGCCCTTTTTAAAAGGTTTGGTTTGTTGTAATGATCTTTATTTTTTATGGATCTGATTTGTCCTTTGGAAGTTTGACAGATGTAGCCTGTTAGAGAAATTTACTTCATATGACCCAAAGAAAGAATCTTTCCCTTTTATAATGAGTACCACATTGCAGTTGTCATTGGGATAGGGATAATTTTATTTCTTCAGTTCATATAAAGGCATTTAAACACACATAACTCCCCAAATAAAATAAAATGTACTATTAATAAATGTACTATTAAGATAGACATCCTGCAAATGCTAACAAAAGAGTAATCTCAGAAAAAATATACAGATTGCTTGAAAATCTCTGATGAATATAATAAAAACAGGGACAAATATATTTTCCCCCAAAGTCTTTTTTTTTTTTTAAGATTTTATTTATTTATTTGACAGACAGAGATCACAAGTAGGCAGAGAGGCAGGCTGAGAGAAAGGAGGAAGCAGGCTCCCTGCTGAGCAGAGAGACCTATGTGGGGCTCGATCCCAGGACCTTGGGATCATGACCTGAGCTGAAGGCAGAGGCTTTAACCCACTGAGCCACCCAGGTGCCCCCCCAAAGTCTTTTTGACTTAGTTTCCCGTTCCTTCTTGATATGCCAAACATATATTTACTTTTATACTCACAACTGTTGTGAAGTGCATGCCGTTTGAGTCAAAAATACCTTTCCTCTTTGTGATTACATATCATGGAGAAAGATGGGCTTTAGAGGAAGAGAGACCTTCCAAGCTGGGGTCAGATCTTGGAGCTATGCACAGACACACACGGTCTGTGTGCCTTCGGGCAGGATACCTAACCCTGATCATCCCTAGTTTTGTCCTCTTAAATAGAGAATTAACTGTAACTTACCTACATTTTGGATGGTTGTGATATAGTAGTTCTAGAAGTGATATTAGTAGAAATGATGCCTAACATTTATAAAATGTTTATGTGTGTCAGGCATTTTCAGAGTGTTTTATGTTCATGATGACATTTGATCTTCTATAAGATAAGTACTTAAGATTCGTGGAGGAGGACTGAGCCTCCCCTCTTAGATTCAGTACCTGGCACTTGTAAAATAAATGGATGAAAGACAGAATAACAGGAGAAAAATAAAATAAGACAAAATAAAATAAAATAAAATCAAAGAGGGATTTCTACATGTGATGGCAGATGGCTTTGATTCTATATTTATTAAATGTAATAACTATATGTCCATTTTTGGACAGCAAAGATTATTAGATTAATGAATTGGAAATCTGTTATGACACTGGCATGAAAGATGACTGAGTTCTAGAAGTGTGCTTTTTCAAAAGAGATTCCTCCCCCCCCCCCCCACTGCCCAGAGACGAGAATTACTGTAGATAGCAGTCTTTGGCAGCATCTATTTTCATAGCTATCCCTCACTTTTAAATTAATGTAGAATATGCTTCTCTCCATCAAATTGTCATTACTTTTTTTTTCTCCCCTCTTTCCCAAAGAAAATCGAGTGCTCTTTCCAATCTGAAAGTGAGCTTACGTCGAAGGAATTTCTAGGTGTGTTCACATCAGGAGGACTTGCTCCAAGTTTGGGAATTATAAATAGTACATATACAGGCATCTTCCACTTCAATTTAACTTTGGTAATGATATTTTATTTTATTCTTTGATATTATTAAGAAGAAGCATACTCTCTCTTATAGGATGTGGTTTTTTCAAAAACAACTCCTCCATAATAGCACATCTCTATATGTTTTAAACCTAACAATACAATGTTACACTTTTTGCTTTAAATAGTTTTTAAGAAATTAGCTTGTGTGCTGCTGAAGCAAGCGCTAGTTCTTAAGAAGTTAAGGAAAAAAATACATACGGTTTTTTAGCAGGTCTGTGGGCGATGAATTCTCTGGGAGTTTTATCCCCTCGAAAATATCTTTACTTCACTCTCATTTGGGGGGATAACAAAAAATGTATTTTTATTAAGATATAATTTGCATACCATACAGTTCACCTATTTAAAATGCACAATCAAATGCAATTTAATATAGTCACAGAGTGCGCCAGCATCACTACTATCTAATTTTAGAACATTTCATGACCGTGAAAAGACAGCCCATCCCCATTAACAGTCACTCCCCCGTCCAGATTCTGCTCTCAGATGTAGACAACACTACACTGCGTGGGTCTCTCTGGAGTTGCTTATTAAGAACGTCTCAGAGAAATGAAATCCTACAACACGTCGCTCTCTGTGGGCTTCTCTTCAGTGAGCGTGACCTCTGCACGTTTCGTCCACGTGGAGGCACGTGTCAGGACTTCATTTCTTTTTATTGTCAGATCACATTCCATGGTATCAACACCATGATTTGTTTCTCCATTTGTCAGTGGCTAAACATTTAGGTTGTTTCCACTTTGGGGCTACGATGAATCATGGTGCTATGAATATCTGTGCACAAATCTTTGTGTGGAAATATGTTTTGTTTTGTTTTGTTTTTTTTTAATCTCTCTTGGGTGCCTACCTGGGAAATCGAGTTGGCAGGTTCTAGGGTAACAGTCTGGTAACTGCCAGGCTGTTTTCCAGAGTGGTTGCACTCTTTTACCTTCCCACCAACATTGTATTAGGGTTCAAATTTCTTCACATCCTCACCCACAGGTGTTATTGTCAGCGTTTGGTGATAATAGTCATCCCAGTGGATGTGAAGAGCTATCTTGTTTGGTTTGGATTTGCATTTCCCTGATGATTAATGATTTTCGGCATTTTTTCCCCACATGTTTATTGTCTATTTGAATATCTTCTGTGTGGAGCTATCTATTTAAATTCTTTGTCCATTTTTAACTGGGTGGTCTTTTTATTCTTGTCTTTATATTCTCAGTACGAATCCCCTAGCAGACACATGATTGGCAAATGTTTTTCCCATTTTCTGAGTTGTCTTTTTCCTTGCACAAAAGTTATTTTGATGAAGCCTAATTACACATTTCATTGTTGCTGACCTTGTTCTTTGGTGTCATGTAGGAAGCCATTGCCTAGTCCAATGTCACAGAGATTTACCCTCTCTGTTTCCTCTTAAGAGGTTCATAGTTTTACTTTTTACATGCAGGTCTTTGATCCATTTTGAGTTCATTTTTGTGTGTGGTGTGAGGTTGGGATCCATATGCATACTTTTGTATGTGGACATCTGTCTTAGCACCATTTGTTGAAAATACTCTTGTTCTTTCCCTACTAAATTGTTTTGGCACCTTTGTTGAAAATCAGTTGACACTAAAGGTGAGGGTTTATTTCTGGATTCTCAATTCTATTGAATTGATCCATATCTATCCTAGCCAGTTCAATGTTGTCTTGATACTGTTGTTTTGTAGTAAGTTTTTAAATAGGAAGCACAAGTCCTCCAACTTTGTTATTCCTTTTCAAGGTTGTTTTTGCTAGTCTTTACATGAATTTGCTAGCTTCCATATGAATTTTAGGATAAGCTTGTCAATATTTACAAAGAAGCCTGCTGGAATTCGGATAGAGATTGTGTTGAATCTATAGATAAATTTGGGTGGTATTACCATTTTAATAATATTATCTGTCCATCCATGAATATAGGATGTTTTTCTATTTATTTAGATTTTTTAAATTTTCTTTCAATGATACTTTGTAGTTTTATAATTCTTTTGTTAATTTTATTCCTAATGTTTTATTCTTTTGTATTATTTTTTCAAAAGATTTTATTTATTTGACAGACAGAGAGAGCACAAGCAGGGGGAGTGGCAGGGAGAAGGAGAGGGAGAAGCAGGCTCCCCCCTGAGCAGGGAGAACAATGCAGGACTTGATCCCAGGACCCTGGGTTCATGACCTGAGCTGAAGGTAGACACTTAACTGACTGAGTCACATATGTGCCCCTCTTTTTTATTCTGCTGTAGAGGGAATTGCTTCCTTAATCTCACCTTCAGATTATTCTTTGCAAGTGTGTAGTAATACAATTAATTTTTATATATTGATCTTGTATCCAACAACCTTACTGAACTCATTTATGAATTCTAATAGTGGTCACTTTGATTTTTTTAATGATATTTTTGTCAGATACAGAATTTCTGGTTGGCTCCCATTTACTTCCAACATTTTGAGTACATTATTCTGCATTTTGAATATGTGAACTGACACCATTGCTTCTGAATGAGAAGTCAACTATTAATTGTATTTTTTTTAAGATTTTATTTATTTATTCGACAGACAGACATCACAAGTAACTAGAGAGGACAGCGGAGGGGGGGAGGGGGGAAGCAGGTTCCCCGCTGAGCAGAGGGCCCAATGCAGGGCTCTATCCCAGGACCCTGGAACCATGACCTGAGCTGAAGGCAGAGGCTTTAACCCACTGAGCCACCCAGGCACCCCTATTAATTGTATTATTGTCCCCCGTATGCTACATGCCATTTTCCTCTGCATGCTTCTAAGAGTTCCTCTTTGTATTTACCCAGATTGGGTTTCTCTGGACTTCTTAGATTATAAGTTTATCAAATTTGTAAAGTCTTTAGCCACTATTTCTCTAAAAAAAAATTCTGCTCTTTTCTCTGTCTCTTTTCTTATTGGAACTCTATTATGTACATTTTAGAACATACAATATGGTCCTGGAGATATCTAAGGCTCTGGTCATTTTTCTTTAATCATTTCTCCCGTTGTTCAGATAGAATAATTTCAACTGCTGTATCTCTAAATTCATTGATTGTTTTACCATCTCCAATTTGCTCATCTAGTAAATATTTTATTTCATTATTAAACTTTTTGCCTCATTATTTTCACCTTGTTTTATTGTTATATTTTTCATTTATGTACTGGGATTCCCTATCCATTCTTTCACTAAGACATTTTCTTTAAGCCTATGTACATATTTGTAGAAGCTGCTTTGAAGTTTCCGTTTGCTCTTTGGACTCACTCTGGGTCAGTTTGTCATCTAACTTTTTTTTTTTTATCAGTTACATGTTTCTCTTTCTTTTCATGTCATATCGTTTTGGTTAAAATTGGACATTTAAGATAAGAAGCTGTAGCAATTCTGGATTCTGTTATGTTCTTATGAGATTTTGCTGGGGGGGAGGAATTGTTGGTTGTGGAGTAAAAGGCTCTTTCTTGCCTTGACACAAACTGTAAACTGTCTTGTCTATGGTTTCAGCAGCTGTTATCTCTGCTCAATTTTTTAACTTTCATGGTGGTGGTTGTTGTTTTTGTTTGGTTGTTTTTTTTTTAACATGGCCTTTATTGGTCTCCTCTGTACATGTGTTGCCACAGGATTTGGGGAAATTTATAATTAACTCTGAGCTCACCTCTCTTGCAGTTCCTTTGACCCTGGGATTTTCCCCTTAAATTCCCCAATTCTTTGTCTACACCAAGCTCTGTTCTCTGACACATCAAGCCAGTAACGCCTCAGTTTTATGCTACCTGAGCACGGTTGCATAGTATGCCACTTTATAGAATTTTACATTATCAATTAACATTTTAGTTATTTCCAGTCTTCTACTATTACAGGCAATGATGAAAAATATTCTTGAATTCATTTTATTTCACAAATATGTGAGTATAATGTAGGATAAATTCTGAACAGTGAAATTTCTGGGTAAAGGGTATATGCATTAGATGTTTTAATTTAATTTTTACTTTTAAAGATAAGGTGGGATATAACAAAGTAAGTGTTGCCATTGACATTATCAAACACTATATTCTGATGTCTTCTTTATTCAAGTTCAGTGATCGAGCTTACTGGTTGATCAGTATTCCCAGAGAAAACATTACAAAAAATACAGGTAAGAGTGATCTGAACTAATTTTTTTACTCATGGGTCTGGGTTGCCAAAAGTAGCAAATAAAAAACATTTATATTAAAAATTATTTACTATTCCACATAAGTGACTCATGTCATAGTTGGGACATACATAATAAAAACCATTGTAGCTCATCTAAAATTCAAATTAACTGGGGTTCCTATATTTTATCTGGCAATTCTATTATAGATAGATTGGTTTAACACACATAACATTTATACTGTTCTTTATTTAAGTAAACTCATTTTCTAGAAATAACCCAGAAGCTGTAGTATGGAGAAATTCACTTACTAATAGGTTACCTTAAAGTAGTCTGTAATAGGAAACATATTATTCACTATGGAATCTACTATATGTGTTATGCGGTGGCATAGCTTTATATGTTATTATAAATACCCATATGGAAAAAGGAGGAAAATAAAATTCCAGGAGTTAAAAGTACAGAGCTAGTGGACTGAGCTAGTAGATCTTGAGGCATGAAATACATTTTCATAGCTTAAAAATGATGGAGGGCATATTATTTTAATATGATGGGTGCAAAAAGTGGAAACCAACTTGGTTTCTTCACGGCAAAAAAAAAAAAAGGATATTTGTTTTTGTCATGGAGCCCAAAGATAAAAATGCAACCAGGTTATAGGAAGGAATTAAGACTAAGAAATGGACAACCATCAAGACTTTCACCTTATTTCTCATTTTGTGTTTTCTATAAATCTACTTTTATTTTTCTCTCTCTGCTGACTAGCTCTCCATGCTGCCTCACTGCTAGTCAATTTTTGAAAGTATATATTTCCTAGGAGCCAGTCCAATTCCAGATTCCCAGGAGAGTATCTTTAATGGGCCTAGTGTTGATCCAGCACCCACCTGTGTACCAGTCAAATGGGAAGGGACCAGGACAATGGGGATCCTACCGAACAACCCCTCTAGGTACAGGAGTAGTTAAAGGGCATATGGGATTGTGTGTCTTTCAGAGTAAATGTGGGGGGTGGTTAAAGTAAGAAAGGGAAGATAGAAAAGTTTCCATATGAGGAAGTATCAAAGAAAAAATCTGCAAAAGCAGCCTCATTGCTGTAATATCTAATATGAATCAGACCAACACATTTGTCTGTATTCATCTTAATTTTTTCCAAATTAATCTATTGGAAACTTGGTGATATTTTTTTCAAAGAACTCACCTGAAAATTGTACTCCTTTTATTTTTTTTAAATCTAACTTAACTCTCATCAATATTAGGATGGAATGTTCTAGCTCCTTGGCATAATATTGACATGAGTTTGAGAACTGAAAAAATGAAGATCACTTGTTATTTTTGCTCCTTCTAGTAATAAACTATGATTTCATAAATGCAGTGATTCTAGGGTCACCCAGACAGGAATAATGGTGATCTGAGAACTTAAGTATTTCATATGGAAAGACACCACATGAGCTCTGCCTCTCTTGACACAACTCCCTGGAGTGAGTATAAATAAATATATTTGAGCTCATAATATAATAGGAGAGGACTGCCTAATTAGTAATAAGCTAGAAATCAGGAAAAAATATGTTCAGGGGGAAGGAGACCATACTTGCTATTTCATATTTTTTTCTTCCTTAATCATATCTTATCTACTGCTCTGGCATGAATTAAAGTATTATGTAAGCATGACATCTTGGGAAGGGTAGTTGAGGACACATCACCCACAGAGGTAACAAAATAATCATCATAGTAGTAGAACTAGCAGGTTCATCACTATTCTAAACACTTTACCTATACTAACTAATCTATCCCTCACTATGTGCTAGGTACAATTATTATGCCCATTTTCTTTTCTTTCTTCTTCTTTTTTTTTTTTTTTTTTTAAGATTTATTTATTTATTTGAGAGATGGTAGGGAAAGGCAGAGAAGAGGGAGAGAGTCCCAAGCAGACTGTGTTGAGCTCGGAGCCCGACACAGGGCTTGATCCCACGACCCTGAGATCATAACCTGAGCCAAAATCAAGTTGATCACTTAACCAACTGTACCACCCAGATGCCCCTATCGTGTCCATTTCAAATGATTCAACTGAGACCCATGGAGCCATAGGGAAGTGCAGTGATAGCTAGGAAGTGCCGAAAGCAGCCTGAAGTTTGACAGCTTAAAACTGTTGAAAGTAAAAAGAGTTCCTCTTTGATTTACATCTCATAATTTGTCCTTTTTTAACATTTTAATTAAGGTATAATTTGCATTCAGTAGCATGTACCCTTTTTGAAAAAGCATCTAGTTCTGTAAGTTTGCACAAATGTGTACAGTTGTGTAATCACTACAAGTCAAGATACAGAACTGCTCTAGTACCCAACATTATCCCACCCATGGTCAACATCTCCCCATTGTCCAAGCCCCCCATCGCTGTGGATCTATTTTCTTTTCCTGTCGTGTTTGCCTATTCTGGTGAACATATTCATATACGTGGAATCATGGAAAATGCGGCCTTTTGAATCTGGCTTCTTTCACTTAGCGTAATGCATCTGAGATTTCTCTATGTTGTAATTTCTTCCATTTTCTTCCTGGATAGTACTCCGTTGTATGGGTATACCAGAGTTAATTTTATTGACGGGCATTTGGATTTTTACAATTTTTAGCTATTTTGATTAAAGCTGCTACAAGCATACAGGTTCTTTTGTAAACATAATTTTTTTTGTGTTTGGCTAATACCGAGTAGTAGGGTTGCTGTGTTATATGATAAGTGTAAGTTTAACTTTATAAGAAATTGTCAAACTATTTTCCAAAGTAGCTGTATCATTCTGCATTTTCACCAACAGGTTATCTGAACCCATGCCAGCACTTAATATGTATAAGGGTGTATGTGTGTGCACGCGCGTGTGTGTGTGTAATTTTAGCTATTCTAATAGCTGCATAGAGACATTTAATAATTTTAATTTGCAATTCCCTAATAACTAATGACATTGAACATTTTTTGTGCTTATTTGCTGTTTGAATTACCTATGCAAATTTTTTGCAAGCTTGTTAATTATTTTGGATCCAAGTCCCTTATCAGATATATGATCTACAAATAGTTTTTTCCTATGCTATATCTTGTATTTTTCATCTCTTAAGAATATCTCTTGAAGATCAGAGTTTTTAATTTTGGTGAAGTCTAATTTATCAGTTTTTATTTTATGGATTACACTTTGGGCATCATACTGACTCAAGTTCACAAAGATATTCTATATTTACTTCAAGAAGATTATGGTTCCAAGTTTTATATTTAGGTCTGACTCAATTTGAGCTAATTTGTTATATGGACTAGGTTTATTTGGGGGGGAATACAGATACCCAATTATTCTAGCAGCATTGTTATAAAAACTATTTTGTGTCCATTGTATTACTATTTCTGGGTTCTCCGTCTTTTCACCAGTACCATGTTGTTTTGATTACTTAAGCTTTATCAACAATAAGCTTGTAGGGGCATATGGGTGGTTTAGTGGGTTAAGCCTCTGCGTTTAACTCAGGTCATGATCTCAGGGTCCTGGGATCGAGCCCCGCATCGGGCTCTCTGCTCAGCAGGGATCCTGCTTCCCCTTCTCTCTCTCTGCCTCTCTGCCTACTTGTGATCTCTGTCAAATAAATAAATAAAATCTTAAAAAAAAATAAAAAATAAATAATAAGCTTGTAATAAGTAATGTTAATCCTTCAACTTTGATTTTTTTCAAAACTGTTTTGGTTAGTATACTTCTTTTGCCTTTATAAATTTTAGAATAATCTTGTTAGTTCTATTTAAAAATCCCATGGTTTTTAGATTTGTATTGCATTAAATTTGTAGGTTAGAGAGAATTGACATCTTACCACTGAATCTTCCAATCCATGGACACTGTATACCTCTCCATTTATGTATATCTTCTTTGAACTATTTCATCTGGGATTTGTGGGTTTCAGCACAGAGATATTACACATTTTAAAATAAGATTTTTATGACTAAGTATTTCACGTTTTTTGGTATAAGTGGCTCTTTTTAATATTTGAATTTCCAACTGTTCACTTCTAGTATGTAGAAATATGATTGATTTCTGTAGATTGATTGTGTATCTTACAACCTTGTTAAATTCACTTATTGGTTCTAGTAGCTTTTGTATATTCTTTGGTTTTTCGACATAGAAAAATCATTCATCCAGAAAGAGAGAGAATTTCATTTCTTCCTTTCTAGTATGTATTCATTTCTTTCTCTCTTTCTTTTCTTTTCTTTTCTTTCTTTTTTTTTTTTTTTTTGGTTCTCATTTATAGTGGTAGGACCTCTAGTACCATGTTTAACAGAAACGATAAGAGGACATCTTAGCCTTGTTTCCAATTTTAGGGGGAAAACATTTAATCTTTCATCATTATGTATAATGTTACTTTGGCATTTTGTAGATGCCCTTTATCATGTTAAGGAAGGTCCCTTCTGTTCCTAGTTTGCAGAATTTTTATCATGAATTGGTGTTAAATCTGTTGAATCTGTTAAATGCTCTTTCTGCATCTGTTGAGAAAATAAGTATTTTCCTCTTCAGTGTGTTGATAAGGTCGGATTTCTTTCTTTCTTTCTTTCTTTTTTTTTAAAAGATCTTATTTATTTATTTGATAGCGAGAGAGAAAGAGAGAGAGAGAGAGAGCAGAGAGAGAGCCAGTGCAGCAGGGGGAGCTGCAGGCAGAGGGAGAGGAAGAAGCAGGCTTACAGAGCAGGGAGCCTGATGTGGGGCTCATCCCAGGACCCTGGGATCATGACCTAAGCCAAAGGCAGACTCTCAATGACTGAGCCACCCAGGCACCCCGAGGGTGGATTTGATTAATTCATTTTTGAATTTTGAGCTAGCCTTACACTCCTAGGATAAACAACTCTTGGTTATGGTGTGTCATCCTTTTTATATATTTTTGGACTCATTTGGCTAGTTTGTTCTCGTGGTTATCAGTCTGGAGTTTTACTCCTAAGGTCTTTATCTCCTTTTGGTATCCGATAATGCTATCTTTTTTTATTTTTTAAATTTTTAAAATTATTTTTGTTAGCATATGATGTATTATTTGGCCCAGGGGTACAGGTCTGTGAATCGTCAGGCTTATATATCTCACAGCACTCACCATATTTGCTCAGCTGTTTGCTTGCTGCTGATGAACACCAGGGTGGTGCTCAACTTTAAGCTGAAAAAGGACATGCAGGGCTTTGGGGAGGAGTCGAGGTAGCCCATAACAGGGTATAACATCCTGTTTTTTACAGAGCCTCAGATGCTTTAGAATTTTCATCACCCTGGGGAACATCTTCAAGATGTCCTACAGGATCAAGCTGTTTGGTTCTAGACCAGATATGAAACTCGGAACACACCTGCGCAGGTGCTGAGTCTCTGTCCCTCCATTTCTGATGACTTCAAGAATGTTTTTGATTAGGAAACCACTGATCTTTCCAGAAAGCCGAAGCTCACGGTGGTGGGAAGGGCGGAGGGTGTTTGGCAAGATGCACAAGGCTTCCCAGCCACATTGCTTTTCTTTTCAAAAGTATTTTCACTTTGGTCTCTGAATTGAAATGCTGTCTGCTTAAGGCATTCCAGGAAGGCTTAAATAAGGGGCTGTGATAGCAGTGCATTCCCCATAGATAAAAGAACATGTCTAGATCATTTTATTGTATTGCAAGTCAAGATTTCACTAGAAACCAGTTTCTGGATATTTCTTGGTTTATTTGTATTAGCCATCTTTTGGATATAAATTACAGGATTTTTAAAAAAGATTTTACTTGTTTTAGAGGGAGGGAGAGAAAGAGTGAGAGCCCCATGTGTGCAAGTATGGGGTGGCGGGGACGGGGACACGGAGGAAGAAGGACAGAGGAAGAAAGAGTCCCAAGCAGACTCTACCCTGAGAGCAGAGCCCATCCTCTGGAAATCCCATAGCCCTGAGGTCACAACCCAAGCCAAAACCAAGAGTTCCTCACTCAACAAACTCTGCCACCAGGAGCCCCAAATTATACTGATTTTTAAAAATCATTTTCATCCAGGGATCTGGGTAAAAGGTTGGCTTTTTAATTTTGATTCATGCTCTTTCTTGGACAGGGTTTATGAATAATGAACAAGTTCATTGTTGCTGGGTCCAACAGCACTGCTGGGACCAACAAGGGACCGTGGTTTAAATCCCCCACCCCCTCCAACCCTCCAGATGGGCTCTGCTTGGCAACTCGCTACAGCTGGGGTCAGCCCCAGGACTTTCAGGGTGAAGATTCCCGTGGAAGACAGACCCAGAACAGTCAGAAGAGGCAGACAAGAATGTTATGAGAAATTTCCCCTTGAGGCCCTCTGTTCAATAAAGTAACTTCAGGACCTATTAATTGTATAATTACTAGACCGATGGTGATATTGTGACTAACTTCTGAAAGCTAGGGTTTCTGAGTGCTTTTCAAGAGGGCGATTTCAAGGTTGAAAAACAATGAGCCTCATTCCAGGAAATACAGCACTTTGCACAGAGGTTTTTTGAAAGGGAGTTCTGGTCTAATTGCCAAAATAGAAATACAGGTGATCATTGCCTGGAACCCCACAGAGCTGTGTGGTGGTTGTGGTTTTTTGAAATCCTGACTTGCAAGGAAACCTGGTGGGAAGGAATATAAGTACATAGGCTTTTACAGAACTAAGTGACCCTGAACAATAAAGCTGATTTCTCAAAAGAGAAATGGACAAGTACATAAATAGATAAATATGAGGGAGAGTCCCTCCTATGTTATGGAAAAGGTTTTACAGGGTCCTCTTTACATTAAATGTGTGGTGGGATTCTCCAGGCCAGTGAAAACATGTAGGCCTGAAGTTTTTTTGGTGCGAAAGCTTTTCACCACAAATTCTATTTCCTTTATAGATACGGGGCCTACTCAGGTTTTCTATTTTTTCTTAAGTATGTTTTGCCAGTTTGTATCTTTAAGGAACTTTTCCATTTCATCTACAGTCTTGAATTTATGACACAAGAACTGTTTGTGATATACTCTTATTTTTCTTTAGAAGAGGGAGCCTGCAGTGAGGGTCCCCCATTTCACCTTTAATATGACTTATGTATTGCATTTTTTCTTCTTAGATTAGTCTGACGAGTTCATCAATTTTATAGACCCTTTCAAAGGAGTACCTTTCGATTTCATTGATTGTGAACCTTGTTTTCCTGACCTTTATTTCATTGACATTTATTATTCTACTTACTTTTGGTTTAATCTATGGCTTTTTCTCCCCCAGTTTCTTAAATTTGGAGCCTTTAGATTAGGGGTGAACAAACTACACTTCTGGCCTGCAGCCCATTTTTGTGAACAAAGTTTGACTGGAACACAGCCATGTGCGTTAATTTCTGTGTTTGCTGTGGCTGCTTTCAAAAGCACTCCGATGGCGGAGCTGAAGTGTTGGGACAGAGACCCTGCGGCCCGTAAAGCCCAAAGTATTTACTACTTGACCCTGTGTAAGGCCATTGCTATCTTTCGACCCCGGCTTCGGATAGGTGATTTGTTTCTTTTATCTGCTATAAATATTTTTCTGCTATATATTTCTCTCTAGCACTGCTTTATCTGCATCTCATAAATTTTGGCTTGTTCGTGCTTTCATTTTCTTTCAATTCAAAATATATTCTAATTCGCCATACTACTTTCTCCTTGACCTGTGGTTTTTTTAGAAGTACGTTATAAGTGGGGTGGAAGTGTTGCTGGGTGACTCACTCGGATAAGCGTCATCTGCCTTCAGTGCAGGTCATGATCATGGAGTCCTGGGATCGAGCCCTGTGCCAGGCTCCCTGCTCAGTGGAGAGCCTACTTCTCCCTCTGCTTGTGCTCTCCCTGTCTCAATCTTGATCTATATCAAATAAATGAAATCTTAAAAAAAATGTTGTAAGATGTCTAAGTATTTGGGGATTTTCCAGATATCTTTGTTATTGATTTTTTTCTAGATTAATTCTGTGTTCTGAGAACATATTTCATGTGATACTTTGTTAAGATGTTTCCCGTGGTCTAATTGGCGAATCTTACGAGTGCACCTGAAGAAAGTACTTATTCTGCTCTTCTCAGCTGGAGTGTTCTATAAATGTTGGTGAGCTCAGTTGCTTAGTAGTGTTCAGCTTTTCTTTATTCTTACTGATTTTTGTCAATTGCTGAAGAGGAGTGTCGAAATATCCCACATAATTGTGGATTTTTACTTTTCTCTCTTCATTTTTATCAGCCTTTGATTCATGTATTTTGAACCTCTTGTTATGCACGTGCACACTTAGTTGTCCCTCCTTTTCAGGGAATCGATTCCTTTCTCATACACCTTGCCCCTCTTTATTCCTGATACTCCCTCCATCTGAAATTCTTCTTTGTCAGAGATTGATAGAGCCGCTACAGCTGTCTGTGAATTAGTGTTTGCCTAATGTAACTTTTTCCACCCTCTTGCATAGTTTTCCCAAGACAACCTTTAGAGCACATTAGTCAAGAAAGTGGAAGCACACAAATGAATTTTGAAATAAAACCGAGGCACAGCAAATAAGATCTGACCCAAGGGTACTGATGCCTCCCACTGAGAATATAATCAAAGGGAGGAAGGCAGAACTTTAAATCTGAGAGTGGTGGAGGGATGCCTGTGAGGGAGGGAAGAACCCTGGGACTGAATTATCAAGGCCAACTCAGCAGATGTCTTTAACTTCCAGATGCCTCCTGCGCTAACTGGTGGTTTGAGACAAGCATGGTGGGTTGTGGGGAGGGGGGGTCCACAAAGAGCAATGGGAGGTCTCTGCCGTGTCAGGAATGGGGAAGTCTACAGTGTTGTAAAGATTGTAGACACTCAACTCTGTAACAACGAGGTGGGAGGTATGAGGCCACAAGAGCTGTGGGGAGGCTCTCTGCTCTTCCATATCATATGGCAGCAAGATACGATGAAAAATTACTGAGGTTACTAGTTCCACGGAGGAGCTGTAGCTGTAGGAAGGACTCCATGGAAAACAACCGGGCGGGTCTAAGCCAAAATAAACCTTCCCATACTGGAGTAGCTATGGTGCTGTTTTTCAGAGTGGGATACCATCACCTTGGTCACTTAGCTAATGGGGAAGCCTTCTTCACCCAAAGTAGTGAGAGTCTTCACAGCCAGACATCCCTGTTTTCTAGAACTCTTCATGCAGTTCTGTTGTTCTCCCTGAGTTCTTGCATGGCATCTGAAGCAGATGTGAGGGCACGTCCACTACCTGATGAGGTTTGTTTGGAACTTTGCCATTGAACTCTTCCACTTCTAGCTCTTGAACTCTTCCCATGGCCCACTAGCCTCGCTTTGCACAACCTCTTGGCTGCTTCCTATACATCCTTCACTGTATGAACCACATTGCCAGTGGGAATACTATTTCCCATGTATTTAGGATGAGCCGGGTTAGTATACTACCAAACAGAGATGTGTGCTAGTTAATACACCTGTGGAAAGAGGTGCAGCTGGTATAAAATGAACCCAGACAATAACTAGATGTTACTGTTAATAAAGAATTAAATCCATGCTTTTCCTTGTATCACTCTGTGTACCATCACAGGAACCACACCCATTTGTAACTTCAACCAGAACTTGCAGAGGGTTATCCAAGCCTTGGGGATCCTCAGGGCTCCTCTTGTTTTTAAAAGCCAAAGATAGTTATGCACATACCAACTTTGAACCCCTCCCACTGAAGGCCAGTTAAGTCATACACCAGAAGATTGACTTCTCTTTTTGGGTTAGCCAATTACATGGGAAGCTCCATTTATAGAAACCTATATGGTGCTTTCTCACACCATTTTCTTTCCCAAAGTCCAGGAATTGCTTGATGGAAAATAGTGATGGCAAGAAGCACAAATTATCACTCGATTTACTCAGGTACAAGCTGCTTCAGAACCACTGGGAGAGGCAAATCCTCCCTGGAGTGGTGCGCAGACCCAACCAGATGCCTGGGCATGCCTGAAGGCCTGTGCAGCCAAGGCATTTGGGTCAGGCTTATTTTTTCATGAGTGTGCCCTGATTTCAGCCTCAGGCTTTGCCCATGTCATAAGAGCTCCCAGGCTGAGATCACCACCCATGACTTCCCCAGACCCCACCTAGTCTTTTACCTTTAACCCACCAATGCCTTTATAAATATTTAAAATGGGTTTCTTAAAGATAGCATAGAGTTCAGTCCTGATTTTTACATCTAGTCTGGAAATCTGTCTTTTAACTGGTGTTTTTAGACCACTTATATTTAATGTGATTATTGATATGGTTGCATTGAAACCTGTCATCAGACTATTTCCTGTTTGTTCCATCTCTTCTCTACTTTTCTTTCTCTGTTGTCATTCATATTAATTATGCTTTATCCCTTTTTATCTCCACTATTGGCTTATAATTATACCTTAAATTTTTTTTAGTGTTGGCCTTAGCAGTTACACTATATATTTTAGTTAATCACAGCCTACTTTAAAAGAGTAGTATACCACTTCACATGAAGTGTCATTACTTGCTTTTTAAGCCATAACAGCTCTTGGAGAAAAATTATGACCTAAAATATTATATATGGGCACATGGGTGGCTCAGGCAGTTAAGTGTGCACCTCTCAGTCTCGGCTCTGGTCTTAATCTCAGGGTCATGAATTCAAGCCCCATGTAAAAAAATAAAAACATAAATAATTAAATTAAATAGTATCTGGACTTATGTTGTGGTAATAAAACCAATTCATAATTCTTTTGTTTATTTTACCATCAAATTGTCTGTAGGAAAAACATGAGAAACCTTATATATAAATGCAGTCAAAGTGACTGCAAAATAAAGAGTAATGATGCTGGTCATGTTTACGTACCCTTAAATTTCACCAACTTGGTATATTAAAAATGGCTGATTATTTGTCTTTTGTTTTCAGATATTGCAGCTGTGGAAGAATGGTTAGTAAGGATCACTTTACAACATGGATTAAATATTTATACGACTGAAGGAACACTATTGGATAATGTCCGAGGTAAATGCCAACAGATAAAAGTAAAATGGAATTCATAATATCCTTCCAACAAACCTTGTACCCTACTGTATACTAGACTAAGTCCGAGAGAGAGAGAGAGAGAGAGGGAGAGAGACGAACATTACCTTCAAGGAATGACAAAGAATTAAATACATGTGGTTAATTGTTAATAGGGGTCTGCAAAGGGTGCTAGAGAAATACGGAAATATATATTTTTCTATAACCATGTTGGGGTTGTAATAAACAGTGGCTTTAAAAAAGTAGTTTTTGCATCTATTATAGAAAATATTATAAAAGATACATTATAGAAAATCTTTAGAAATATAAAATACAAAATATTTATAATATTGATTTAGAAAATATTATAAAAGATACTGTTCATTGGATTACAGTTTCCTTTATAATGACTATCAGCAAAAATTCTTGCTCATTCTTTGTTAGAACATTTACATTTTTTCCATGAAAAATTGGTTGTTTTAAAGTTATAAATACTGAGTGATATGACTGTCTAGACCTCTCTTTTCCAATTGTCTGGTTTATAGTCCAACTTTGGGATCGTCTGTAGCACTAGAATATAAAAAAAATTTTTTTAAAGTCCCTTTTCCTGGACTTTGTATTTTTCTTTACTCTCCTCACCTTCATTTTTAAGAAAAGTTTTTATTTAAATTCCAGTTAGTTAACATATGGCGTAATGTAAGTTTCAGGTCCTTTTTACTTTTACTCTTTTACTCCCACTTTGATTTGATGCTGTGTAGCATGCAGAGTAAAGATAAAGAAATATTACATTTTATGGAAAGAATTTCCTGGGTAGCTTTAAGAAAAGTAATAATATCTCCACCCAACCATGTGCCAATTAAAATCAGACCTCTACAAGCAGAGCTAGGAATCTGTCATTAAAAAGGGAAAAATATCCCCACAGGTGATTCTGATGTACAGAGGATTAAGAACTGCTTTAGAGAAAAGGCTGCCTGTGTGCCAAGAGACACCTGTGCATCTATTTTTGCAGGATTATTTGTAGTAGGAGAAAGGAGAAGCAGCAGAAATGTCCATCAGTAGGGGAAAGACAAATGCCTGTAGTGTATTCTGTTAAAACAAAGGAAATAGACCACATATATCATCAAGAACAGAAATCAAAGCATTGACAGAAAAGTCAAGATTCAGAATAGAAGAACATTTACTTAAAATTCAGAAAACACATAAAGCAGTGCTTTATATTATTGATGGGTACAGAACTATTGTAGTAAAAATATAAAAATGTGGATTCGAAATAGCTGCAGCCATGTCATGATGGTTGCATTTGGGGAGATTTGGGAATGGGGCCATGAAGGGGACAGAGATATCTTCAGTCCTATCTA
This sequence comes from Mustela nivalis, assembly GCF_964662115.1. NCBI lineage: Eukaryota > Metazoa > Chordata > Mammalia > Carnivora > Mustelidae > Mustela > Mustela nivalis. The sequence continues at coordinate 30,287,516 of NC_139025.1, read as the reverse complement.
CAGTGTTTTACTTCTTTAACCAAAATTAAAATATCTGCAACAAAAATGACAAAACGTTGCACTTTATTATTTTGTCATAGTGTCCAAATTTTGAAAAAGTAGTCATTTATTCAATGGCAATTGCAAGCTTTTTGAGGCTGCTATTTTGAAGTCCTGCGCTAGCTACATTTAAGGACTAAAGTAACAATTTATAATTCAGTTTTTTTATAAAAAAAAAATTTGAAGTGTGAGTCATTTATATATTGAAATGTACCCAGAATGTTATATACTGCATTTAGATTTTGGTGTACACTTATTTAGAATGAATGGAGGTATGGCGGTAGCAAAGAGTTTCGTAAGTTGTTAAAGGTTCCAGATGCAGAAATGAGATTCATTTGTTTGAGCAACTGAAAGAAGGCTGGTAATGTAGAAACATAGTAAATGGTAGACAGAGTGGCCTAGAGTAAGTTTGGAGAAGCTGGGAGGGAGCATGGTAAGAAGTGTGGGCTTTATTTTAATTATAATGAAAAACTGCTCAAGTGTTTTAAGCAAGAGAGTGACAAATTTGGATTTATGCTTTCTAAATGGATCACTTTGGCTGCTGTGCAGAGAATGGACCCTTGAAGAAGGAGGGAAGGAATGGGGAAAAAAAAAAAAAAAGATTGGTTAGCAGTTGTTGTACCGGACCCTTTGGGAGGTGATGCAGAGGATGTGGGCTGGGGTTAGCGGTGGAGATTTTGAGGAGTTAAGAGTCTTCAGAATACGTTTTGGAAGAAGAGCTGGTAGGGCTTCCTGGTGGACTGGGGGTGAGGGAGACAGAGGCATCAGGACGAATCCTAGATTTCTTACTGAGCAATTAAGTGGATGATGGTCTCATTTCCTGAAATACTGACACGGGGGAGAAAGCATGGAGAAGTGGCAATTAAGGGTTAAAGTTAGAGTTATAGTGGGAACTCTTTTCTTCACTACTGACTCAAAAGAGATGCTTAAAGATATTGCCCTCTTTCCCAATCTCCAATCCATGCCCTAGACCACTCCACAACAACTGCTCCTAATTATAGCCACTCATCCCCTCTCATACGGGTTGCTTTTCTGTCCCCTTCTTGACTTCTCAGTGACAGTCAAGACTTTTAATCATTCCCTCATTCTAAAGCATTTAAAATACAGTATCTGACGTTGAGGAGCATGTACATAAGTAAAAAGGTGTGTGTTTGTTTGTTTGTTTTTAAGATTTTATGTATTATATGACAGTGAGAGAGGGAACACAAGCAGGGGCAGTGGGAGCAGGGGGGGGGGGGGGAAGCAGGCTCCCTGCAGAGCAGGAAGCCCGATGTGGGGCTCAATCCCAGGACCCTGGGACCATGACCTGAGCCAAAGGCAGACGCTTAACTGACTGAATCGCCCATGTGCCCCCAAATGTGTTTTCAATTCAATGCAAATCATGCTCCAGATACAAAGTCCAATCTCCCTGTCCTCTAAGATCTGGTTATTAATTGCCTGCATAGACATGCTACGCCCTGGAGAGTCAGTCCAAATGTTTCTGAATTTCAGAGTAAATTAGTTTGGTTATAAATTGTATTTCTTTCCATTCTAAGTTACACTGTGTCAACTGTGAAAAATACATCACTTAAAGTTCTGGGATTTTGTAGCAGATCTGGGGGAGATGGTGAAGATTTACATTGTAGAAATATAAACAGCTAAAGAATTGATTATTAGATATCTCTTTTTAAAAGTGTTTTGACTATTTTTGAAATTCAGACAGCAGTATTTTATCAAATTGCCCTGGCTTGCCTTTTTAACTCTCCTTTCTCGTTTTTTTTTTCCAGAAGAAAAAAAAATCCTCCCATTTTCTTGTCATTAAAATTTAACGTCATCCAGCTCCAACCCTTTGCATGCACATCCAAGAATAGATTGCTGGGTTGAAGGGTAGAACACGTCCCCCTCTGACTGATTTTCCATTGTAATCCCAGCCCAACTTCTGGGTCTCTTCCAGAAGTCCTTCTCTGTGTCTCAGTCACTGATGATACCTCTCCTCGTCCTCTCCTGGGGTTCTGGATTTATTCTGATTATTCTCTATCTGCTGCCCCTTCATTGGAATGGGAGGACAAGTGAATGTGTGGTGTGGGCTTTTGAAGCAGACGTTGCTCTCTAAATTATAAATGTCCTGTGATCCCACAATTCCATTTCTAGGGATAGATCCTGAACCCAGTTGTACTTTCCAAGGATGGTCAAAGCAGTGTCTCTTGTCCCACATGCTTTTCTGCAGTAGTGACCATGCTGGGCCCCCATCAAGGGCAGGTAGACCTCATTCCTTCTACTCTGGAAAATAAGAATCAACCTATTTCTTAACTGATGAAGGGTGAGGTAATATACCCATTTGGGGGGACAGTGACAGGCCCTTTTATAGTATTTTTAAAACCTTTAAAGGAGGGCACTTGTGATAAGAGCACTGGGTGGTGTACGGAGTGTTAAATCACTATATTCTATGCCTGAAACGAATATTACACTCTATATTACACTCTGTATTAACTAACAGGAATATAAATAAAAACTTGGAAAAACAAAACTAAAAAAACTCTGAAAGGATAGCAGTAACGTACCCCAAGACTGCAGCCACATTTTAAACACCTAAATTTGACTTCTACAGAACCTATTCTTCAGTGGGATCTTGGGGCTGTACTGACAAAAAAAGATATCGCCGAAGTCTATCCACACGTGGTAGATCTCAAAGTGGCCAAGTGTCCTTGCGCCAATGATGTAGCGTTACTTGGCTTCATTTTGAATACAACATATAATGGTAAGTTCACGGGCTTTGCTGGAAGTTGGGTGTGGAGTCTCATACGTTGTAACAGTGATGTTTCACTGGCAGAGCAAATTAGATGCATAAGGGAGTAAAAGTGTTTCCTAAACGTACCTTCGACTTTACTCTTCATCACTTCCCCTTGTCCACTTGCAGGTTGACTTTTGACTATGTCCATAGTGACTGTAGTGTCTCTCTGAATTTCACGTATCCCCTGCCACCTCCGAATACGTTACTTCCTCTCAGGGATTATTCATTGCCTTTCTAATCCATCTGCTATTCCTGCCATGTGTAAATAGGTATCATGTTCTAAGGCATCATATTATAACATTATTTTATTTATTGTGTATGTGTTTTGGGGTTAACACTGTAGTATTTAATAGCATCTTTTGAAAAAAGATTTTATTTATGCATTTGAGTGAGACAGACAGAGAGAGCTCAAGCAAGGGGAGCAGCAGGCAGAGGGAGAAGCAGGCTCCTCACTGAGCAGGGATCCCAGTGCAGGACCCCATCCCATGATCCTGGGATCATGATCTGAGCCGAAGGCAGATGCTTAATGACTGAGCCACCAGGCACCCTTTAATAGCATCTTTATGCATTTCAACTGCTAATGTATTAGTAGTTGTTTTTCCTAGGTCATTGGTAGTTGCTTTTCCTAGGTCATTGGTGAGCTTTCAGTCCCCAGCTCAGTAAATGAGAAGGGAAATAAAAGAACTAAAAGATAAGAAACAAAATTTCATTACTCATATGTAATATGTGCAAAAATCCAAAAGTCCAAAAGAATCAGTAGCCAAGCAATCAGAATACAGGACTCTACAAAATTGAGGAATGAAATAACAACATATAAAAACCTTTCCACCAAAGACTAAAGATTATAATTTTTAAAAATCCCATTCAGAAAGTAACAAACCCCCAAATATACCTAGGAGTAAACAAAGAAACAGAAGAGTTTTAAGGCCTGTTGGACAGAAATTATAAAAATTTAACAAAGGTCATTTAAAAAGACTAAAATAAATAAGATATTTTATGTGCGTGAACAGGAACTTCTACTATTGTGAAGTTGTTAATTCTCTCCAGATTTATCCGTTGTTTCAATACAATTCCAAGAAAAATTACAGCAGTTTTTTTGGCGTGTGTGGAAATTGACAAGCCAATCCCAAAATACATATGGGAGATTGAAATAATGTGAATAACATAATTTAAAGAACAAAAACTTGCCCTACCAGGACTTATTATAAAGAAACAGATTCAAACAGTGTGCTTTGATACAGGGGTAGACACACCTCCTTGCCCGAAATGTCTCTGAATTCCTAATGGATTAGTGGTTTTGTGTTCTCTAGTTTTTCGAGCCTGCTTGTGCTGAATTGGTTTAGTTGGAAAGTGCGCCTCTTCCTCCTCTGTGTCAACCAGATGGAAACTCAGCTCCTATTCTGACTTTCTGACTTTTGTGGCTGCCATGCCGGACCCCCTCCTTCTCTCTCTCCAAACCTGCCTTACTTCTCTGAGCCACAGGAGAGGAGCGATTCTCAGCTCTCCTGTTCCATTCTGTCACGTAACGGAGAGTCACAGGAGAGAAAGAGCAGCCTTCACTCCTTGGGGTCTCACTCAACCTCTCGAGAAAAGAAATAGCTTTAGCAATTCCCCCGCACCCCCCCACCCCCTCCTGCCCCAGCTGCCTTCCTCTCTACTGCAGCAAAAAAGAAGTTCCCCCGGGATCTGAGCTGCTACTTCCTAAATCTGCAGTTCCTTTGTGAGGCCCTGGTCTGTCCCTGCCCCACCCCACCCACCCACTCACCTCCCCCATCCCACACACTCAGCCACAGCTCCCTGCCCCCAGCCTTCATACCACATGACGTTAATTGTGGGAACAGATCTCTGGGAGCCCCGGGGGCTCCCTTCTGGACTTGCTATCCACCTTCCTCCTCTGTGACACTCCCAGTGCTTCTGCCCTGTCTCTCATCCCTGTTTTGTCTGTCACCCCCAGAAACCTAAGCTTCCTAGGTCACTTATGGTTCCTATACCACACACAGTTCTGGGCTTAATTTGACCCAAACTTCTGCCCCTTCCCATCTACCCAGAGCCATTCTTGGCATTTGTGGGCTGTCAGCAGCAATCTCCCCCATAGGGCTCATCTTTTCTCTGAATGGCCCCTTCAGTTTGCTGCCCTAGAGGGTCACCTGGCCAGTCCTAGTAACATGCCCTCTCACATGCCGCTGTATGTCATCATCCTTGCTCCTTGGGATCATTTCTCTGTATCTGCTCTGTCTTCCTTTCAAAACTTCCAGTTCCTTGGAACTCGGACTTTTCCTCCCTGCAATTCCTCCTGGCTACAGCCTGTGTGGCCTTCCTGTCACTCACACTCCCTCATGGATGACCTCAGTCTCTGGACCCCTGCCCTCCTCGCCATGCTATTTTTTTTTTTTTTTTAAGATTTTACTTACTTATTTGACAGACAGAGATCACAAGCAGGCAGAGAGGCAGGCAGAGAGAGAGGAGGAAGCAGGCTCCCTGCTGAGCAGAGAGCCTGATGTGGGGCTCGATCCCAGGACCCTGGGATCATGACTGGAGCTGAAGGCAGAGGCTTTAACCCACTGAGCCACCCAGGCACCCTTCGCCATGCTATTTTTGTCACTATTTTCAGTGACCTCGCCATTCCGTGCAGTACTCAGCTTCAAGGCCTCCTCTTCTCCAGTGAGCTTCCCCAGTCTTCTATGCCCATGTTCTAGACCTCATTGTCTCCAATAATGTTGTTATCTGCAGAACCTCTGCCATGATCATCTCACCCTGTCCACGGCCTGCCCATTCCGTCTCTCCTAGTCCTACTCCAGCATTGCTTTGATCTCATGGAGACTTTCCCCACTTCTCAACACCCTTTCTCTCTACCTTCCATAGGTTGTATAGCCCACACTTATCCACACTTCTGTAACTCCCCTGCCCTACTCTGTCTTCCGTCTCCATGCAGACCCAACTCTGATGTTTTACTGACTGGTCTCTCTGTCAGGTTCACGATCACATTCCAAGAGGGCACTCAGCACCACCCAGAAATCCTGTCTCTTTACTGTGGTATATTTATTTTCCAACTCTGCAAAATGACCTTCTCTCACACCTCTTCCCACTCCTCCAATCCTCTGCATTCTCTTCTCCATTTTGCTCTCAGCTGTGACTTTATCTCATAGATCTCATAGTTCATGTAGAGAGCCACGACGAATCCCGAGGAACTCCACTGCTGCCCCTGCAAACCTGCCACTCTACTTGCATTCATACTTGCACACTTTGCCTTCTCACCCATTGCCTCACGAGAAGTGTCTGCTGCTGTCAGAGTCACCCCCCACCCTGTTCTCCTGGACCCCAATCCCTGCAGCCATCTGAAGCACTCACATCTATGCGGCAAATGTCACCTTTTCCTCTGCATCACCTGCTCTCCCTCCTTCCTGGACTGGGTCCATTAGCATGCAAATAAACCCTAACATCTCCCATCCTAAGCATCTCTCTGTTCTCCTTCAAAGCAAAATTTGTGCAAAGAACTTTTTGTAGATGGCGCCACATTTCCCACCTCCCCACTTTGTCTTCATCCCAGTACAGATCAGTGCTTGTTTCTCGCTGTTCTTCTGAAACGTTCCTTCCCAGGATCACCCATGATCTCCATACGGTCAGTACCAGCAGTGAATTCTTTTTTTTTTTTTTTTAAGATTTATTTATTTATTTGAGAGAGAGACAGAGTGCACCTGCGAGCTGGGGGAGGGGCAGAGAAAGAGGGAGGAGGAGGAAGCCAACTCCTCACTGGGCAGAACCTGCCCACAGGGGTCTATCTCATCCCCCTGAAACCATGACCTGAGCCAAATCAAGAGTCCTGACACTTAACAGACTCTGCCCCCCGCCCAGGCACTGCCAGCAGTCAGTTCTCATTCTTCATTCTACTTTCTTTCCCAGCAGCAGTTCTTACAGTGGACCACTGTCTCCTCAAAATACGTTGTTCTCTTGGTTTTCTCGATCCCACCTTTGATTTTATTCCACCGCACGAGTTACTCCTTAGTTTTCTAGATGGGCTTCTGGTTGGTGTGGCCCCCCCAAAGTGTTGTTGAACTCAGGACTTTTCCTGGACCCTCCTTCCTTATGGAATTATGCCTCTCTCTGAGAAACTTAACTTAGTCCTTCGGTAGACATGCCGTCTCCAAGTCCATGACTCCCAAATCTCTCTTTCTGGTGCTAACTGCTCCTCGGAGACAGAACTCCTCTATTCAGTTATCTATTTTACATTTCCTCTTGATGTATAATGAGCATCTCAAATACAGAAAGTCCAATACAAAACTCTTGATTCATCTTCCTCAGAAATCTGTTCCTCTCCAGTATTCCTTATCCCAGTTATATCCACTTATTCACAACTGAAATCTAGAACCCATTCCCACTCTCCCTTTCACGACATTCCAGGATGGTGCTGTACCCAGTGTGTATCCCCAGCATGACCACTTCTCCCCTCTGTTGAAATCTTAAATCAATATGGGTTTTCCACGAGCCTAATTCATAACTTCTCAAATGGTCTCCCTATTTCTATTCTTGCCACTGTATAACCCACCTTCCATACAACCACTAGGGTGATCTCCTTAAGGGTAAACCAAATCATGTCACTTCCCTGCATCTAACACCCAGTGGCTTCCCTTTGGCCATTAGAATAAAATCCAAACTCTTCACAATGGTCTACATCAGCTTCTACAATCCTGGTGGTCATTCGTTATACAGAGTGGCTTGTAACTTGAGTCTAAAAGTATTAATCAAGATAAGGCATTTATTGCACTGCTTACTTCTCTATTAAATATTTCTAAACTTTGCAGGGGTCTGGTCATGTGATATCATAGAGGACACCAGTAGTCATTCCTACTTAGACTATAGGACAGTGTTCTGTGGAATGAGACTTAATGCTTAGAAAGACAACGCTTTTGTCATTAGTTTTCCTCTTCCTAGAAAAAGTAAATGATAACACTTCCAGCTATGTCTTTGTCTACACGGAAAACAGCTGAGAGTGAAAATACACACTTCAAGATATGAGTGGTCCTACATTCATCTTTGGGAAACAGAAGATATGTATTAGATTATCAACTGTTTGTAGGCTCCCCCACTGCCCTCAATAGTTAATGCCAATTGACTAGACTTCAGGTTAATATTCTATATTTAAAATGAAAGACTCTCAACACTCTTACCCATGGCCAAAGAAAGGCGAGATCAAGGTATATGCGGTGGGTTCCATCTTCTTTTACAAGGTTCTCATGAGGCTTTAGCAAATATTTTTTCTGTTTTTTAAATCATAAATATTAAAGTAAGTCAAAGACAGTTTCTTCCTCTTGGAATTTTAAATTTCTTCTTGGAGTTTTTAAAGTATTAAGTAAGATTGTATTTCCAAAATAGGAATGTGTTTATGCTTACAAAAATACCATCAGAAAAGAAAAAAAAAAAACTCTCTTATGTTATGTGAATGAGGTCTGTGAATTAAATTAACAAAGGCAGATTAGCAGGGGAAAAAAAGCACACAATTTTTATTATTATTTACGTTCATGGGAGTTAACTGAATAGAAGTGAAAATTGAGTGGTTAAACTTGTGGGCATAGATACCATTTTAAGAAAAGAAAGAAGTTCGGGCTTCATGGGATGATAAATTACGGGGAAGTGACTAGGAAATATATGGGCAGAATAATGAAAGAGAAGAGCTATTCTAGTAAAGTCTGTTTATGCAGACTTGTCTCAGTGCTGACACCCCTCCCATCTCTGATGATAAGAGTGCTCTTCTCTTCCTGGTACAGGGGTGGGGAGGCACGTTTCCCAAAGGGAAAATTTTGCTCTGCTTTTAGGCAGGTAAGGAGATGGTGGAGAATGTTTCTTGAGTCTGTTGATTCTCATTTGCCTTCAGCTCCAAGTAATCCTTAAGCCAGAGTGGCATATTTGGGGGTGGCATATTCGGATCCCCTTCAATATAAAACACAAGCCTTAACATTTAATTCAGATGATTGGCTAAACTTCTATGTCAACCTGAAGTCACTTCATCTTTCCATTGCTTGGGAAATGAGATCGCAACTGAGGGGAGGGGAGTTGAAGTGGGGCAGAGAATTGTTTGGAAGGTGGGACAGATGAGGACCCTGGCCCCAGATGACGGAGCACCAGGGGAGTGGGTTATTTGCTTTGTAAAGTTGTCTAGACTTAACCTTCCTTTCTTCTCATGTTAGGCATTTACATAGGCCTCAGTTCTTCCGGATTTTGGGATTACGACAATATCTTGTGGTTTAACCTGACAGATACGATCTATTCCCAAATTGGAGAAGGTAATTCCTCTAACTGTGCCTTCTTCACCTATCCCATGTATGTCAGCACTTGATCAATATTGATGAAATGTCTTTGCTTTGCTGGGGAGCTCACCTTTTCCTTCCTTTTTAACCCCTGCTATGATTTCTTCCCTTAGAACACAGAGAACTTTCAGTGGTGGATATGGTTTTAACAAATCACTTTTTAGTTATCCTCACCTCTCTGGGTTGTTTTGTAAGTGGAGATCTCCGTTATCCATCATCCTCTGTCTTACCGGTATGTGAATTGTGTTTACTTATTTTCTGTAACAAAAAGTGGAGATTCTTGATACTTGAGCTCTATGTGGTGTATCTTAGAATTTAAATGCTTTTACTATGTAAAAAATGGAAGTGACTTTTTCTTTTGCTTTCTAGTATATTGAATATATCCTTTGAAAATGGTGCTAGCTTTATTGCTATACAAATTTATAGTAAGTTTTAAATATGTACATGTAGAAGATATTGTATCTATTTTATAGTTATATATGTTCCCCAAATACTTTATGGTAACTTACAAAGCTAAATATAATATTACAAATTAACATGAATTATAAAGTTACTTTTGGGAGCACCTGAGTGGCTCAGTGGGTTAAAGCCTCTGCCTTCATCTCTACATGATCTCGGGGTCCTGGGATCGATCCCTGTATCAGGCTCTCTGCTCAGCGGGGAGCCTGCTTCCTCCACTCTCTCTCTCTGCCTGCCTCTCTGCCTACTTGTGATCTCTGTCAAATAAATAAATAAAATCTTTTTTTAAAAAAAGTTAATTTGGGGTTTGAAAAAAGGGGACTATGCATTTTGGTGAGGATATATACTACACATACCATGAAATTCTTTTTTTTAATAAGATTTATTTATTTTAGAAAGAGAAGTGGGAGGGGTGAAGGGAGAGAGAGAACCTAAAGCAGACTCCCCATGGAGCAGGCAGCCTGACAAAGGGCTCGATCCCACAACCCTGAGGTCATGACCTGAGTTGAAACCAAGAGCTGGAGGCTCAACAGACAGCCACCCAAGTGCCTCTCATTACATGATTTTTAAAAGAGTCTGGGATCCTTTCTGAAATTAAGTTCAAGCACAAATAAATTAATACAATGGTGAAACAAAGCAGAGACCAAAGATGACATCTCCAGCATATTATTTAAACTGGGTTAGAAGCTGGTTTTAGTGTGTGACGCTTGTAACTGCTAAGATACAGAAAGCATCATTTCCCTTTAGTATAACTCAAATTGCTGTGCTTTGTTTTGTCTTCTGATATGCAAGCAAAAACTGAAGTGCTTTTTTTTTTTCTTGTAGTTTTCCAGAGCAGACTTTTGTGGCTTCGAAAGGGTAAGAAGCTTTAATTCCCAAGGGTTGGTGAGAAGCTAGGTATTTCCTCCATGACCTGAGAGATGAGGGGCAAGACAAGAACCTACAACGTAGATCGTTCCTGTTACTATGATCTTATTTACAGTTTGAACTTGAACACGTTTCCAGCAAATGTTAAGCAATGATCTCTCCTTCTGTTTTGAAGGAAGAAGTGCCTCTCCCTCTTCAGAGGTCTCCCCCACCTTTTCTTTGTATGTTCTGTCCAGGACTCGGGAAGTGGTTGAGGTGTATTCTGCACAATAGTGCCCAGCTGGAAAGAAAGTCAAGGCTGAGCTTTGGCTAACACTTTTCTCCCCCCAATCCAGCTACCCCTATGTGGGCCTCTGCCTACCTAGAGCAAGGCTAGCCACAGCTCTGCTTCTGGCCTTGGGGTGTGAGGTTAGGGTTCCATCAGTTTTTTTTTTTTTTTCTATTTCTTCTTTCCTCTCTATTCCAAAGTCAACTTTTGTATTTCAACAAAGTCATTCCCATCAGCACATAAGCATGCTTCAGTTTGGAAACCACTACAAAATCATGATTATTCATAGACTTTGGCTGTGTCCCTTCCGCCTTCCATCCTCATATGGGCCTGTGGGCAAACACCCAGGTGGGCACACACACGCTTACTCAAATCATCTAGAAGGAAGGAGCCCTTCTGTCTTAGGACGCAAATGGGATTAACTTCTTGCCATACTAATTGGAGGAAATGTGAAGCAGAGAACCAGGGAGAGCAGTCAAAACTGATGTACCTTAGAAAGAACAGGGGGAAGCACCTGTCAAAATACGACCCCAAACCTAGCTCAACTCTGTCATTCAAGAATGAGGGTGAAGAAAGGAAATTTGTACAGATAAGACATTAGGAAAGTTTACCACCAAGAGACCCTCATGAAGAAATGGGGTGCCAGAGATAGTGACAGAGCTAGAATGTGAGCTCACAACCCGAACAGAGGCAGGCACCGGGGCCATGATCGCCTCTCTGGGATCTGTGTCTAACGTGGTGCCTGGCACAAGGTAGGCATTTAGTAAATATTTGTTCAAAGAATGGAATTGGTATACAAAGTAACAGTTACAAATTTTGTGTTTTGTACTTGGGCAGAACCAAAACTCCAGATAATACAAGGACTGGAGATAATTTTCAGTGGGTCACCAACCCATTTTAAGATCCTTGTTTCATAGGAGAATCAATATGGAGAATAATTTTGGAATTTGATAGAAAAATGTATAGTTCCACACAAATGAGTTTAAAGGATAGTTACCATAAAAGAAAAAGACATATAACTTAAAGCATCCAACCCACCAGAGGAAGGAAAAAAGGATTAAAGAATAATCCATTGATTCCCATAAAAAAACAAGAAAGGAGGAAAACAGATGCAAAGATAAAAGAATGGAAAACCAACTATAAATTAAGATGTTAGAAAACAATCCAAACATATTGGCTAAAACTAAATCACACACAAAAAATGATAAGGAAACAAAGGAGACTATCACCTCAGCTTTGTTCCTTACCCTTCAGCTCCCACTAACTTCCATCTCCTGTCCTCCTGCCTGTTAAGTTGAGGAACCCCAGTGAGGAAACCTGGCGTGTCTTTCCTCTAATGGGTCATGTGAGAACAAGACTTTTGGCCACAAAGACCTACAGGTGGAGGACTACAAGGTGTGGCTCCTGGAGAGAGCTTGACTTGCAGAGCTCTGGGAACCCCCTCCCCCCCAGAAAAGGTTTCTGTCAACCTTGAGAGAGTGGCAGGTCTTCTGGAGAGAAGCCCAGTGGGAAGGGTATAATCTCCTTGAATCGGAGGTAAGCAAGTTGGAGGAGACCAACAGGAGGAAGCCTCTTTCTGGATCTGAGGTGAGGGAGGAATGGCAGCCCAGAGGTAGAGAGACCTCTTGGCCTTCTGTTACTCCAATATCACCATATTCTGAGGTGTTCCCCAAACCAGACCTGAGCATTCCCTTGAAAATACATCTAAGCCAGCCTAGCATTCTGAGAACACAAGATCTTTAGAATCAGAACATACAGTGTTGCTGATGGAGAAGACAACAGACGACAACTGAACAAGAAAGACAGAACTTAATCCATTCCTTTAGCAATGAGCCAATGAACACCTCTTACTGGTTCCTGAGATTGTACTGAGATAGTAGCACTGAGATCGTAGCAAGAAAAAAAAGACCTCTGACATTTATTAGCTTAGGGTTTCAAGTGCCACATAAAAATACTTTCTGGGACTAAATACCACAAATTGCAACTAAAAATGGAATAAATTGAATGATAGAAGAGCCACTGTTTAGATGTTAAAAACGTGGCATGGAAGCTGAAAAGGAAAAAACTTCTCAGACCATCTAGGGATGATGAGTAAAAATCACTGGGGCAAAGATAAGTCTTTGAGGATAATCCAGGTCTAAGAGATGAGAGAATTTTTGGAAGGAATAAAAAAGGAATAGATAGAAGACAGGCAATATTAACACAAATAATAGAAGATTACACTGAAATTTAAAAAGATCCAAGGCTATCTATTGAAAATGCCCACTAAATCCTGGAAGAATTGAAAAACATGTATGCATCTGAATTTGAAGTTGAAGGGGAAAATATTACAAGTTTCCAAACAGAAAGAACAAAAGCAAATCTATGTCACTGGTATTAGATTAATACAACAGTAGAAGCTGGAAAATAGTAAAACCCACATCTACAGACTATCAAGACAAAAGGACCAAAGTCCAAAAATCCTATTACCAGTCAAGAGATTATTCATTCATCTTTCAGATTAAGAAAGAATTTGGAGAATACATCACCCAGTTATCCAGCTAAGGAAAGAACTTTAGCAAAATAAAACAATGAGCACAGACATTGGGGCAAAAAAGAAACAAGAAAACATTGGTAGGCAATGGTTTTTCTCATTGTATCTAATATACGTTTCCGGTCTATGTGGATTAAAGTGAAGTGCTAGACAAAGATCTTGAAACAGAGAGAACATGTTGCAAGGGAAATTAAAATTTTCAACATCTAAAAATTATTATTTTCAAATAGCATTACATTCCCCATAGTTAAAAACCAAAAAGGGTATATAAAGTTCCACATTGAGAAGTCTCACTTGCTCCTTTGTCTGTATTCACCCTGCTTCTCCCCATCCCCACCATCTTTTATCTTTTCAGTGATTTTTAAATGTAATTTCAAATAATTATTAATATAAATTGTCCTCTTTTTTTTATACCATATTCTACATATATACTTACCTGTTGTTTTCACTTAGCAACATATCAGGGGGAATATTCCATATTAGTAAATGAAGAATGGCCCTTTCCCCCCTTCCTTCTTTATAGCTCTGAGTATTCCATTTTGTGGACTTCCCAGAGTTGACTTAACCTGTACCATACTGATGGATGCTTGGGTAGTTTCCTCATCTTTTGCTATGACAAACAATGTTGCCATTAACAATTTTCTAAGTGGTAGGTTTGTAGTCCAAGTACATGGGTACAATACATTTCTGGAACTTAGACCGTCAGATCAGTGAGTAAATACTTACACAAGGAGTAAGTACTTATGCAAATTGTCCTGCAGAGAGGTTTTTACTATTTGCAAGGATATTATAATAAATCTTCTCGAGCTAAAATATTTCAGCAAAACTCAGGGGATTTTGTTAGTGATGAGAGGGAGGAAAACACTCATTCTGAAAGTAGCAAAGTAGTGTGGCAGGGGAGGAAAGGGAACAAGTAACTTCTTCTGAAAAGTATAGGGATTTACCTTTAGGTAAGACCTTTTTTATAATAATCGAAGGAAAGATGGAAGGAATGGGATATATGTGGCTATTTGGGCAGGTAGTTGAAGGAGCTCATACTTGATGATTTGTTCATTCACTTACTCCTTCATTCAACAAATAGTAGCTGAGGACTTGCTATATGCCACATTTGTGTAGACAAGGGGAATTTTATCTGTGGAATGAGACAGGTGAAGTCCCCTAGTCTCCTGAAGCCTACTGCTCTATTGAAGGAGGTGGACTTCAGACAGGGTCATAAGTAAATGCATAATGTGACTGCAGATTGTAATTCGAGCTTGTCCACATGAAAGCAGGGAAGAGCAATAGGGCCTGAAGCAGAGATAATACAGTATTTTAAACAGGGTGATTCTAGCAGGCCTTCCAAGGAGGTGAGCTTTAAACAGAAGCTCAAATGACCTCTAGGAATGGTTTTAACAAAACACATCCAGAAAGAAGTAATAACAAGTACAAAGGCCCTAAACTGGGAACTTGTCACAAGGTGAAATCTGTTAGCCTCCCCAGTCGGTTCCGTGGACCCAGCAGGGACTTCAGGTCAGTTCTTTAAGGATAAAACTTAAACTCTGTGAGACGTACAAAAGCCTTCCCAGTCAGAGCCTTCCTTACCTTCTTCAGCCTTATCCTGTCTGCTCTTACCATAAGCTCTCCTTGCCAGCCATCGTAAACACTTGCCTTCCGTGAGATGAGCCAACCCTTCCAGCACCTCGACTCAATCACAGAAGATGTCTTATCTTCTCAGCAGGCCCTCCCCCCTCCTTTCAATTTCACTTGGAGAATTTCTCCTCATGCTTCAGAATCCCTCCCTGACCCCCAGGGTGTCCCATCTGTGCAGTCTTCAAATCTCTCAACACTAATTCCTTTCATTCACCACCCTCCTCTGAGTGGCCCATTGACCAGCCTCACGACACATGAGGTATCATATCAAGGCCTGTCTCATCTGCCACGTATGCACATAAGGTCCCATGCCGGCTTGCAGATAGGGGGTCTCAGTAAATATTTGTGGAATCAGTGCAAGAGTAAATGGAGACAGATGGGAGCTACACCTTGCACTGGCTTATTAGCCACGTCACCGTGAACTTTGAACCAGCTCTAGCACCCTCTGGACCTCAATTGCTTCATTTTAAAATGGGCATAATAATACCCACCTGTCAGGTGAAGCAATTAAGTCACATCATGTAAGAACAACCTTCATATGATTTGTGATACAAACTTAGAAAAACAGTTGGATCCTCACCCCTACACGGCTAGTCAGGACCTTCTGAAGGCAAATGACGGAAACCAAACTAAAATTGATTTTAGCAAAGGGGAAGCTATTAGCTCACGTAAGTAGGAAATTCAAGGTGGGGATGGATCCAGCTTCCAGACATGACTGGACTGAGTGCCTAACGGATGTCTGTAGGACTGTAGGATTCTGTCTTCTCCACGTTTGGGTCTGTTTTCCTAGAAAAGCTTTATCCTCACTCAGTTTTCTCCAGTTATTAGTAGGAATAGGCACCAGGTTTTGATGTAGTCGGGTTAGTGGCCCCAATAAGAATGAGTTATGTCTTTACAGAGAGCCCCGGTAGGTCTGGGCCCACCTGACTTGGATCACGTGTTCATTCCTGACCAATCTCTGCATCCTGAGTTCTTCCTTGGAATGAGCCCAACTTGGTCGGCTGAAATTATCCCCAAGGATGTTCACTGGAATTTTACCAGTTTGCTTCCAAGTATGAAAAAAAAGCAAGGACTCTAAAGAAAAGGAATAAATCAAGTCCCAATAAAAATTCTAGATCAATTGCCTAGATATTATAACTGATATCCTGCAAACCTGAAGATGTAGATTACATTTGATGTAACAGCTTAGCTTGAAGATACTACACTATTGAAATAAATTGTTCATTTCATTTTGAAGTGGTTTTTTTTTGTTTGGCAGTTTTATGAATTATAACATATAACATATAATTATACACATATAACATAAAATTCACCCATTTAAAGTGTGAGATTCAGGCCTCTGGTATAATCACAGAGTTATGCACAATCTATTTTAGGACATCTATTTAAAAGACTTTTAATGCACAGATTATAAAGACTTTCTTGCTGGTCTGTAAAAATGCAAGGTCTTCCTTTTGTCTCAACAATACTTGGAACATGAGAATCTTCCTATAACAAAGCCATCTTTAAACCCTCACACGTAATTCATATCCAATATACAATCTATAAACTTGTGGCCCATCATGACCATGATAACTGTCTGACAGTTTCTGATAGCTCCAGAATAATAGTCTTATACTGACTGACCCCAGCGTCTCTCACTAACAGAGGCCAAGTCACGTGAAGTTTTCTTTTCTTTTTATGCCTTTTACATGTGTTGTTCAAAATGCATGTTCTTGTCCTTTGTCCTCACTCTCCCCCCTTTTCTTTTGTTGGCATACAATTTTTCTCCTTTTATTTGCCTTCCATTCCTAAACTGTGACCGTTTCGAATTTTTTTTTAAAGATTTTATTTATTTATTTGACAGAGAGAGATCGCAAGTAGACAGAGAGGCAGGCAGAGAGAGAGAGAGAGAAGCAGACTCCCTGCTGAGCAGAGAGCCCGATGCGGGACTCGATCCCAGGACCCTGAGATCATGACCTGAGCCGAAGGCAGTGGCTTAATCCACTGAGCCACCCAGGCGCCCCAGACAGTTTAGAATTTTTTATTAAGTTTTTCTATTTTATATCTTAAGTCTACCTATTCCGTAAATGACATTTTTATTTCTTCATTTATTCATGTAGGTTGACTATATCAAAGGAAAATTGTGGTATAATGAAAGATGTTTTGCTAACAGAGAACACTTTGAAGGTAAAATGAGACTTTTTTTTTTCAACATGATGGCATATAAAGACTAAATAAAATAATATAAATAAAAATAGGATAAAGTAGAAAGGTAGGCTTGCTTTATATAAGTCAATGGCCTAAAACTGAGGGGAAAAATTAAATCTGAGACAATAGACATGCTCGGTTATAAGTGCAAGAAAACCGTATTTGCATATACTTAATTAATGACACATTTAGAAATATAGATACTGCTTATAACTTCTGCACCTTTCTATTTTATAGTTGATTATGTTACTATCACCTTTGAAAGAAACAGGACTCTAAGTGAGGTATGGTATTAAATATTTTATTAGTTTTACTTTTTTTTTTTAATTTTTTATTTTTTATAAACATATATTTTTATCGCCAGGGGTACAGGTCTGTGAATCACCAGGTTTACACACTTCACAGCACTCACCAAAGCACATACCCTCCCCAATGTCCATAATCCCACCCCCTTCTCCCAAACCACCTCCCCCCAGCAACCCTCAGTTTTACTTTTTTTAAAAAAGATTTTTACCTGAGAGAGAGAGCATAAGAAAGCGTGCACAATTGGGGGTAGGGGTAGAGGGAGAGGGCGAAGCAGACTTCCTGATGAGTGGGGAGCCGGACACACGGCTCGATCCCAGGACTGCTGGATCATGACCTGAGCCAAAGGCAGACACTAAACCAGTTGAGCCACCCAGGCACCCCTGGTATTAAATATTTTTAAAGTTAAGAAATTTTATTTCTTGAATTGTTTCATAGATTATTATTCATCTAAAAGATGGTATTTCTTCAGGCTGAAAAACTTCATCCCTCTTTGCACCCAGTTATGCCTCTACTTGGGTTTAATGGCAATTACCTAGTGATGTTAAATCTGGACCTACGCTGTAGTTCTAGAAAAACAACCCATGCCGAGAAGAGATGCTTTGCAGTGTTTTCTGGACTCCCATCCCCAGAAGAGAAGCAGAGACATCGAAGAATTATCACTAGTATTTGTGGTCAGTCAGGACAACACAGTAGTTTGCTGGTTTGTTTGCTTAAGATTACACAGATTAGAACTTACATTTTAAAAATGGCGTTAACCTTTCCTTTCTCTTTTTGTAGTCCAGCTCTTGTTTTTATGCCAAAGAACCATTTAATGAGTGGTTACCTTGCTTGCCTCATATTTTGAAAGGAATGAAATCTTTACCTTCAACTGTGTTAACATTTCTTGTTGACCAAGAGCATAGTGCTGGGATCTACCTCTTATCCAGCCAGGTGGGTCATTAGGTGATCACTCTTGATGACACAACAATGAAAATTTATCATAGCAAACATTGATTTCGAAGGTCTTTTTATTTGTGGCAGTACAAGTTGATAAAATTAGCTACAGCAAAATTATTTATCATTAATAATATAGTTGAAGGCACTCTAGGGATTTCTTGCCTCTGCTGGTCATTCAGTTTGATGGAAAATAGGGTGCTCTTTGCATAGTGACTCCTCTTTGCTTATTCTCCAGGAGCATATAAGCTGAGCTTGGTTTACAAAAAGTTGAGGTTCCATAAGATAGTTTCAACGAACAAAAAAACGGAACAAGACTTAGACTTATAATTTTAGGGGAGAAAAAATATAATTTTCCTCTACCTTCTTATGTTCAGTGATGGGGACCCTGCAAATTAAACTGATAAAAGACAGATTAACGGAAGAAGAGAAAATGATTTATGCAGTGTATGTACACGTAGATGAAAATCATTGAGGAGAAGCTTGAAAAGGTGGTTAAAATTTGGGGGCTATATATCATCTTAATAGTTTAAGGGGACAGGTGAGAAAGGCACTTAAGGGAAAACAAGTGAAAAAATAATGGGTTAACAGGGGAACAAATAGGAGATAAGAAAATTTGTGAGGTTTGTTCATACAGTTATGAGTAGTTTTCCCATCTCCCTCAGGGCCATAAAACTCCCCAGGAAGAGTAATTTGGGGTAAGTTTTTTTTTTTTTTTAGATTATTTATTTATTTATTTGACAGAGATCACAAGTAGGCAGAAAGGCAGGCAGAGAGAGAGGAAGGGAAGCAGTCTCCCCCCTGAGGAGAGAGCCCGATGTGGGGCTCGATCCCAGGACTCTGAGATCATGACCTGAGCTGAAAGCAGCTGCTTAACCCGCTGAGCCACCCAGGCACCCCTGGGGTAAGTTTTATTTGCATTCTCCCTCTGAGAGTGTATCTATTCTGAAGAATTAATGGTAGCTTATTTCCTGCTTTTAGTCAGAGAAGGGAAAGCTTTTTTTTTTTTTTTTCACATCTGTTAAATCTTAAGTGTCTTCAATTTATAATAATCTCTTTACCATAGTGTCATGTCTTGGGTACATATTCTGACCCCCTACAATATCACGATCCAATAGAATTGGAATGTAGTCCAGACATCCACATTTTTAAAGGGTAGTTTGCCATCACAGTTATAAGCATGGGCATTGGAATCTCTCTTTGGAGTTCAGCAACGGTTCTATAATAAAACCTTCTCATGTCATATATTATAGAAGCTTAGATAAATTATTTAGTGTCCTGAACTTTATGTTCAACATCTATAAAATGGACGCATAAGGCAGGGGGAGGCCGAACAAAGACATATGGATGGTTGCTAATCCTTTCAGTTCTATGCTGTGTTAATGGATGTGTCCCTATCTTAATCAAAATCCAAGTATCAGAAAACACAAAAGAATTGTAACATAGTCTAGTAATATTAATGGGAATATTCTTCCGATTTGCTCATGGTTTGCTTTTCTACTTCTAGAAAAGCACTATTGCTTGTGCTAGCATCCTGAGGAATAACAAACCAGGATTAAGAATAAAATTTCCACAATTCATCTTTCCTTCATCATTCTCTTCTCCTGTTGGAATGGTATTCCATCCACGAAGCCATTTTCTGTATGCTTATGGTAATCAGGTGCGTACACACTAGATTTCATGCTCTAGTGTAGGTGTAAATCATTCCCTTATTCTATGCTGAGTTGTTGTACATCACAGAACAGAGTCCCTCTGATGATCGGGGAGGTTTAGAAAGCTCAATGAAGAGAGAATGAAGGACGAGGAATTAGTGACGTGGATAGAAACAAAATCTTCTGCAAAGTTTTGGTGAGCAGTAGAGCAGTGAAATGCAGTAATGGTAGCAGGAGAAAGGGAGGTTAAGAGAAGATTGAGAGACAGAAGGAATTAGGCTGTGCTGATGGGAATTATTCAGGAGAGAGAAAAACTGACGGTGCAGGTGAGAGAGAGAGAGAGAGAGAGAGCGAGTGAGAGAGGAAGAATTCCTGGAGTGACATTCTAAGTAGGTGAGAAGAGATGCCATCTATGAACTAGAAGACAGGTTGGTCTTCAGAGTTTCTATAATAACAGGAAGAAGGGAGAGTTTTGGGGTTCCAAAGTTGATAAGTGGGTATATGTGGTAGTGGAAGGGTGTGGGAGTTTATCTTTTATTTTCTCAGCAAAAATCAAAATTATTATCTGAAAATGAGGATGGAGGAGTGTCAGGGGTTTAGAAAAAGAGAACAGAGTGAAATAGTTGCCCGGGGGATGGGAGAGTGTGTTGACTGAGGGAAGCAGGTGTGATTGCGTATGCTTTATGCTTATGAAGTCCACATGCAACCAATTCAGCGCTATTGAATGTTGTTCTCTGTGTTCAGTTGTGGGGGTCCATACATGTTGGAAAAGACAGAGTTGTGTTTAACCACAGTTGGAGTTTCACCAAGGAATTATTAAGAAGTAAAAGAGTGTGCAGAAGGCAATGTAATAAGACAAAGCAAAAAAATAAGAAATCAAAGGGATGAATATTAAAAAGTTGTGAACAATTTACTTGCAGAAAATATGATTGTCCGTATAGAAAAAAATGACATATACCAATTATTAAAAGAAGCGGAAAAGTTAAACAAGATGGAAGGGCAAGTCAATTTCATTTCTACACATGATCAACAAATTTGGAAGCATAATTTTTATGACACTGTGTACAAGAGCAAAAACAAAACAAAGCAAAATGACATACAAAAAATTATAAAGTGGAGCACCTGGCTGGCTCAGTCAGTTGAGTACACAACTCAATCTCAGGGTTGTGAGTTCAAGCCCCACGTTGGGGGTACAGATTACTTAAAAATAGTATCTTTAAAAAACTATACATAAGAATAAATCCAAGATTCTTGGGGTACCTGGGTGGCTCAGTGGGTTAAAGCCTCTGCCTTTGGCTCAGGTCATGATCCCAGGCTCCTGGGATCGAGCCCCGCATCAGGCTCTCTGCTCAGTGAGGAGCCTGCTTCCCTTCCTCTCTCTTTGCCTGCCTCTCTGCCTACCTGTGATCTCTCTCTGTCAAATAAATAAATAAAATCTTTAAAAAAATAAATAAATCCAAGATTCTTAAGATCTCTGTGTAGAAAATTATAAACTTTATTGAAGGACATTTAAAACTTTTTAAAGACATGGATATAAACCTACTTGTGGATAGGAAAACTTGTCTTAAGATTTCTTCCTCAAATTAATCTGTAGATCTAATACAACTTCAATCAAAACCTCCAGGCTTGTTGGAGAGCTTAAGTTAATTCTAAAGTATATATGGTATATGTCAATTCTACCTCCGCTTTTAAAAACTTCAAATAAAGCAAAAAAAGAGTATATCTGGAAAAGCAAAAGACCAAGAATAACCAAGACACTTACAAAGAAGAATGAGGATGAGGTATTTGCACTACCAGATATTCACAATTTTTAAAAAGTTATAGTAATTATGATAATGTGGTTTGGACCCAGGAGCAGACAAATTGACCAATGGAAGGAAATAGAAAGCCCATGAATAGCCCCATTGTATCTAGAAGGTTGATGGAGGCCAAAAATTGTTTGACCCTTCCAATGGAAAAATAAGAGATTGCTCAAAATAGGATGGGAAATACTGGTTACATATGGAAAACGTTGAAATACATATCCACAGTACAAGTCCAACTCCTAATAATTTAATAATTTAAATGCCTTAATAATTTAAATGTAAAAACTTTAAAAGGAAAATATAAGTGAATATCTTTCTGAAATCAGGGTAGGGAAAGCCTTTTAAAACAAGACCAAAAAAAAAAAAAAATAGCATCACTTTCATTAAAAAGAATTCTGGGTCTGCAAGATGGCAGATTAAGAAGGTTTCAGCCCTGTTCTCCCACAGACATTGAATCAGCAACAGTATACAGGTCGGATTACCTTTGCAAGAACTCTAGAGACCAGTTAATTAGCTACAGCACCCAGACCAACAC
The DNA here is from genome assembly GCF_964662115.1 of Mustela nivalis. Lineage (NCBI taxonomy): Eukaryota > Metazoa > Chordata > Mammalia > Carnivora > Mustelidae > Mustela > Mustela nivalis. Next base: position 30,265,228 of record NC_139025.1, on the reverse strand, counting down.
AAAAACCAAAAAGGGATTCTAACAAAAGGGTCAGGAAAATTAACCCATCTGCATCCCACTTCCAGCCAGCCTCGTGTGGCACAACCAGGAGGAATCCTCCTGTTCAAAAGATCCTCCCTTGGGATAGAAACAAAAGAGTGAACCTTGCATGCAACATTCTGGCTTGTCTGAGGGCTCCTCCAGGGACTGGTTTCTGTTTTGCTTAACCCGGAGCACTGACAGGGTTTGTTTGGAAACAGCCAAAACGAGGAGAGTAATGTTGGCAAGATGGTAGAGCAGGAACCTTTAGACCCTCCCTTTCCTCCAGAGACACCAATTTCACAAAATGCAGACCAGAATACCTTTATAAGAACTCTAAAATCCACTTGAGAAGCTACAGCTCAAGCCAAAGAGATTCCAACAAAAGGGGTAGGAAAACTTGCAACATTTTCCATGTCCATTCACACATCTCCTCCTATCTGACTTAATGCCGCACAAGTTGGAGGAAATACTCTCCCACAAAGGATCCTCCCAAAAGGATAGAAACAAAATAATTAACTGTGTGTCCAACATTCTGGCTGGACTGGGGAAATCTGTGTCATCTGACTCAAAGCACTGATGGAACTGGCAGCCTTGTTAGAAACTGTTGAAAACAGTTATGATCACTGTACCACTTTATAGCTGCAGTTCTACAGCCACATAACAGAGGCAGCAAGAGCTTATGGGCATCTGGAAGAGGAGGGATCAACAGCTCAAGCAATTTGAGACAATGAAAAACACAGCACAAGCCAGAGAAAACACATGCTTAGAATAGATTTCAGAAGTCCTAGAGCCTCTAGCTGGTCTGATCAGTAAGAGTCTGCGTGAAGCCAGTCTGTAAACACTGGGAGAAGTGGTTTTGTGATGAAATGTCCACATATCAAAATAATAGCATGACAAGGCATGCCGAAGAAATAGGGACACATGGCCCAATCAAAGGAACAGAATAAATCCCTAGAGAATGACCCTAAAGAAATGCAGAGCTATGAGCTGCCCGACAAAGAATTTTAAACAACTGTCATGAAGATGCTTGGTGAGCTAGAAGAGAACAGATAGACAACTAGAAGAAATCAAGGAAACAATGAACTAATGAAGAGTATCAAAAATAGAAACTATAAAAAGGCCAAGCAGAAGTTCTGGAGCTGAAATTTGAATGACTGAACCGATACACTCACTAGAGGAGTTGAATGAACAGCAGACTTGATCAAGCAGAAGAATCGGCAAACTTTGCAGAGAGGCTGTTTGAAATCAAATCAGAGAACTAAAAGCAAAAAGAGTGAAGAAAAGTGAAGAGAGCCTCGGGGATGTGTAGGGACTATCAGACATATCCAGGCAATATGGGAGTTACAGAAGGAGAAGAGAGACAAGGGGAGCAGAGCAAGCTTATTGAAAGAAATGATGGCTGAAATTTCCCAAATCTGAGGAAAGAAATAGGCATACACACTAAAGAAGCTTAAAGAATTCCAATCACAGGGGCGCCTGGGAGGCTCAGTGGGTTAAAGCCTCTGCCTTCGGCTCAGGTTGTGATCCCAGGGTCCTGGGATCGAGCCCCACATCGGGCTCTCTGCTCTGCGGGGAGCCTGCTTCCTCCTCTCTCTCTGCCTGCCTCTCTGCCTACTTGTGATCTTTCTCTGTCAAATAAAATCTTTAAAAAAAAAAAAAAAAGAAGAATTCCAATCACAATAAATCCAAAGATTTGAGACACATAATCAAAATGTCAAAAGTCAAAGACAAAAAAAAAAAAGTCAAAGACAAAGACAAAAAATCTTAAAAACAATGAGAGAAAAGTGACTCACTACATACAAGGGAGCTTCCATAAGATTATCACTGGATTGCTCAGCCGAACCGTTGTAAGCCAAAAGAGAGTGGGATTAAATAATGTATTCAAAATGTTGAACGAAAAAAAACTGTCCATCAAGAATAGATTCGGCTGACTATTGTTCAACATTGAAGGAGAAATTAAGATTTTTCCCAGATAAACTAAAACTAAGGGAGTTCACTGCAACTAGACTTGTTCTGGGAGTCCAAAAAAAAAAAAAAAAAAAAAAAAAAGCTGAAGAGAGTCCTTCAAGTGAAAAATAAAGGATACCAGACAGCAACATGAAGTCACATGAAAATAAAAACTTTTCCTATAACATAAATACATGAGCAAATTTAGTAACTTGTATTAATGTAACTTTGGTGCATAAATTCACTTTTAATTCTTGTATAGAAATTAGACAAGGGGCACCTGCGTGGCTCAATGGGTTAGGTCTCTGCCTTTGGCTTAGGTCATGATCCCTGTGTCCTGAGATTGAGCCCCGCATCGGGCTCTCTGCTCCCGAAGGAGCCTGCTTCCCCCTTTTTCTCTGCCTGCCTCTCTGGCTACTTGTGATCTCTCTCTCTGTCAAGTAAATAAATAAAATCTTTAAAAAAATAAGAAATTTTAAAAAATAAATTAAAAAGAAAATAACAAAAATTATAAATCTATGCTGTTGAGTATATAATATAAAAAGATATAATTTGTAACATTAGGAACACAAAATGGGGAGGTAGAGTTGTGTACGGATATTTTACATGCAATAAAGCTAAGTTGTTATCAGATGTAAAAGAATGTTACGACTTTAAGATATTTATATAATTGCATTGGTTACTATGAAGAAAAAATATATATAGGATATATGCACAAGAAAATAAGAAGGGAGTCAAAGAATATCACTACAAATGATAGCAATGATATGCTAAGGAAAGCAGTAAGAGAGGAAAAGAGGAGGGACAGAAGCCTACAAGACCCAAAAAGCCAATAAACAAAGCGGCAACAGCAAGTCCTTCCATATCATAATTACTTTAGATGTATATGGGTCAAAGTACCCAATCAAAAGACAAAAATAAGTTGAGTGCATAAAAACAAAAAACAACAACAACAAAATTCAGAATGCAAACATGTGCTGTCTATAAGAAATTCACTTTAGCTAATACACACATAAGCACACAAATAGGCTGAAAGTGAAAGTATTGAAAAAAAAATTCCATGCAAATGGCAACCAAAAGAGAACAGGGCTAGCTGTGTAAATATACAGAATAAACTGTAAGTCACCAAGATTTAGACCAAGAAGGTCATTATATAATAATAGAAAGCCAATTCACCAAGAATATATAATAATTAAAAATATTCATGCAAGCTTCAGAGCTCCTAATATATGAAGCAAAATTTAAAAGAATTGAAGGGAGAAACAGCAAAATAACTGTTAGACCCTTCAATACCCTACTTTCAATAATGGATAGAGAAACCAGACAGAAGATAAATAAGGACACAGAAGATATGAACCACACTGTTGGCCAATTAGACCTAACAGACATAATCCCATGACTCCACTTAACAACAGTGTAGTATAATTGCTTCTCAAATACACAGAGGATTCTTTAGGACAGAACATAAGCAAGGCCACAAAACAAGTCTCAACACATTTAAAGTGACTAAAATTATACAAAATGTCTTTCATAATCGCAATGGAACAAAACTAGAAATCAACAGCAGAAAGAAAATTGGAAAATCCATGAGTATAAGGAAATAAATCAATGTATTCTTAAACAACCAATGAGTCAAAAGGGAAACTAGAAAATATCTCAAGAAAAATAAAACAAAAACAAAACACACTAAATTTATGGGATGCAGTAATAGCAATACCAATAGAGAAGTTTATAGCTATAAACACAAATGTTAATAAGGAAGAAAAAAATCTCAAATCAACAACCTAAATTTACAATTTAGGGAGCCATAAAAAGAAGAATAAATCAAACCCAAAGTTAGCAGAAGGAAGGAAATAATAAAGACTACAGTGGAGATAAATGCAATGGAGAATACAAAAATAATAGAAAAAAATCAACAAATTTAAGAGCTGATTCTTTGAAAGTTCAACAAAATTGATAAACCTTTAGCTATAGTCACTAAGAAAAAAAGAGAAGAGTGAACTAAAACAAAAAAATAAAGAGAAAACATTATAACTGATACCACAGAAATAAGGATTATGAGATTATGAAAAATAATATGCTAGCATATTGGATAACCTAGAAGAAATGGATAATTTCCTAGAAACCCATAACCTACCAATAGTAAGTCATGAGGAAGTAGAAAATCTGAACAGATCAAAAACTAGTTACAAGATTAAATCAGTAATCAAATACCTCCCAAGAAAGGAAAGCAGGATCGGGTGGCTTTGTCGATTGAATTGTTCCAAATATTTAAAGAAGTAACATCGGTCCTCCTCAAACTCTTACCAAAAAATTGATGAAGAAGGAATATTTCCAAGGTCATTCCCTGAGGCCAGTATTACCCTAATACCTAAGTTAAGAATACTACAAGAAAAGAAAGCTAGAAATCAATATCCCTGAAGAACATGCATGCAAAAATCTTCAACAAAATACTAGCAAACTGAATTAAAGAGTGCATTAAAAAAGGATTATATACATATGACCAAGTAAGATTGAATTCTGGAATGCAAAGGATGATTGAACATATGAAAATTAGTAAAATTGGTAAATGTAATATACTACATTAACAGGAGGATGATGAAAATCCAAGCAGTCATCCCAACATGAGATGCTAAAGAGGAAATGGACCAATCAGATCTGCTGATGGGAGAGTGAATTTCGGAAAGCAATTTGGCATTATGATCCTGTAAATTACAATGATTGCCTATGCTATGACTCACCAGTTTCACTTTTTTTCCGTCAAGGGAAACATATATTTGAGGAAACATGTTAAAGTGTTCATTATGGCACTGTGAGTAATAGCATTAAATAACTGAAAATAATCCAGATGACCAGGAGTAGGAGAATGAATAAATAAATTGCAATTGATTATAAAAGCAAATGAACTGAGCTATGTGCAACATGTACGAATATACATAATGTTGAGAGGAGGGAAAGCAAGTTTTAGAAGACAATAAATAGATGGTGTCTTCTTCTAAAGAGCAAAAGGTATAAATTCAAGCAATGTATTTCTTAAACATGCATACATATATATTGCTAAAACTAAAACAAAACAGAACCAAGGGAATGAAAACACAAATTTCATCTCAGAATACGGGACACCTCTGAGGAAGAGTCAGGATAATAGGACTGGAGAGAAAGAAGAAAGTGCAAAGTACTAGCAGCATGCTAATTCTTGGGTTAGAATGTCCAGTTCCCAGTTGTTTGTAGTATTATGAACTAAAAAAATAAAAGTAAGCTGTACATGGATCAATAATTTAAAATTGAAAAAAAAAACCACAACGAGACGCCACTGTTTACATTCAGATAATCAGTAAAAATTAAAAGTAAATTTTTATAGTATTTGTGAGGTTTGGGAATACACTGCTAATGGGCTCATAATTCATTTTCAATTTCCCTGAAATTGAAATTTTAGAACTTCTGTTAAATTTATACAAATATATTGCATGGAGCACTGGGTGTGGTATAAAAACAATGAATACTGTTACACTGAAAATAAATTTTAAAAACTTTTTTAAAAAATTATACAAATATGCATAGGCTCTGACTCAGCAACTCAATTTTTCAGTATGTGCTCTAGAGATACACTTTAACACTAGTACAGAGAGACAGGAGAATGGATGCTCCTTGCAGTATGGTCTGTAACAGCTAACATTTTGATACAATGTAAAAGTGTCTGTTAGTAGGAAAACAGTATCTCCAGTAGGGTATATTCATAATATTGGAAACTATGCAGCAGTGTAGAAGAATGTGAAGATCCACAAGGGGCTAATATAAGATGATCTGAGACATTTTTGCCAAGTGCAAATGTAACTTATAGAACAATAGGTAGAGTACGATGACATTTTGAATGTATTGTTCAAAGTACCTTTCTCTCAACCACCCAACCACCATACGGCCACTAGTAACATTTACAGGAGCCAGAGCCAGAGTAAAATTGGGGGGCTCCTCTGTATCTTGTGTCTATGAATACAGATTGTGCTCGGACAGGATGAGCACTAATTTCTGAGTGATAGAAGACTTCATGTGTTGCTCAGTACATTTTCTCTGTAATATGCATGCCCTAAACATGCAGTCCAGTGCAAGGTTAAAGCTAGTCTAGAGTGCTAGTATGGCAACCAGAGAGAGAATGACGCAGTTATAGAAAAAAAATATATGTGTGTGTAATATATATATATATATGTATGTGTATGTGTGTAGAATTTTGAAATATAAAAGAGTGGTTACCTCTGGGGAGGGACAGAGGAGACCACAGTTCTGTAACATAAGGTTTTTTAAAAAGGACAATTTTTTGGATGGTGGTCAAACAGACTGCATCTATAATGTTTAAATTTAAGAAAAGCCTGTTTTCAGGTATAACTTCTCACTAAAATTAATTTTTAAAAACAACTTTAAAAAACTGAAATCTTCATCTGAATAAGACGTAGGCCGTTAAAAGAGGTACCAAGCAAGCAGAATTCATCCAATACGAGATCCGATTTCTCTTCAAGCAACTCTTAATTGAAAGATGAGGGAACAGAGAAACTTACACAGTGGAGTATATTTGAAGATTTACTAAGGTCCCAGGACACACTCTTGTAAATGTCAGTGGGCTCTCACACACAACACTCATTCATATACATCTTTGCCAGATGCCTGGAACCTAATGTCATGTCAATATGAGGTAAGCTCTCTCCTTCCTATCCAAGTATACCCAACACTTCATCCTTTTATGATCCTCCCCACTTGGGAGATGATGGGATAATTTCATTCTTTTATACAGTCACGGTGCACACTGTGTTGACCTGAGACCCTGGCACATCCATCGTCAATGAAACCCTAGGAAAGAACTGGGTGGGGAGTCTGTATGTGTGTCTGCAAGTGATGGGTGTGGGAGTGTGGGAAAAACCACATTGTAGGAATTTTCTTACCGTCACAAGCGCAGGCTGAGAGGTTAATGCTGACTGTGAGATGGCATCTGCTTCCATGAGGTATCATCTTTTTATTCCCTTAGGTGTGGCTTTCAATCGACGGCGGCAACACTTTCGAATTATTAGCTGATTTTCATGACGATATCATAAAGAATACTTACCATAGTTTTTATACTTCAGATATTACTTTTGTCTCCCAAAGTGGAAATGTCTACTTGACCAAGGCAGGTGAGAAATTCAGTTTTACTGGTGTAGGAACTACATATGAGCCAGGGATTAGAACATATTTGAAAGAAATCTGCCATATTAATCAATTAATCTTAAAGTCTCAAACCAACTAGAGGTGACAGATTTTTAAAAATGACTTTCTTTGGGGTCAAATACACATAACATGAAGTTGACCGTCTTATACATTTGTAGGTATACAAGTCTGGGGGTATGAAATACATTCAAAATTTCTGCAGCCCTCAGCACCATCCATCTCCAGAACTCTTTCTATCTTGTAAAACTGAAACTCTATGTCCCTTAAAAAATAAATCCTCATGGGGCTCCTGGGTGGCACAGCCAGTTGGGTGACGGACTCTTGGTTTAGGCTCAGGTCATGATCTCAGGGTTGTGAGACTGAGGCCCCTGTCAGGCTCCACAGTTAGCACAGTGTCTGCTTAAGATTCTCTTCCCTCTTTACCCACACCCCCCGCATGTTCTCACTTCCATGTGCATGCTCACTTGCTCTCTCTCAAATAAATAAATCTTCAAAAAATAAAAACAAAAAAATTAATCCTCACTTTCCCCCTTTCCACAGCCCCAGTAACCCCCATTCTACTTTCTGTCTCTATGATTTTGACTACTCGAGGTACCTCGTATAAGTGGAATCATACAGTATTTGTCTTTTTGTGACTGGATTATTTCATTTAGCAGAATGTCCTTAAGGTTCCTCCATGTTGTAGCATGTATCAGAATTTCCTTCATTTGGAAGGCTAAATAATATTCCATTGTGTATATATGACATTTTGCTTATCTTTTCATCCTATAAGTGACATTTGTGTCACTTTCATGTTTTAGTTATCTTGACATTTTATTTATTTATTTTTATTAACATATAATGTATAATTTGTTTCAGGGGTCCAGGTCTGTGATTCTTCAGTCTTACATGATTCACAGCACTCACCATAGCACATAACCTCCCCAATGTTCATCATCCAGCCACCCTATCCCTCCTACCACCCTCCCCTCCAGCAACCCTCAGTTTGTTTCCTGAGATTAAGAATCTCTTATGGTTTGTCTCCCTCTCTGGTTTCATCTTGTTTCATTTTTCCCTCCCTTCCCCTATGATCCTCTGTCTTTTTTCTCAAATTCCTCCTATCAGTGAGATCATATGATGACTGTCCTTCTCTGACTGACTTATTTCACTTAGTGTAATACCCATCCACATCACTGTGAATGGCAAAAGTGCATTTCTTTTGATGGCTGCATAATATTCCATTGTGTGTGTGTCTGTATATGTATATGTGTCTGTGTGTGTATAGATATAGATATAGATATATGATGTGACATATGTATCACATCTTCTTTATCCATTAGTTTGTTAATGGACATCTAGGCTCTTTCGTAGTTTGGCTATTGTGGACAGTGCTATTATTGTAGTTATTTTGAATAGCACTGCTATGAACATAGGTGTACAAATATCCCTTTGAAATACTGCTTTCAATTCCTTTGGGTATATACACAGAAGTGAAATTGCTACTTCATATGGTAATTCTGTTTTTAATTTTTTAGACCTTAGAATTCTCTTTTCCACAGTAGATATACCATTTTACATTCCCACTGCCAGTATAGAAGAGTTCTAATTTCTCTGCATCCTTGCCAATGCTTGCTATTTTCAGTTTTTTGTTTTTGTTTTGATAGTGTTCATCCTAGGGGATGTAAAGTGTCTCTTAGTTTTGACTTGCATTTTCCTAATGATTGAGCATCTTTTCTTATGTTTATTGGCCATTTGTATATCTTTTTGGTAGAAATTTCTATTCAAGTCCTTTGTCAATTTATTAATGATTGCTCTTTTCCTATTGCTGAGTTATAGAAGTTCTCTGTATATTCTGGATATTAATCCCTTATCAAACATTTGCATATATTTCCCCCCTTCTTTGGGTTGCCTTAAATCTACTTGGTTAAGTTAATTCCTATGTATTTTTTTGGATGACATTATAAATAGAATTGTTTTTCTAATTTCCTTTCCCGATTATTCATTGTCAATGTAATACAACTGATTTTTGCATATTGGTTTTATATTGTGCTACTTTGCTGAATTCATTTATTCTAATTTTTTTTGTGTAATCATTAGAGTTTCTACATATAGGATCATATCACTGTGAAGAGAGATAATTTTACTTCTTCCTTTGTGATTTGGATGCCTTTTATTTTTTTATTGCCTAATTGCTCTGGCTAGAACTTCAAATACTATGTTGAGTAGAAGTGGTAAAAGCAGACATCCTTGCCTCATTCCTGATCTTAGAGGAAAAGCTTTCAGTCTTTCAGCATTGAGTATAATGTTCACTGTGGATTTCTCATATATGGCTTTTATTATGTTGACATAATCTCCTTTTATTCCTAGTCTGTTATGTGTTTTTATCATGAATAGATCAGAACACAGATCCCCAATATTTGGAGGACAGGGTCCTTTTTGCCCACCTTGGCTCCTGTAAACTGCCCCAGGAGTATGTGCACAGCTCTGCCAGATACCCCTAGTGGGAGATGGGTAGCTACTACTAAGGGCTGAAATTAACCACAATTTACCATCCAATCCTTCCTCTGCAAGTTGCAAGCCTTTGCAAATGTTCAGGTGAGGAGACAGATTCCTGGTACCTCCTGCTCTATTGTCTTCCCAGAATCCTCTAGAGGGTGATGGACCTTTAGGATCTATAAAAGTAGGATCCTCTGAACAGCCTTAAAGAAGGGAACCCTGGAACATCACGCTATGTTCCCATTTGCAATATCTGTGATGTTTTACTTTCCCAAAAGCAATAATAGCTCCTATTTACTGAGCTGCAGTTGGGCTTAACATGTTACAAATATCATCTTGCTTAACAGTCATAGCACTGGCTGAAGTAGGCAATACTAGCCTACTTTTACAAATTAAAGTGATGCAACTAAAATCACATGACTTGTAAGAAGTGGCATTGTGTAAATGTTATATTGCTCTCCATCTTACTTTAATTTTGTGATTTCATTGATCAAGGCTACCTATAGCTCCTCTCAGTTTATTTGTGCAGTAAAATCAACAGCTCAGATTGATTGACCTTACTGACAAGCGCCCAATCTTTTCCAGCTTGGTTGAATTTTGTTAATCAGTCTTGGAGCCTAGAATGATAAAGAAACATGATTCTCCATTTATGTCTGTATCTCTATGATCTGCATTCTCATTTTATGTTGTTATTCAATTATGAGGTCTTTGAGGTCTTGTTTTGTTGAATCTATTAATTTGTTAAGGTTCTTTGATGCAAAATATGGGAGAAAATTTACCTCCTTTTGGGATAGGCTTTCTCTCCACTAGATTCTTTATTATGCTATTAGATATTAGATTCTTTTTTATGCTATTAGTACCTTCTCTGCCTTTTCTTTCCCCTTTGCCTCTGCTATTCCCCCATCTTCCTCTTTAACCCTTGGCCCTTGTTGCCTTTTCTTTTTTCTCTCCTTGCTCCTCACTTCTTTCTGTCTAGTTCGTCATTACAGTGAGTGCAGCACTGGTCAGACCTTCTGTTTGCTCTCAAGTAATGTAGGTGGATTATTCCTGAGATCTGTTTGCTTCCCCTCATCCAGGTAGCCCTTGAATTTGTTCTCTCAGTACAGCGCCTTGGAAGGTGGTAGACCCAGCTACACTCAAGAGGGCTTGATTTGTTTTTCTCTGAGGACCAGCTTAACCACTGCCAACTTCTCTCTTGTTAGAAGCATACTACTGAGAGTCCTCGGGAATTTCTTAATCTATCTTCCTTCTTTTATTATGACGTCAGAGGTCTGAGTGTAGAGTAGTGTGACTTGTTACATCAAAATTTTCTCTTTCTTTCCTTAGTGGTTTCTTTTCTATGTTTTGACATATTGTTCTTTTTTCCTCTTTTGATTGTTGCTAGTGATTTTTGTTCTTTTTTTTTTTGTTTTGTTTTCGTTTTGTTTTGTTTTGTTTGCTACTTATTTTTGTGCTAAAATATACCCGGCACAAACTTAAACATTTTAACTATGTTTAAGCGTATAGTTCAGTGGCCTCAAGGGCTTTCACATTGCTGTGCAACCACCAGCATTCCTCTCCCTTCCAGAACTTTCCCATCTTCCCAAACTAAAATTCTGTACCCACTACACAATAACTTCCCATTCTTCCTCCTGTCACCCCAGCCTCTCAGAACTACTTTTGTCCCTATGAATTTGACTATTCTAGGTACCTCATGTAAATGGAATCACCCACTTTTTTTGTCCTTTTGTGACTGGCTTATTTCACTCAGCGTGTCTTCAAGACATATTCATGTTGTCACAGGTATCAACGCTTCATTCCTTTTTGTGGTTGAATAACATTCCATCTTATGGATCTGGCACATTTTGTTTATTAGGACATTTGGGTTGGTGGGTGATGTTTAAAATTCTTAGCTCTTATGAATAATGGTTTTATGAACAATTTATGTTCAAATTTTTGTGTAAAAATATGCTTTTGGTTCCCTTGGATACATACATAGGAGTCTAACTGCTGGGTCATATGGTGACCCTATGTTTAACATTTTGAGGAACTGCCAAACAGTGGCATACCATTTTACATTTCCACCAGCAACACATGAACACTATTGCTCCACAGCCTCGCCAACACTTGTTATTGTCTGTCTTTTTGTTTTCGTTACCTGAGTGGGTAAGAAATTGTATCTCACTGTGGTTTTTACTTGCTAAATTTTACTAAGGACTAATGATGTTAAGCAGCTTTCCAATATGTTTAGTGGCCATTGGCACATATTCTTTGGAGAAATGTCTGCTCAAATCTTATGTCCATTTTAAAATTGGGTTGTCTTTTTATTATTGAGTTATAAGAGTATTTTATATATTTTTACTATTAGTCCCTTATCAGATATAAGATTTAGGTGTATATTCTTTCATCGTGGGCTGAAAGAATTTTTTGACCTGCTGCATGGGGCTTTTTGATGCACAAACATTTTTAATTTTGATGAAGTCCAATTTATTTTTCCTTTTGTTGTTCATACTTTTGTATTCTATCTAAGGAACCATTCATTGCCTAATCCAAGGAATATAAGGAAATAAAGCTGAAATTCAGGAACTTAATAGGCAAGGAGATATACCTTCAGAAATATGGTCTCTCCAAACAGTGCTTAAGTAACACTTTTGTAGATTATTGGGTAAGTTTGGAATTTGGGCCAAATTTGGACATCTCTCATTAGTTCTAACCAGAATCTGGAAAACATTGATTGTTTTCAAGACAAGAGTGAGGTTGGGTTTTTGCTGCTGCTACTACTATTTTTAGTACATCAGCATTCTTGACTACTTAGCTTCAAAGTAGTTTCTTCTGGTCTCTAATATGACTTTAAACAAGCCTTCTGAAGTTTTCTGATATGGCTTCAAAAAGCAAGTTTTCCTTGACCTCAGTATTGTGTCCTTGACACCCACCAGCAGAATTCAGTGTTATCATCTTGGTCCTTCCTTGGTCCTCCTTGGTCCTTCCTTGGTCCTTCCTTGCTCAAGGATAAGAAGGAACACCAAACTCTTACTCCATTTCCCCAGATCTTCCCCACTGTGTTTATGTATTCTCTATTCTGTCAACAAAACCTTTATTCAATTTCTGTTAATATCAGGTTAATCTTTGTGATGTATTTTCTGGGATACTTGTTGAGATGGTAGTTGTGCAGTAGCATTTCAGAATCTAATGATCAGCCATCATATGATTACAAGATAAACAAAAATGACTATGAGTAATATTAGGAGGGGTTGGAGAGTAGAATGAGGTATGAAACATTTGCAGTATTCTAGAAAGCTCCCTCGTGCTATTTTCCCATCAGTATTCTTCTAAGGGTAGCCATTCTTCTGACTTCTAATACCATAGATTAGTTTTACCTGGCTTTGAACTTCACAGGAATATAATTATGCAATATGTGTGTGTATATATATATGTACACACACATATACACACATATTATTTTGTGTATGTATACATATATGTATATATTGTATGGTCAACATTATTATAACTGTGAGATTCCTCCATACTGACGCATATGTTATCAATTTGTTCTTTTTCACTGTGGTGTAGCTTGCATTGTCTGAATATTATATTTATCTATATTATATCTATATTATATTTATCTATTCCACTCCTAGTAGGTATTTAAATTGTTTCTATTTGGGGTTTATGCTAGAGAAGCCATGGACATTTTTTTATCAGTCTTTGGCTGGACAGAGCTTCCACTTCTGTTTGGTATATATCTGGGAGTAGAACTGCTGCATCATAAAGTATATGTTTTTTTAGTTTTTGTGGAAAAAAAACATTAAGTACTGTCAACACTTCCCCAAAGTGGCTGTATCAAGCATCTGTCCTACCAGCAATATGAAGGAATCCCAGTTGCTGCCCCTTCCCACCAGCACTCCTTATTGTTAGGCCTTTGAATAGTAAGTCATTCTAATGGGCACATAATTGTACCCTTTGAAGATTTCGTTTGCATGAGCAATGGTGTTGAGCATATTTTCATACATTCATTGGTCGATCTGTATCTTTTTTTTTTTTTTTTTTTTTGGTAAATTATCTCAAGTCTCTTTTTAATCAAGTTTTTAATGGAATGATTTTTTAAAATTGATTTCTATGAGTTTCTAAGGTATTATGGACGCACATCCTCTTTTAGGAACAAAACTTGCAAACATCTCTTCCCAACCAACAGCCGGTCTTTTCATGGTGTTGTGAGGGCCAAAATTGTTAATTTTTTAAAAGTTCATTCTGTCAGTCTTTGCTGGTATGGATAGTGCTTCTTTCATATCCTACATGAGAAGGCTATCTTTTGGCTATCCCAAAGTTATGAAGGTATTTTCCTGTTTTCTTCTAGAAGCTTGTCTTTATGTTTGTTATATAGATCAGTGTGAAATTTCTATTTCTGTGTGTGGTATGAAGTGAGGGTTCTTTTCTTCCCTAATAGCTGTCAAATATTTTACTGTGATCTTAAGTTGAGTATTCACGGTCATGAGTAGGGGTTTTTTTTTTTAACTCTTTAATATATCCATAAAAGTCATACTACCTTACAGTTTTTGTAAAAACCATAACTGTCATTGTCATGTACAGCCACCCCATCAGATTATCTAAAGTGCTGCCCTCTACCGACATACCATCCCATGCTACGCCAGTAATAATCTGACTGATTGTGATGTCCTTGCTTGCTATGGGTTACCAGTGTCCCAGTAGCTGCCAGGCACAGAGGTCATCTGTGCATTCCTTCAATATGTGAGCAACTCAGTCCCAGAATCCAGCCTTGATATTCTATCTTCCAGGGATACTTTGAGTAGAGATCTGTGTCACTTAAAGTCCTGGCAGGAAACGTAATTTCACACAAGTGTCTCACCTGGAGATCCTTTATAAGGAAACTAGAGCAGTGGAAAAAGTTAAAGGAACCAAGAATGGTCTTGAAATAACCAGAGATTAGCAATGGGAGAAAACCATCAGCGTCCCTTTGATTTAAGGGATAAAGCAAATAAATAAGTGATAGATAGATAGAAGGTAGTAGATAGGTAATAGTTTCACCTAGGCCCAATCAAAGCTAGACAGCAGGCACCATCCTGCAAGAGATTCAGTGTAGGAGGCTCAAAGCTGGGGTCAGAACTGCATCACTAAAGTAGGGCGAAGGGTAGGAGGAACTACGTAGACTTTTCTCTCCTTCCCTTGTCCTTACCTCCTGCTAGTGCCTTTCATTGGCCAAATCCAATCAGAACGCATCTGGAAACACAGCACAAATAATGCAATTCATAGGGGTCAGCCTTCCAGTGTCCCAGACAGAGAGAAGAAAGTCTGGGGATGGATCTGGAGGAGCAGGCAAATAGAGAATAAATAGCACATATCGTGGAACAAAAATCAAACTAGACTAAGCAAGATTACTTTGGAAACAGTGAAAATAACACCAAAGAAAATGGAACTAAATTGTCCATATAAGAGATAAACTATTACATATAGATACAACCAAAAAACACGTCCACATATAGAAAAATAAGTAAGTGGGAAGAATCTAAAATGATAAATATAGGTGCTAAAGATTGAGAGACTGCAAGTTGGAGACATTTCCAGTGATGCAGTGGTGGTGGCTGTTTAGCTATGGTTCCCAGCACATTCCCTCTGATATGAATGGCTGGATGGGTGAATGCATACTGAAAATAGGAAAAAAATAAAGGAAAATAAAATTGACAATAATGTTATTTTTTAAACTGAAAGCAAAGGTGTGTCTGAATTATTTGGACTATAAAGTATAAATCAATTTTAAAGGTGTAAAAAAAAAACAAGCTAGTCTTGGATTTTGCTGCTACAACAATGAATAATAGCACATATTCTTCTCAGAACCTTCAGAGAAAAATAATATTACCTAAGAATTTGGAGCCAACCCAACCATTTATTCATGAGCAGAGCCAACAGAAGAATGTTGTAAAACTTGTATTTAACCAAATCTGAGATCCATTGGTTGTAAGATGACTTTGTTCTATTAACACAAGTAAAAACTTTGAATTACATTTTTTTAAAGATTTTTAAAATCTATTTATTTGACAGATTAGAGATCACAAGTAGGCAGAGAAGCAGGCAGAGAGAGAGAGGAGGAAGCAGGCTCCCCACCGAGCAGAGAACCCGATGCGGGGCTTGATCCCAGGACCCCAGGACCATGACCAGAGCCGAAGGCAGAGGCTTTAAACCACTGAGCCACCCAGGCACCCCTTGAATTACATTTTAACAGTGTTTTAACTGTGATGCTGAGTGATGCATGGATTACTCTGACATTATTTCCCTTGCCTACAGTTGCATTGCTTGGTGTATGATAAGGAGATCTTTTGAGTGTATTTCACTAGCAAAAGATAATGCAGTTTCATCTGTTTGTGAGTTTCTTCCTTTCTTAGGTCCTAGAAAGCACTTGGTTGTGGTTGTACAAGGAAATGTGAAATAGCAGTAATTCTTCCAGTGTCGTTTGCTTTACTGATAAATACAAGCTCTGTTTTGTTTTCCTCTCTTACTGCACCCACAGTAACTTTGTTTCAATGCCAAATTATAATGTAATATTTTTGAAGGCATGTTAAACATTAGTAAAATTTAACATTTATTATACTAGTGTTTCAGGAAACTCCCAAGTGATGGACAGAGCAGGCACAAACTCCACTCCCCTGAGGCAAATTGACCACTGTATCGTGGGTGCCACCTGGTGGACCATGATTGTAAGACACAGCAATTATAAAAGTGATCTCAAGACGTTGAAGTGTATTGTAGGTTTGTAGGTGAGCTAGGGCATATTGAACCACAGCAACCGTAATGGTTCATTTATGAGTTGACGAGGCCAACGGGTGCCCAGGGGAAGCATTATTTCTGAATGAGTCTGCGTCCGAAGGAGATCAGCATTTGAATGAGTGGGCTCAGTAAAGCAGACTGCCCTCCCAGCATGGGTGGACACCATCCAATCCTTTGAGGGCCTGAGCAGAATGAAAGGGTGACGGAAAGTGGAACTCACCCCATTTGCTTCCTGCCTGCTTGTGAGCTGGGACATCAGTCTTCTGTCCTTGGACTGGGACTTAAACCAGTCCTCTTTCCAGTTCTCGGTTCTCACGTCTTTGTCCTCTGGAGTTCCGCCAGCCAGTCCCCTAGTCCTCGGGCTGACAGACAACAGATCACAGGACTTCTCAGTCTCCATGCTTGCATGAGCTAATTCCTCATAATAAACCTCCTCCCGTGTCACACCAGCTTGTGCAGGGTGACAGGTGGGAGTGACAAGAAGAGGTTGGATTCTCTCTTTATCTTGAGGGGGAATCAGTAGGATTTGTGGATGGCTCAGATGTAGGGCATAAGAAAAGGAGAGGAGTTAAGAATGACACCAAGGTTTTGGACTGAGCACCAGGGAAAATGGCAGTTGCTGTGATGGAGATGAAGAGGACTTGGGTGGAGGAGTTTGCTTGGGGATTGGAAACTCAGTCTGGAAGGAGTTCAGCGTGAGATGCCTGGCGGCCCCGGAAGGAACTGTCAGTGGAAGGCTAGATATGCAAATCTGGAGTTCTGGGCAGAGAACAAGACAGGAGGTTTAAGAGAATTATTCACATTAAAATGGGTTTGAAATTCTAAAACTGGGTGAGATCTCTAGAGATGGTGAGAAAGGAGATCTAAAAATTGAATCCTAAGGTGCTCCAGCGTTCAGGGGTCAGGGACAGAAGAATAGACCAGGAGAGTCTGGCCAGATTGGGGTGTGGGTGTGGAAATTAGCCTTTGCATCTCAAGACCTGAGCGTTCTCTTGGGCTCCAGCCAGGCGAGGCAGCTGGCTCTCTGGACCCATGTCTGGTTGGATGCGTACTTGTATGTACTTACTACCAGATTACTGCTAGTGCTGCTTAACATGTTACCCTAAAGCATGAAAGAAACATAGGACCCCAAATCTTGTTCAACATATTTATCCTAGGATAGCGGATGACACAGCGGTCTCTGCGGATCATTCACCCTGCTTCTCTGAGGGTTGTCATGGTCTCCTAGCTATGGAAGTGTCCGGGTTCCCGGACCAAGAGGAGGAACCACCACCAGGGAGGCGCTCACCTCTCCTCCTCTAGACCTCTACCTCGTCCCCCTCCATCCTTCACCTACTTTAGCAATCAGGGTTGGGGAATGAGCTGGAGCCTGGAAAGAACTTCTGGGGGACTTAACAAAGACTGACATGAGTTTTACTAATTCTGGAGTCTCGAAGCCCTACTCCTGCCCTTTAGTTTAAGTGAAGGGTTTTCTGCCCCCCCCCCAAGATACGGTATTGAAAGTTCTCTAGTTGTACTATATCAAGAAATTTCTGTTTCTTTCCTAACAGGATTAAGAAGATATGGTAAAATTGGATCTATTTCTGATAAGATTTTCACATTATACTACGACCACATGGGCTTTATACATAAACTAACTCCAGACCACTTTGAAGCTGATATGTCACTTAGAACCTCTGGGAATCCTAAAAGTATTTTTGGACAGGTTAGTGATAAAATGCATTGAGACTGTTTGCCTTGTTTTAAGAATTGATGTCCCACTGTGCACACAGAATTATGGGAAAACGAGAAGGTATTTTGCTTGAGACAAACTCTCTCTTTTTTTTTCCCACCCCCCCCACCCCCAGCAACCCTCAGTTTGTTTTGTGAGATTGAGTCACTTATGGTTTGTTGAGACAAACTCTTATTAATGCATTTTGCTCCATCTGACTATAGGGGAAACCTCCAAAACCTTCTTCCCAGTTTGTTTTGTGAGATTAGGAGTCACTTATGGTTTGTTGAGACAAACTCTTATTAATGCATTTTGCTCCATCTGACTATAGGGGAAACCTCCAAAACCTTCTTCCCAGTCCCATACTGGGTTCTAGAACTTTAACTCCACCCAGAATGTCTCCCTACAAATATCTTCACAGCAACACCACCAGATAGTCTAAGCTATTACTTAGACCTATGTCTTCCAACCCAGGTTCGCAGTACGTTTGGCTTTTCTACCTCCCAAGGCTGACCAAGAAACAGGAGTTATCTTTTCCCCACTGGCTTACCTCTCCTCTTTTGTATTCACCCTGCACCTTCATTTTTTCCTTTTCTAATGCTCTTATAGAAAGGAGATACTATCTTCTTCGTAAGTGATGCTACACAGAAGTTTTTCGAATAATTTTAATGCATAATGTGCCACTTGTGAAGGTTCTGCCTGAGAACGCGTCACTTGGGCATCCAGTTGTGAAAATGGACTTTCTTCACTATATCAGCAAAGAATCCGATTTTTTTTTAAAACTTGGCCTTAATGAAACCATCCCTTTGTCCTAAAGGAAATAGAAAATAATGGCTGACTTGAGTTTTCATAGATATTCCAAATGACTAGGTCAATTATTTTCATAGATATTCCAATTACCAGACCAAATTACCAGAGTTGAAAAGATCATGTTTTCACTCTCCTTGTCTGAGATGGGAGGAGAGTGACGGGGGAACTTCCCCGAGATGGTACAGGGCTGCCACGTGACCATTCAGGGCTGCCACGTGACCATTCAGGGATGCCACGTGACCTCCTCGTGACCTCCCCATGACTGTAAAGTGCTGTCACGGGACTTGCCATATATTTGCTGTTATGTGGGTTCTGCACAGACACAAATCAAAGGACATGAACAGGAGAGTAGGACTTCCGGAAAAAGCAGGTATCTCCATTTGTCACTAACTTTACAACTTCTAGAAATGTCTTAGTTCTCTTATGTGAAAGTTTAAATTATTAAAATCAAAAACCAGTTGGGGTTTTCAGCGGCAAGAGGAGTTCACCTCCCAACCCCCAAAGCAAGCAACAGACATCCTCTCTGGATAAAAATAATCACAAGCCTTTATTTGGTTCTATGTGCCAGGCAGTGTTGTACATTCTTACATTTTTATAACAACTCTTTATCTTCATTTTACTGATGAAGAAAACGAGGCACAGCAAGGCTAAGTAATTCAGCCCAAATTGCACACACCACTGGGTAGTTCCTAGATCAGGCATCAGCCTGGACAGCAAGGTCCAGGGCTTGTGCTTTTGTCGTGTGTGGCCTTTCACT
Organism: Mustela nivalis; assembly: GCF_964662115.1. Taxonomy (NCBI): domain Eukaryota; kingdom Metazoa; phylum Chordata; class Mammalia; order Carnivora; family Mustelidae; genus Mustela; species Mustela nivalis. The sequence continues at coordinate 30,245,555 of NC_139025.1, read as the reverse complement.
GGCCTTGTACACACTTTCTGTGGGATGTTCTTATCACTCACATGCTAGAATGGCATTGGGAATTCTAAAGCACTTTCGGCCTTTTCGAGAGGCTCTTTAAAGAGCCTTAAGACATCCATTCAGTCTCACGCCAGTTTCTTGCCTGTTTCCTACTCTCTTCTTCCCAAGATCCAGGGGACAGGGCATGACAGAAAATGGGTCTTAGAGGCACCATTGAATGCCTGTGCCCCCAGCCAGTCTGCACTATCTACCACCTACTCCTCATGTCATGTCCACAAGGTCAACCCCAGCATCCCCTTCGGGTGGTCTTTTCAACACACCCTTCTCTGATCCTGATCCTGTCCAGCTTTGCGAACTTTAGGGACCAGCCCAAGGCAAGGAAAATTGGCAGCCACTTTCAAGTGAGGAGACATATGCCATGGCCCCTTCCTTAAAAAAATACTCCAGTGGGGCGTCTGGGTGGCTCAGTCATTAAGCATCTGCCTTCAGCTTGGGTCATGATCCCAGGGTCCTGGGATCGAGCCCCACATCAGGCTCCCTGCTTGGCAGGAAGCCTGCTTCTCCCTCTCCCACTCTCCCTACTTGTGTTCCCTCTCTGTCAAATAAATAAATAAAATCCTTTAAAAACCAAAAGTACTCCATTAAGAACTGAGCTCCAGGGGTACCTGGATGGCTCAGTGGGTTGAGCCTCTGCCTTTGGCTCAGGTCATGATCTCGGGATCCTGGGATCGAGCCCCGCGTCAGGCTCTCTGCTCAGTGGGGAACCTGCTTCCCCTCTCTCTGCCTCTGCCTACTTGTGATCTCTGTCCATCAAATAAATAAAATCTTTTTTTTTTAAAAAAGGAACTGAGCTCTAAAATCTGTACCTCCAGGCCCCTTCTACACAATGGAAAACACACCTCCACCCACCCTTGCACTCCGGCCTTCTACCAAAGGCACAGGAACCCTAAACTGAACCTTACTCCCCAGAATTTCTTTGCCTCCCTAATGGAAAAATGCATTATCCCTTGTGCACACACGGATCTACAAACAGAACATGTTGAAATATGACTCCTACTGGTAAGCCAAACAGTACTGTTGTGACACCCACTGGAAACCAATCTGATATTTGCATTTTTCCCTAATTAAAATATAAAATAGTATAAAATGCAATGTCTTTTGTTCTTTTCCTTCTCCAGGCTCCTGATATGGGCTTCGAAACTGCCCTAGCACCTCAGTACATCGCCTTAAAAGAAATTATCTTTTATGCGTACGTGCCTGCAAATGAACCTGAGGAAACTGTATACACCAAGAAATTCAACAACATGCACTTGGGAAAAGTGATACACTCCAGGTAGGTACTGATTTGCCTCCCGTTTATTTAGACTGCACACTGGTTACTCAACTCCAAATTTTGAGGCAACTTCTTTGAGTGGTTTCCTTGATGAAATAGTGTACATCTTGTTCTGATACTTCAGAAGGCCAACTACACTTATAGACGCCAAGGTGCCTTGAGTGAGGCCCCAGGCTTAGAAACACAGGGCTGGTTATGTCGGCACTATCGGGAAAAGTGCTCTGTCATCTTGAGTATCAAACATGTTCTCGGCTTCACTGGACACTGTTTACCCACAGGGGTCACACACATGGCCATTCTCACATGTCTTGGAGACAGACACATCTAACAGTGTGAAGGCCACCTTGCATAAATTACTGCATGGCTGAGTATGAGATATTCCTAGCAGTGCTTACTTCTAAGGTATCAGCAAGAGCCACCAGCCCTGAAAGCTACCGTTAAGTCTGAAAACTCTCTTCAAAGAATGTGATGAATTTTATGACTCCCAAAATATCTAACAGGCAGAAAAGGAACAATTTCAGATGACCAGAAACTCAACCCTGTTCCTTTTTTTTTTTTTTTTAAGTGGGGAGAGGGGCAGAGGGGGCATCTTAAGCAGACTGCCAGCTAAGTGTGAAGTCAGACACAGGGCTTGATCTCACACCCTGATGTCGTGAACCTGAGCTAAAATCAAGAGTTGGACGCTCAACTGACTGAGTCACCAGGCGCCCCTGAACTCACCCTATGGTGAGTGGGTCCTGTTCCACCAGGGCGAAATCTGTCTCTATTATATTTGTATTGGGCCGTCAGTATGCACCTTGTCCCACAGCCAGCAACTCCACGTATCACGGGGCGGCTCACACAGAAGTGGAGGTGAAGACTAAATTCACATACAATAGAAGAAGTGCTGGGCGTACATTTTTTGTTGTTATCATCGTCGTTTCTTTTGTTTCTAACAAGGATTATAGAACTTTCTATGTTGAGGAAAAGCACCTGTGATCTCTAAAACTATATTTTGTTTTCAATGGTTTTTGTATGGGTGACATCCCAAGCCACTTAGTTTCTGTAGGTATGTGCTTGTAGAAAACATAGAATCAGGGCGCCTGGGTGGCTCTGTCAGTTAAGCAGCTGCCTTTGGCTCGGGTTGTGATCCCAGAACCCTGGGATTGAGCCCTGTGTCGAGCAGGGAGTCTGCTTCTCCCTCTACCTGCTGCTCTGCCTGTTTGTGCTCTCTTTCTCTGTCAAATAAATAAATAAAATCTTTTTAAAAAGAAAACATAGAATCACTTTTTAAAAGATTAGCATGATAATCTCAATGTTAATATTAATTTTTTTACATCCTGCTTATTTTAAAAAGCATATGATCATTCTCTTAAGCATCCAAATACAAGTTTCCCTTACTATGTCAAAGTACAGCAGTCCTATGAAACTTTTCATGAGCTGGACAGGAGTAAAGCAAAGAAGCAATTACCTTGAACTTACATGGGAAAATTTCTGAGCATTCCCAGACCCCCCCCCCCCAAATACCCTCTATTAGGCTTTTTCTGATACCTTAGGACACATCTTGCTAACAGATGCACAAAATAAGTGGAGATAAAGCCCAGGTGCTCACCCAGGTCAGAGCTCCGGCGGCTTGATGCTGAGATGCCCTGTGGAGTTTACAGGGAAGGGGCTGGGCGGGGCCCCTATAACAGATCTGCTCCCTGCCAAACAAAAGCGGGATGCTCTTCTCACTTTTCGTGTTTTCTCGTAAAAGTGAAAATTCTCTTCAGACTTCTTTGAGTTAACAAACACAAGTGCTAACACAGGTCTTTGGTCCAAGTGAAATGGCGTAAGGCGAACTTTTGAAATGTGAGGAACCTGTATTTGAAAATTGGAACAGTACATTCTGTGATCAGACTCAGGAATTTGGTCCTACTTGTGCAGAAGCTAGGGAATGAGCATCTCCAAGGCAGGAAAGGGGAGGGAAGAGCCAGGATCAGAGAACTGGAAGGAAGGCAGACTTCAACTTGGGCAGGTCAAGGATGGGGAACCCAAAATCCCAAAGTCAGCAATAGGCCACGGCGGATTCTAGGGAGTCAGAGAGTGGAGCAGGGGGAGCCCTTCATTTATTTCTTCCACAAATAGTTGCCTAAAACTTACTACACTCAAGGGGCTCGCAGTGTCCTGAGAGAGCCATGAAGAAGGCATTCGAACCCACGACACCTTGAACTTACGTGATGACAGTTGACAGCAGAGGGGCGTGGCGCATCTAGAGAGTATTTTCCTGGGGGTTGAGCCCTTGTTTGGAGGACGTTGGAAAGTTGCTCAGAGCCAGCACTGCTTAGGATGGGATCGGAAGAATGAGGATGAAGGGGACGGCAGGGGGGGAAGGTTCCAGACAGAGAGAACAGTATGTGGAAGGCCCCCAGGCAAAGGGAGCATGATGGGTGTTTGAGAAACTGAGGGAAAACCAGAGTGACTTCAGGGTCATGAAAAAAGGAGAGAAGTTATTGAAGACCGTGGAGCCAGGTCAGGGAGGGCCTTCTGTGTCCCAGCCGGGGCAGGGAGCAAGGGCTGGGTATCATTCCAAGGCTTCTAATTAAGTGAATAACTGGACGGATCGATGTGAAATCTGCTCCCTGAACAAGCTGGAAAGACCACCTTGAATCTTCCTCCTCCTGTCCTTCCGACTCCTCAGTGGACTTAACCTCTGGATAAAGAGTCAGGCAAATCCCACAGCTTTTCTCTTTGAGGGCACATGAACATGTCCTTGGCTTAGAAAGTCTAAGTCAGTCTAATAATCACATGGCTCTCTTCTTGTCCAGTGTTTCAAAAGAGGTCAAATTCTTACCCAATTTAAATGTGTTTCCCAGCCCGTATTTGGGCCTGACCCAGACTGGGCCGCCTGGGGCGGAGGTGTATTGGCTCATGCTTACTATTTTCCAGCTTCTATCGTCTTCCCTTCCAGGATTTGGGGGAGAGAAGGCAGGTGAAGTAAAGTGGACAGAGACCCCGGAGTCCTTTGGAGGTGGCAAGTGTCCCCTTGGTGACAGCTGCCCCTGTCACCCCCGGTGACAGGGTCCCTTCACCCTTTGGGCAGTTCTCCAGGGATCCTTTCCTTTTCTATCCTGTTTCTCCGCCACCCCCCCCCCGCCCCCGTGACGCCAGTCCCTCCAGAGATCAGCATCATCTCGAATTTTCTGTGAACACTGAGACGTTTTTTCTTCTTTAGGGCTTTAACATGTCCCTACGCATCAGAGTGCACTTTTGGGTTCTGTCAAGGTGTTATTCTCCTGCGACTCGCCTTTTCTGTGCAGCGACAATGTTTTCCGAAATCACTTGGTGCTGACGCGTGTGCTAGTCACTCGCACGAACACACCGCCCTGTCTTTAGCAACTCTCCTGTGTTTCCTTATAATCGTGTTAAACTTTTGCTTTTCATGTTGAAGTGTTCAGTCTGTCTAGAGCGTATGCGTGTCTTGTGGAGTGAGAACTGATTTCTGTCTTTCTTTTTTTTTTTTTTTAACGTAAATAACCAACTGTCCTTACAAGTCTCTCCTTTTCCCCTTGATGTGTCCTCCCTGCCCCCCTGCATCCGTCTCTCAGGTTTGCGTGTGTACGTGGGTCTGTTTCTCCTCTCTTCTGTTGCGTTGGCATATTAGTCTTCCCTTTGACGACTGACTAACCCTCTGTGAGCAGCGCCGCCTCCCTTGGCCTTTGTCCTTGCCTCTAAACGTTAGATTCAGCTTGTCGGGTTCCATTAAGGAAAAAAAAAAAAAAAACCCACAAAACACACTAATCTGTTAATAGAAATGACCTCTTGTAGCCAACTTCTGCCTGATATCTGTAGTTCAATCTTGGGTGGAAATTTCTGGCGGTTCTCCTGAAAGTGGAATAGTTCTACTTTGTTCTTTCAGAATTTTAGGCTCAAAACAGCCTCCTGACCCTCTGTTAACGGGCAGAGAGTTACTATTCTTTCCTTCTGTCGTCTTAACATGTCTTTGCCTGTACCCCATGGATGAGTGGCTTTGCTTCCCATCACCCAGTAGCTTAAAGCTTTTCCTACGTAGGGAAAAGGCCAGGGAGGGAAGCAGGCAGGAAACCAGGATGTCAGAGCCAGCACACCCCCCGCAGGGACCCCTCCCAGCATGGATCACCACTTTTGAGGTCTGTGTGCAAAAATGGTTAATGTCCAGCCTCCAAGGGCTTAAAGTTTTGCTTCCTATGAAAGAAGGTTCAGGAAAGTGGGTGGTGCTTCCTGCTGTTTTCTCTCATCCTCCAGGCTGCCTGGACCTCTGGGCTATTGGCTCTGCTCTGGTCTTTCCAGAAGCCTCCAGGGAAGCCCATGGAAAGAACTTGTGCGTGTAGACTCCCCTTCGAAAGGTGCTCCAGCTTTTCCAAACTCACACAGCAGCATACCCTTAGGCTTCACTTTTTTTTTTTTTTAACAGTTTTTAGCTATTTCTTGTTTGTGTGAGGGCCAGCACTGTGTTTCTCCCTCCCAAGCTCCTCCACACGGTTCCTGTGTTAATTTCCCTTGGAAGGGCTCATTCCTGGGGATCTCCTGTGAGTCGGTTATCTTTATCTGCCTTATTTTGTTTCTTTTTCTTGTTGGCTTCACCTTTCTGCCTCCGAAGTCTGGATAACTGACTTCTCTATAGCAACCATAAATTGTTCGAATCTGCTAACTTTCTTTAACTATTGCAGCACTTGTTTTCTGTGTTATTTTGAATTTTCTGAGTAGTGGTACTTATTTTTCTAAGACAATCCCTGTATCACTTGCAAATGTTTGTTTTGTTTCTTAACATTTCTTAGCATGGTATACCTTTTCCCTATTACAGTGTCTAGGGTCTTGTTAACTAGAAGGGGACACAGTGGGTGACTTCGTCCGTTGGGGCTGCTGTCGCAGAAGGCCACAGGTGGAGTGGCTTACAAACAACAGAAGTATATGTCTTCTGGTTCTGGAGACCATGTCCACGCTCAGGGGCCAGCAGGTTCAGATTCTGGTGAAGACCTCTTCTGGGTTGTTCCAGGCTGCAGACGGCTGTCTTCTTACTGTGTCCTCACATGGTAGAGGGTTCTGGGTCTCTCTGGAGGCTCTTTGGTAAAGGGCACTAATCCCATTTGTGAGGGCTCTACCCTCATGACCTAAGTCACCTCCCAAAAGCCCCCGCTTCCTAATACCATCACTTTGGGCATCAAGTTTTTGACATATGAATAGGGAGAGGACAGGCACTAAGGTTCAGACTATAGCAGCAGGCTTTTTTGTTGTTCCTGATTTTTTTTTTTTTTTTTGAGAGAGAATAAGCAGGGAGAAGAGCAAAGGGAGAGGGAGAAGCAGACTCCCCACTGAGCTGGGAGCCCCATGTGGGGCTCCATCCCACAGGACACTGAGATCATGACCTGAGCCAAAGGCAGATGTTTACCACTGAGTCACCCAGGTGCCCCTGTTGTTCCTGACTTTTAAAAGAATATTTAAAGCATTTCACCATTATGTATTATGCCTTTCATCTTTTTTCTTTTACCCTTTTTGCTTATAGAAAAAAAATATTGGAACGCCTGGGTGGCTCATTTGGTTAAGCAGCTGCCTTCGGCTCAGGTCATGATCCCAGCGTCCTGGGATCGAGTCCCACATTGGGCTCCTTGCTCAGCCGGGAGCCTGCTTCTCCCTCTGCCTCTGCTGCTACTTGGCCTGCCTGTGCTCTCTCTCTCTCTGACAAATAAATAAAATCTTTAAAAAATATATGTATATATATATTTTTTTTCAGTTTAAGAGGTGTTTTATTTTTGGTGTTAAATGGTTCTGCATCTACTGGGCTTATATATAGAATTTTCTCCTTTAACTCTTAATTTGATGATGTGAATTATATTATGGATTTCACACGTCTGATTCCAAGATTTACTAACCTGGATGTCTTGGAATACACCTATATTAGTCACTGTGTATTATCTATGTTCATACATTTCTTGATTCAGTTTGCTAACATTTAGGATTTTTGCATCTGTGTTTACAAACGATTTTTGCCTATAGTTTCTTTCTCATATGTCCTCACTTGATTTTTTGTAAAAGATCATACCAGGGTCATAAATAAATATTTCAATTTTATTTTCTGGAACACTTTGTTTAAGATCATAATTTCCTGTTTCTCAAAAGTGTGTGACTTTTTTCAAAAGATTTTATTTATTTATTTGACAGACAGAGATCACAAGTAGGCAGAGAGGCAGGCGGAGAGAGAGGAGGAAGCAGGCTCCCTGCAGAGCAAAGAGCCCGATGCAGGCCTTGATCCCAGGACCCTGGGATCCCAAAGGCAGAGGCTTTAACCCACTGAGCCACCCAGGCACCCCAAAAGTGTGATTTTTTTTTAATTGGTTGAAATTTTCTTTATGGTGAAAGACTAGGCTATTATGCTCAATTTTTGTAAATATTCCACATGTGTTTATGGAGACTATAGTCTATTGTTCAGTGCAATGTAAGTATTTGTCAGATTAATTTTGTTAATTGTAATGTTCCAATTTTCTGATTCTTTACTGATTATTTTTTCTGCTCAATTTATTAATTATGAGAGAGTTGTGTTAGAATTTCCGTATGTGTTAATAGATTTATCAATGTCTTTCTGTGGCTTTATCAATTTTTACTTGTATGTTTTGAGGCTGTTGTTAGATACATGTAAGTTTAGAATTTTGGGGGGTGGGGTGCCTGGGAGGCTGAGTGGGTTAAGTGACTGCTTCAGCTCAGGTCATGATCCTGGAGTCCCAGGATCGAGTCCTGTATCCAGGGAGGCTGCTTCTCCCTCTGACCTTCCCCAACTCATGCTCTCTCGATTCTCTCAAATAAGTAAATAAATCTCTTAAAAAAAAATTAGGGGGGAGGGCAGAAGAGGAAGGAGAGAGAGAATCTTAAGCATGTTCCATGCTCAGCTCTGAGCTGGACCTGAGGCTTGATCTCATGACCTTGGGATCACAACCTGAGCCAAAATCAAGAGTCAGACACTTAAACAGCTAAGCAACCCAGGAGCCCCATAAGTTTAGAATTTTTTTTTTAAAGATTTTGTTTATTTATTTGACAGACAGACATCACATGTAGGCAGAGAGGCAGGCAGAGAGAGAGGAGGAAGCAGGCTCCCTACTGAGCAGAAAGCCCGATGCGGGGCCAGATCCCAGGACCCCGAGATCATGACCTGAGCCAAAGGCAGAGGCCTAACCCACTGAGCCACCCAGGCGCCCCTAGAATTTTTAAGTTTTCCTGATGAGTTGACCATTTTGTTCATATTTGGTGTCTATTTTCATCTCTATAATGATTTGTATTTATTTGTTTGTTTTTTATCTGACTTCTGTATATCTTTCAAAGTCCAAGAAAAACCAGACAGGAAATCTAAAACCAGAGCTTTTGGTACTCCATTAGGTATTCTTGTAAGGATAACCATTCATTCAGTAATCTTCTTAGATCATGCTGTTGTCAGTCACTTTGGATAAGGGATTTTGACAAGGTTTGGGAGACTGTTGAAGAGAAAGATTGTTCTTGAAACTGGGGCATTCTTAGTTGGACAAAAAGAGGGCTTTATGAAGGTGTTTCCACAGTTAGAATTGGTGACTTAGGACACAGAGGCGCTGATCAGGGGGCTGCTGAGCCATGAGTCATAATGGAGAAGATTGAAGGAAAAGGAGACAGAAGGTTATCAAGAGGCAAATTCAGTCATTTCCCAGTTTTATTTAGGACATGTGTACTGGCAACTGCAATTGGCAATTATCCTGAATGCCTGTAGCATAGACTGACTATATCTATCTTCATGACTTTGGTCTGCCATTAGCCAGATGGGTAGCGATGACTGGGCATTTTTGCACAGGGATTGAAGACCCATGTTGCTATAGAGGTAATGAAAGGAAAGCAATTGACTCATTCTTTTTAAAAATTAGACACAGAGGAATATAAACAGTAAGTATATGGAGAAAGGGTATTATTAGAACAACTGCATATAAATACTGAAGAGTTAAATAGGTAGCACTTAAGAGTAAGAACATAGTACTAGAGGTCCTAGCCTCAGCAATCAGACAACAAAAGGAAATTAAAGGCATCCAAATCGGCAAAGAAGAAGTCAAATTATCACTCTTCGCAGATGATATGATACTATATGTGGAAAACCCAAAAGACTCCACTCCAAAACTTCTAGAACTTATACAGAAATTCAGTAAAGTGTCAGGATATAAAATCAATGCACAGAAATCAGTTGCATTTCTCTACACCAACAGCAAGACAGAAGAAAGAGATATTAAGGAGTCAATCCCATTTACAATTGCATCCAAAACCATAAGATACCTAGGAATAAACCTAACCAAAGAGACACAGAATCTATACTCAGAAAACTATAAAGTACTCATGAAAGAAATTGAGGAAGACACAAAGAAATGGAAAAATGTTCCATGCTCCTGGATTGGAAGAATAAATATTGTGAAAATGTCTATGCTACCTAAAGCAATCTACACATTTAATGCAATTCCTATCAAAGTACCATCCATCTTTTTCAAAGAAATGGAACAAATAATGCTAAAATTTATATGGAACCAGAAAAGACCTCGAATAGCCAAAGGGATATTGAAAAAGAAAGCCAACGTTGGTGGCATCACAATTCCAGACTTCAAGCTCTATTACAAAGCTGTCATCATCAAGACAGCATGGTACTGGCACAAAAACAGACACATAGATCAATGGAACAGAATAGAGAGCCCAGAAATAGACCCTCAACTCTACAGTCAACTCATCTTCGACAAAGCAGGAAAGAATGTCCAATGGAAAAAAGACAGCCTCTTCAATAGATGGTGCTGGGAAAATTGGACAGCCACATGTAGAAAAATGAAATTGGACCATTTCCTTACACCACACACAAAAATAGACTCAAAATGGATGAAGGACCTCAATGTGCGAAAGGAATCCATCAAAATCCTTGAGGAGAACACAGGCAGCAACCTCTTCGACCTCTGCCGCAGCAACATCTTCCTAGGAACAACGCAAAAGGCAAGGGAAGCAAGGGAAAAAATGAACTATTGGGATTTCATCAAGATCAAAAGCTTTTGCACAGCAAAGGAAACAGTTAACAAAATCAAAAGACAACTGACAGAATGGGAGAAGATATTTGCAAACGACATATCAGATAAAGGACTAGTGTCCAGAATCTATAAAGAACTTAGCAAACTCAACACCCAAAGAACAAATAATCCAATCAAGAAATGGGCAGAGGACATGAACAGACATTTCTACAAAGAAGACATCCAGATGGCCAACAGACACATGAAAAAGTGCTCCATATCACTCGGCATCAGGGAAATACAAATCAAAACCACAATGAGATATCACCTCACACCAGTCAGAATGGCTAAAATCAACAAGTCAGGAAATGACAGATGCTGGCGAGGATGTGGAGAAAGGGGAACCCTCCTACATTGTTGGTGGGAATGCAAGCTGGTGCAGCCACTCTGGAAAACAGCATGGAGGTTCCTCAAAATGTTGCAAATAGAACTGCCCTATGACCCAGCAATTGCACTATTGGGTATTTACCCTAAAGATACAAATGTAGTGATCCAAAGGGGCACATGCACCTGAATGTTTATAGCAGCAATGTCCACAATAGCCAAACTATGGAAAGAACCTAGATGTCCATCAACAGATGAATGGATCAAGAAGATGTGGTATATATACACAATGGAATACTATGCAGCCATCAAAAGAAATGAAATCTTGCCATTTGCGACAACATGGATGGAACTAGAGCGAATCATGCTTAGCGAAATAAGTCAAGCAGAGAAAGACAACTATCATATGATCTCCCTGATATGAGGAAGTGGTGATGCAACATGGAGGCTTAAGTGGGTAGGAGAAGAATAAATGAAACAAGATGGGATTGGGAGGGAGACAAACCATAAGTGACTCTTAATCTCACAAAACAAACTGAGGGTTGCTGGGGGGAGGGGGTTTGGGAGAAGAGGGTGGGATTATGGACATTGGGGAGGGTATGTGCTTTGGTGAGTGCTGTGAAGTGTGTAAACCTGGTGATTCACAGACCTGTACCCCTGGGGATAAAAATATATGTTTATAAAAAAAATAAAAATTTAAACATAGTCTTTAAAAAAAAAAAAAGATTCAGAAGAACACTTACTTGTTTGTTTGTTTGTTTGTTTGTTTGTTTTTTAAAATAATGCTTCTATATTGGGGTACCTGGGTGGCTCACTTGTTTGAACATCTGACTCTTGATTTTGGTTCAGGTCATGATCTCAGGGTTGAGATTGAACCCTGAGTTGGGCTCTGCCCTCAGTGGGGAGTCTGCTTGAGTTTCTCCCTCTCCCTCAGCCCCTGCCTCCTACAGACACTCTCTCTTTCCCTCTTTAAAATAAAAATTTGAAAAAATAGGGTGTCTGGGTGACTCAGTTGGTTAAGTGACTGCCTTTGGCTCAGGTCATGATCCCAGAGTCCTGGGATCGAGCCCCACATTGGGCTTCCAGCTCAATGGGGAGTCTGCTTCTCCTTCTGACATTCCCCTCTGATGCTCTCTCTCTCTCTCAGATAAATAAATAAATAAAATATTTTAAAGAAAATTTAAAAAAATAATGCTTTTATTTTGTATTCAGTGCTTCCATTGTAGTAAAACATACACAACATAAAATGTACTATTTTAGCCATTTTTAAGTGTATAGATCTGTAGCATTAAGCGTATTCACATTATTGTGTAACCATAATGATGATCCATCTCCAGAACTCTTTCATCTTCCAGACGGAAGCACAGTAACCATTAAACAAGAACTCCCCATATTCCAGACCTCACAGTGCCTGAAAACCACCATTCTACTTTCCGTTTCTATGAATTTGACTAGACTAGGGACCCTCATATAAATGGAATTATATAGTATCTGTTCTTTTGTGACTGGCTTATTAGCATAACGTTCTTAAGTTTCATTCATGATCCGTTCCTTGTCGTACCTTGTGAGGATTTCCTTCCTTTTTAAGGCTGAATCATATTCTATTCTTTGCCATATATACACATATCCATAAAGAAAAATGTACCCCATGTTACTGATCTATTTAACTATCAATGGACACTTGGGTTACTTCCATCTTTTGGCTTTTGTGAATAACACTATTACAAACAGGGATGTACAAATATCTCTTTGAGACCCTGCCTTCAATTCTGTAATGTATATGCCCAGAATTGGAATTGCTGGATCAGATGATAATTTAATGCTTAATATATATTTTTAAGATTTTGTTTATTTGACAGAGGGGGAGACAGCAAGAGAGGGAACACAGGCAGCAGGAGTGGGAGAGGGAAAAGCAGACTCCCCATTGAACAGAGAGCCCGAAATGGGGCTCAATCCCAGAACCCTGGAATCATGACCTGAGCTGAAGATAGTTGCTTAATGACTGAGCTACCCAGGCGCCCCCAGTGTTTAATATTTTGAGAAAACTTCATACCATTTTCCACAGCCGCTACACCATTTTACATTCCAAATAACAAGGCACAAGCATTCCCATTTCTCCACATCCTGGCCAACACTTGTTACTTTCTGTTTAATTTTTTTGATAATAGCCATGGTTTTGATTTCCATTTTCCTAATTACTAGTGATGAGGGGCATCTTTTCATCTGTTTATTGACCATTTCTGTATCTTCACAGGAAGAATATCTATCCAAGATATCTTTTGCCCATTTTTTAATTGGATTGTTTGTTTTGTTGTTGTTGTTGAGTAACAGTGGGTTTTAGTGCTTTTTTTTTTTTTTGCAGGAGTCTGCAATTTGTATAATCGTATGAGTCTTCTTACAAGCTACACTTGCCTGTATATGATTTCTTTTCTTTTTCTTTTTACCTCACCTGCCTATGTATCTCTCATGAAAGACATATATGGATTTTACATTTTTTTAGCCAGTCTAACAATCTTTGTCTTTTAATTGGAGAGTTTAGTCCAATTACGCTTATTATTTTTTACTAATATATTTGAATTCATTTCTGCCATCTTCTACTCTGCTTTGTATTTGTCCTACTTTTTCATGTTTCTTTTTTGCTCTCTCTTCTTGCTTGCCTTATTTTTTTTATTTTTAATTCCAGTACAGTTAACATGCAGTGTTGTATTAATTTCAGGTGTACAATAGAGTGACTCAACAATTCCATACGTTACTCACTTCTCACGATAAGTGCCCTTCCTAATCCCCACCACTTATTTCACTCTTGCCCCCACCCACCTCCCCTCTGGTAACCACCAGTCTTGTTTGCCATATTTTGAGATTCTTTTTCTCTCTCATTCCATTTTTTTTTTCTTTTACTAGGTTGAGACTTTTGTATTCTGGTTGGATTTTTATGTTTTGTTTTGGTTTGGTTTTGAGAATTTTTTTTATGTAATACAAGATTTTTACATGTATGTTAAGTTAAAGTCTAGAATTAATTGATTTTCTTTAAAAAACAGATTTATTTACTTATTTTAGAGTGACAGAGAGATCGCTTCTCGGCCTTTTGGCTAAGATCAAGTGTAGAGTGACAGAGAGCACGTGTGTGGAGGGGGGAGGGGAGAGGGAGACAGAGAACCTCAAGTAAACTCCCTGCTGATCAAGGAACATGACATGGGGCTTGACCTCATGAACTTGAGATCATGACCCAGGTTGAAATCAAGAGTCAGAAAAGCTTAACCAACTGAGCCACCAGGTGCCCCTAAAATTAATTGATATTTTTGTCCCTGCATATATAAATATAAATATATAAATATAAATATATAAATATAAACATATTTATATTTATATATTTATATATATATTTATATAATCCCAAACCCTAGATGTCTGATCTATCTCCACTCTTTATATTTTCTTAGGATGAGTTTAATTATGATCCCTTTGCCCCTCAAACCTTAGAAGACATGTCAGCTTATAAAGTGGTCCCATTGAAGGTCCTCTTTGCTTATCATGGGGAGAAGAACTTTCTTCTTCTCCATGTAGAATGGCATGGAGATGAGAGGTGGAAGGCACAGCCTGCCAGCATCACCAAACCATTATTACTGCTTTCTTTAAACTTATAAACTCTTTATCTTAGCTACTTTTTTTTTTTTAAGAATACCACTATAGTTGTGTTGTGGATTCATTTACATCATTTAAAAGGCATTTTCAGTGGTCTAGGATACATTTTGATGATCTAGTCTAAGGTGTTGATAGTAGAATTGGAGAGGAATTGAGGGATTTGAGAGATACTTGGGAGGGAGACTAACAGGACAGAAAAATTGCCATTACTTTGTTTCATTGCCTGGATCTTGACCTAAAAAAAACCATCGATACTTGTCTTCTGCTTGCTCTATCCATCTGCAGGTTGTCCTATCATGGTGATGGAATCTGAGGTTCTCACACTGTGCTTAAGGAGACAAGTACCTGAGGTAGACAGGCTATGGGTAAGGGATCAAGCAGTGTGGCAAATGATAGGCTTGGAATTCAAAAGAGAGTTTGAGGAATAAGATTCAGGAACTAAGGTTAGATGCTGGAAAAGAAGGGACTCATAGCATTAGCAAGGAATCCAGATCATGGGATCAAAAGCCTTATATAATCTCAACAACAGTACCACTTACAATGAGATATTGAATCAAACCTATCCAATACAGATACTGAATCAAACTCCTTCCCACAGTAGTAATTGGCTAAATACCCACCCAAGTAAAAAACAAAAAACAAAAAACAAAAACTGTATCTGCTTGGTAACCGGAGAATTATAGTCACTTCATAAGTGGTCAAGTATTAAGAAGGAACTTATTTTATAACAAAGTCAGCAAACTCTTAAAAGTGATAACTATGTCGCTATTCGTACTAAATTGCTTAAAAGGAAAGCATCAACATTTACACATTTTTAGTGAGGCTATTTAATGATTCAGTTAATATTTACCAAGTGCCTAGTATGTGTTGAGTCTTATGCTGGCACTGGGAAGATTGTAGTAATTAAAATAGACAAGATCCTTGCTCAAATGGAGAAGACATTCTAATGACCAGAGGCAGATGACAAATAGGTAACAAAAAACAAAATATTTTTAGATCTCATACATGCTAAGAAGAAAGTAAATGTGGTGACCAAAGGGATTAAGAAGGATCAGCAAAGAGTTGAGAACAGAGAGCAAAGAACGAAGGGAAAAGCTTTCCAGGTGAAAGGAATTGCAAGTGTAAATGCATAGAGCAAGAAAAAAATCCATTGTGTTTGTTTGTTTGTTTATTTAAGATTTGGAGCGAACACAGGCAGGCAGAGTGGCAGGCAGAGGCAGAGGGAGAAGCAGGCTCCCTGCCAAGCAAGGAGCCCAATGTGGGACTCGATCCCAGGACACTGGGATCATGACCTGAGCCAAAGGCAGCTGCTTAACCAACTGAGCCACCCAGATGCCCCTCCATCGTGTTTAATAAACAGGATGGTGCATAGTGAGATGGTGTGGTGGAAAGGCCACTGACAGTAGGCCACTGGGTGGGAAAGGGGCAGGGCGCAGTATGGCATCAGTCTTGGAATGGGAGCGTAGCACGTGTTGGTAGTTAAGTTTGATGATAGTTGTCTATCTGTCCTTTTGCAGTGTTTTCCCCAGATATTCCTCTCTGCCTCAAGAATTCACTGACTTGTCTAATTTTAAGCCTCTCCTTCCAAATCTCCTTCCTTCCTCCTTTAAAAACTGGATTTCTTACCTCTCCTGGAATGGCAGAGTGCTATTACCAAGAGCAATCCTAAATACTCAAATACAAGAGACTCCAATAGCAAAGGGGGGAGACAGCTTTGGTAGTTAAGGTAGCTACCTGGCCATTGGTCATTGACTTCAGAGGCAAAGAGGTTAAGGTTTTTGAGTGTGTGTGTGTGTGTGTGTGTGTGTGTGTGTGTGTGTGTGTGTGTGTTTAGTACACTTTACTCTTTGGAGAAGTTTTAGGTCCAGAGCAACACTGAGCAGAAAGTACAGTTCTCATAGACTCACCCTGCATACCCACACACCCCCGCTTTGCCACTATCAGTGCCCTGCATTATGGTGGTACACTTGTTACTATCCATGAAACTACACTGACATACCATTGTCTGAATGGATACAATTATTAATCTATTCACTTACTTAAGGACAGCTTGGTTGCTTCCAAGTTTTGGGCGATTATGAATAAAGGCTCTTATAAACATCCTTTAGAGTTTTTAAAGATTATTTATTTATTTATTTGACAGAGATAGAGATCACAAGGAGGCAGAGAGGCAGGCAGAGGGGGAAGCAGACTCCCTGCTGAGCAGAGAGCCTGATGTGGGGCTTGATCCCCAGATCCTGAGATCACGACCTGAACCTAAGGCAGAGGCTTAACCCACTGAGCCACCTGGGTGCCCCCTTCTTTAGATTTTTGTGTGAGCTTGTTTTCAACTCATTTGGATCAATACCAAGAAATGTGATTGCTGGGTCCCAGAACATTTTTAGCTTTATAAGAAACTGCCAAACTGTCTTCCAAAGTGGCCGTACCGTTTGGCATTCCCACCCGCAATGAATGAGCGTTCCTGTTGCTCCACATCCTTGCATACATTTCGTTATCAGCATTTCGTCGTTTTGCCATTCTATTTTTATTTTGTCAGAGAGAGAGAGAGAAAGCACAAGCGGGCAGAGTGGGAGGCAGGCTCCCCGCTGAGCAAGGAGCCCGATGTGGTACTCGATCCCAGGACCCTGCGATCATGACCTGAGCCAAAGGCAGAGGCTTAACCGACTGAGCTCCCCTGCCATTCTATTTTTATTTACTTTTCTAAATTTTAAGTAGGCTCCACACCTAAGGTGGGGCTGGAAGTCACAACCCTGTGATTAAGAGTCAGTGCTCTACTGATTGAGCCAGCTAGGTGCCCCAAGTTTTGCTATTCTGGGGGGTGTGTAGTGGCATCTTGTGGTTGTTTTAATTTGCATTTCCTGATGACCTATGACACCGAGCATCTTTTCATGTGCTTATCTGCCATCTGCATACCTTCTGTAGTGAAGTGTCTGTTCAGATCTTTTGCCAATTTTTAATTGAGTTGTTTATTTTCTTACTACTGAGTTTTAAGATTGTTTTGTATTGTAGGGGATCAGAATATGCCACCCCAAAATATTCCAGCTTGGCCTACAGATTATTTTCAGCTGAAGGCAGTTGAGAAGAAGCAGAAAAAAGGGAAAAAAGCCTCTGACTTGAAACTGAAGTAACCCCTTTATAAAACACGTGTAAAGACACTGTGATTCACAGGGATAGGATTTCTAGACATCACACAACTGATAAATGACAGAACTGTTACTTCTCCTCTGATCTTCTAACCAAGAACATAGATATTTATCATTTGCCTGAATTCTCATCTGAGAAAAAACTTGAAGGAAAAACAACAGTGAAGCAATTAAGCATGTGTGTGCACGCATGCACACACACACATTCTCTCTCTCAAATAAATAAATAAATAAATAAATTAATTAATTAATTAAAAGAAAGAAAGAAAAAGAGGCCTGCTTGGTTGGCTCAGTCAATTAAGTGTCCCAGGACTCTTGGTTTCAGCTCAGGTCACAATCTCAGGGTCCTGAGATGGAGCCGCGCCTCTGGTTCTGCCCTCACTGGGGAGTCTGCTTGAGATTCTTTCCCACTCTTTCCCTCTGCCCCTCCCCCTGTTCATGCGCAAGCTCTCTCTTTCTCTCTCTCTCTCTCTTTCTCTCTCTAAAGAAACAAATCTTTAAAAAAAATAGAAAGAAAGAAAAATAAGAGAAAGAAAAAAAAATCTCTGCCCTCTCCCTCCCAAGAAAGGCAAGATGATCCCTAATCTCCAGAGAGTATCAGTTCAGAAACCTGAGCAGCATCTACATAACAAATCTTATTAAGCAAGACTTCTCTTTCATTAGTTTCCTTGTGCATTAACTTTTCTACAGTCTGGCACTCTAAACCTCTTTTCCTTTGTCTTGTCACTTCTCTACAAACTTACTGTTCTTTGTTAAAAATGCCTTGTAAACTCCAGGTTCTAACCATCCCCTTGAGTTCCTCCTCACTGACATTTCTCTCCTGTGGAAGCATGACACACAGGTTAATAAACTCTATTTGTTTTCCTCTTGTAATCTGTCTCTTGTCAGTTTAATTTCCAGGGCCCCAGGTGCAGAATCTAGGGAAGTAGAGGAGAACAAAAGGCTTTTTTCTTGCTTTACAGTTTATTTTGGATAACCGTCCTTTATCAAATGTGTTTTTTGCAAATATCCATGCCCCGTGCCCCAATATGTGGTTTGTCTTCTAATTTTATTGGCAGTGTTTTTCACAGAGCAGAAGTTTTTAACTTCAATGAAGTATGGCTTACCAAGCTTTTTCTTCATGGATCATGCCTTCGGTGTCATATCTAAAAAGTCATCCGCATGACCAAGGTCATCTAGGTTTTCTCCTATGTTAATCTTGTATGAGCTTTATCGTTTTGCATTTTATATTTAAGTCTGTGATCCACTTTGAGCTAATTTTTGTGAAGGGTGTAAGGTCTGTGTCTATATTTATTACTCTTTTTTTACATTTTTTAAAAGTGGATTTTTTTTCCTTATACTTACTCACTGTACAATTTCTTAGAAGTCCGATAAACATGGGTGTACCTGGGTGGCTCAGTGGGTTAAGTGACTGACTCTTGATTTGGCTCAGGTCATGATCTCAGGTCCTGGGATCCAGGCCCATACTGGGCTCCATACTCAGCACAGAGTCTGCTTGTCCCTTGCCCTTTGCCTACTGCTCTGCCTACCTGTTCTCTCTGTCAAATAAATAAATACATAAATAACCTTTTTTTAAAAAAGATAAACAGGATAAACATTAAGAAGCAACAACTGGTAACATTTGATGAATTACCAATTAATCTCTTAAATATGCATTTTTTATTTTCTAATTAATATTTTTCACCTTGCTTCTTTCATTTAGACATTATAGCATGACTGCTTTACTTATGTAATTAAAAACACTTTCTAAATGCAATTTTAATTGTTCCATTTATTCTAAATGAATCATGTATTATTATTTACTTAATTTTCCTATCATTGTGATTTCTTATTTCTAATTTTTATCATAATTCCTTGATGAACATCTCTGTATGGAAAGCTTATTTTTTTCTGCACTTCAAGTTATTGTCTTAAGATAGAACCCTGTCAGTAGACTTATGGATTCAGAGCGGGGAAAAAATATAATGCTAGAGCTCTTAATGCATGCAGTCAATTTGCTTTTTGGGAAGCTTGTATCAGTTTATAGTCCATTTGTGGTGGATGAGTGCCTATGTCCACTCAATCCTTGCTGCTCCTGAACCCTGTCATTTAAAAATATCTGCTAATTTGATGGGTGAGAAATTGTATCCAGTTGCTATAGTTGGTTAGTGAGGTTGAACAAATGTTAACCAAGTATTCATTTGTTAGCTGTTTGTAGTACATTTATAAATCATGTGTTCACAAACTTGTTCATTTGAATCACTGTTTTATCCAGATGGCTTGATGTTTGTTGGTTTGGTTTTTAGGAAAACTGGAACAGCTTACATAAGAAAAATACTACATCATAACAATTCTGAAGGATTTTTGTCCTCTGTTATTGCGGAAGTGATAGACCCTTTTGGAATAGAAGAAGTGAATGAAAGCACATGTTTGTCTAGTTCCCTTACCATTAGTCATGTTGGAATTGACACCTATAAACTTACTCTTCAACCACAAAGTAAGTGTAATAATGTAGTACATATTTGATGGCTAGAAAAAAATGAAGAATTATCTTTTGGGAAGATTCTATAGATGAACAGTAGATTTCAAGATTTAGTCCATTTTGCAAGATACTGAAATCTACATACACTTGTGTTCCTGGAGGAATGTTTAATTCTAATATAACAAAACCTAGCTTAAACGTCATTAATATTTCATATATAGTAGTGCCTTTCATTTATTTTTATAATGTTATTTTGTCTTAAACAGTATTCAAGAGAAGAGAAGAAAATAGGAAGTCCAAAGGAAAAAAGAAAGAAAGAAAGAAAGAAATATTAGAAGTCCATGTCGATTTTCCCCTACATATTAAAATAATTATGTAGGATATTTCTATTTTAAGGATTATATACAACAGATATAAATCCAAAGTTAGTACCCTTTATTGTAAGGATTTGGCTTTTATTGTGAGTAAATGGGAAGCCACTGAAAGCATTCAAGTAGAAAGTAGCATGATTGGACTTTGGTTTTAACAAGATCACTTTGGTTCCTGTGTTGAGAATGGGCTGGGCAGGTGTTAGAATTCAAGAAGAAAAGCAGAGAAATCAGTTTTGTGATTGCAGTAATTAGGTGAGAGATTATATTAAATTTAAGGTGCCTGACATTCTTCCAAGTGGAGAAATGAGGTTCGTATTTAGGAAGACAAACCTGGGGTTCAGGGAAGGTATCTGGACTGGAGAGAGAAATTTGAGCAGTCAGTATTGATTCTATGAGACCAGATGACACCACCTGGAAATATGGAGTATAAATATGGAAAGGAAAAGCTCTGAGTTGCAATCCTTGGCATTGCAACAATTAGTGGTTAGGAAGATGGTGGAAGAGTCAGGACAGGAGAGTGGGTGGTCTATTCAGAGAAGAATTAAGAGAAAGTGTGAAGAAGACCTTTCAAGAAGGATGGAACCAGTAGGTCAGGTCAGATGAAGACGGAAAGCCAGCCAGTAGATCTGTGGGCAAGTCACTGGTAGCCTTGACAGAAGCTTTTTTTTGGGTGGAACAGTGTAGACAAAAAGTGTGATTGGATTAGTTTCTAAACAATAGGAACTGAATTCCTATAAACAGAGAGGAATTGAAGACAGTGAATGAAAACAACTATCTTGGCAGGAATTTTGTTAAAGGGGAGGAAAGAGATTATGTGAATTGGAGGGAAGATGGGAAGGGATTTTTGTTGTTTTGTATAAAGTGGGAGAGATTATGGGATGACTGAATGGATCCGTTGGTTAAGCATCCAACTCTTGGTTTATACCTAGGTCATGAACTCAGGGTCCTGGGACAGAGCCCTGCGTCCACCTCCATACTTAGCAGGGAGTCTTCTTGGGATTCTCTCTTCCTCCCACTTGGTCTCTCCCCTCAATCTTTCTCCCTCTCTCTCTTTGTCTCTTTCTCCAGCAAATAAATAATAATCAAGTGGAAGAGGAGGGGAGGAGCAAGATGGCAGAGGAGTAGGAGATCTAAATTTTGTCTGGTCCCAGAAATTCAGCTAGGTAGTTATCAAACCATTCTGAATACCTACCAACTCAATTGGAGAGCAAAGAAAAGAATAGCAGGTATTCTATGAACAGAAAAGCAACCACTTTCTGGAACATAGGAGTGTGGAGAAGTGAATCTGAGGGGATATATAGGAAGATGGACCACAGGGGCAGGGATCCTCTGTCAGCCGGCTCCTGGCAAGTGAGAGCGGAGCAGAGCACAAAATCAGAACTTCAAGAAGTCGCTCCAGTGACTAAGTAGGGCTGGTGGACCCCTTGCTGGGACAGTGTAGTCTCAGGACCCTTGAGGTCATAGACCACAGGTGTTTGAGTGTGGCAGAGCTCCCAGGTATCAGAGCAGGGAAGCCAGCTGCAAAGACAGAGCTGAGGAGGGGGCTCTCAGCTCAGGGTTGCCATAAACCAGGATCTGAGCATAGTTAGGCCACTACTCTTCAAGCAGGGATTCCATAAATGGCAGATCTGGAGAGACCATCCCCCGCCCTCAGGAGGAGCAGCACAGGAATCTGCTGGGTTTGTTGACTCCAAATGGGGCCACACGCCAGAGATAGAAATGCTCGTCATGGGCTGGGTGAGTAGAGTGCAGCCAGAGACCAGAGAGACAGGAGTGATTGACTGCTTTTCTCTGAGGGCGCACTGAGGAGTGGGGCCCAAGCTCTTGGCTCCTATAGGGCTGGATATTGGGAGGGCTCCATTTTCATTCTTGTCCTCCAGGGCTATATGAAAAGCATTCAGGGAACAAAAGCTACTGAGAGCAAATCTAACCAGATTGCTTAGCCTAGTCCCCTGGCAAGGGTGGTGCAATTCCACCGCGGGCAAAGACATTTGAGAATCACTGCAGAGGGCCCCTCCCCCAGAAGATCTGCAAGAACATCCAACCAAGACCAAGTTTACCAATCAATGAGAACTACAAAACTTCAGAGCGAGGGGAATAAGCACCTAGAATTCATGGCCTTTTCCCCATGATTCTTTAATCTTTCAGAGTTAATTTTTTTTAATTTTCTTTATTTTTTCTTTTTCTCTCTCCTTTTTTGAATTTTTCTTCTTTCCTTTTTCAACCAACATCTTATCAATTTGTTCTTTAAAGTCTTTTTAAATTTTCACTTTTGCCATCATCTTCAATCTTTTCATTGCATTTAACCTTGTTTTGTGTGTGTGAGTGTGTGCATATGCATATATATACAATTATATAAATATATACATATATGTTTTTCTTTCTTTAAAATTTTGGGATACAGTTTCTTCTAACACCAAAATACACCCAAAATCTAGGGCATGGCTCTGTTCTATTCACCAGCCTGATCATATTCTTCTTTTCCTTCTTTCTTTTCTTTTTTTCTCTCTCTTTTCCCCCCAATTTCAGGTCTCTTCTGATTTGTTTAGTGTATATTTTTCTGGTGTCATTGTTAACCTTTTAGCATTTTGTTCTCTCATTCATTTATTTGTCTCTGGACAAAATGACAAAACAGAAGAACTCATCTCAAAAAAACAAACAAAAAAAAAAAAAAAAACAAGAGGCACTACTGACTGCCAGGGACCTAATCAATACAGACATTAGTAAGATGTCAGAACTAGAGTTGAGAATGACAGTTATAAAGTTACTAGCTGGGTTTGAAAAAAGCATAGAAGATGCTAGATAATCCCTTTCTGGAGAAATAAAAGAACTAAAATCTAACCAAGTCAAAATCAAAAGGGATATTAATGGGGTACAATAAAAAATGGAGGCTCTAACTGCTAGGATAAATGAGGCAGAAGAAAGAATCAGTAATAAAGAAGATCAGATGATGGAGAATAAAGAGTCTGAGAAAAATAGAGATAAGCAACTACTGGATCATGAGGGGAGAATTCAAGAGATAAGTGATATCATAAGATGAAACAATATTAGAATAATTGGG
This sequence comes from Mustela nivalis, assembly GCF_964662115.1. Classification (NCBI taxonomy): domain Eukaryota; kingdom Metazoa; phylum Chordata; class Mammalia; order Carnivora; family Mustelidae; genus Mustela; species Mustela nivalis. The sequence goes on along the minus strand of NC_139025.1, from coordinate 30,222,179 downwards.
ATCCCAGAAGAAGAAGAGAGGGGCAGAAGGTATACTGGAGCAAATTATAGCTAAGAACTTCCCTAATTTGGAGAGGGAATCAGGCATCAAAATCCAGGAATCCTCAAAATCAATAATGATAGGTCAACACCCCATCATCTAATAGTAAAACTTACAAGTCTCAGAGACAAAGAGAAAATCCCAAAAGCAGCTCAGGACAAGAGGTCTGTAACCTACAAAGGTAGAAATATTAGATTGGCAACAGACTTATTCACAGTGACCTGGCAGGCCAGAAGGCACTGGCCTTATATATTCAGAGCACTAAATGAGAAAAATATGCAGTCAAGAATATTATATCCAGCTAGGCTGTCATTGAAAATAGGTGAAAAAATAAAAAGCTCCCAGGACAAACAAAACTAAAAAAATTTTCAAAGACCAAACCAGCTCTACAGGAAATATTGAAACAGGTCCTCTAAGCAAAGAGTGAGCCTAAAAGTAACAGATGAGAAAGGAGCAGAGACAATTTATAGTAAGTCACCTTACAGGCAATACAATGGCACTAAATTCACATCTTTCAATATTTACCCTGAGTGTAAATGGGCTAAATGCCCCAATCAAAAGACACAGGGTGCCAGAATGGATAAAAAAAAAAAAAAGACCCATCAATATGCTGTCTACAGGAGACCTATTTTAGACCCAGAGACACCAACAGATTCAAAGTGAAGGGCTGGAAAACCACTTATGCTAATGGCCATCAAAAGAAAGCTGGGGTGGCAATCCTTATATCACTCAAATTAGATTTTAAACCAAAGACTATAATAAGAGATGAGGAAGGACACTTTATTATACTTAAAGGATCTACCCAACAGGAAGATCTAACAATTTTAAATATCTATCCCTAACATGGGAGCAGCCAATTAATAATAAAGCCAAAGAAACACATTAACAATAATACAATAATAGTAGGGGACTTGAACACCTTCTGCACTGAAAAGGACAGACATCTAAGCAAAAGATCAACAAGAAAATAGAGGCTTTAAATGACACAATGGACCAGATGGACTTCACAGATATATTCAGAACATTCCATCCCAAAGCAACAGTATACATATTCTCCTCTAGTGCACATGGAACATTCTCCAGAATAGATCACACTGTGGGTCACAAATCAGGTCTCAACAGGTACCAAAAGATTGGGATAATTCCCTGCATATTTTTGGACCACAACACTTTGAAATTAGATCTCAACCACAAGAGGAAAGTTGTAAAGAATTCAAATACATGGAGGCTAAAGAGCACCTTACCAAAGAATGAATGGGTCAACCAGGAAATTAAAGAAGAATTTCTAAAAAGTCATGTAAACAAATTAAAATGAAAATATAACTGTTCAAGAGGCTCCTGGGTGGCTCAGTGGGTTAAGCCTCTGCCCTCAGCTCAGGGTCCTGGAATCAAGCCCTGCACTGGGCTCTCTGCTCAGCAGGGAGCCTGCTTCCCTTCCTCTCTCTCTCTGCCTGCCTCTCTGCCTACTTGTGGTCTCTGTCTTCAAATAAATAAAATCTTTAAAATATATATAGATATATCTATATATATCTGTTCAAAATCTCTGGGACACAACAAAGGCCATCCTAAGAAGAAAGTATATAGCAATACAAGCCTTTCTCAAGAAAAAAGAAAGGTCTCAAATACACAACCTAACCCAACACTTAAAGCAGTTGGAGAAAGAACAGGCAAAGAAAGCCTAAATCAGCAGGAGAAGAGAAATACAAAGATCAGAGCAGAAATTGATGAAATAGAAACCAAAAGAACAGTAGAACAGATTAATGAAAGTAGGAGCTGGTCCTTTGAAAGAATTAATAAGATTAATAAACCCCTGGCCAGACTTATCAAAAAGAAAAGAGAAAGGACCCAAATTAATATAATTAGTGACTGAGCCATCCAGGCACCCAGGACCCAAAATAATAAAATCATGGATGAAGAGGTGAGATCACAACCAACAGCAAAGAAATATAATTATAAGAACATATGAGCAACTATGTGTCAGCAAATTAGACAATCTGGAAGAAATGGATGCATTCCTAGAGATATATGAACTACCAAAACTGAACCAGGAAGAAATAGAAAACCTGAACAGACCAGTAACCAGCAAGCAAATTTAAACAGTAATAAAATTTCCCAACAAACAAGAGCCTGGGGCCAGATGGCTTCCCAGGGGAATTCTACCAAACATTTAAAGAAGAATTAATTCCTATTCTCCTGAAACTGTTCCAAAAAATAGAAATGGAAGGAAAACTTCCAAACTCATTTTGTGAGGCCAGCATTACCTTGATCCCAAAACCAGACAAAGACCCCATCAAAAAAGAATTACAAACCAGTATCCCTGATGAACATGGAGTCTCACCAAAATATATTCTGACCAAAATACTAGTCAATAGGATCCGATAGTACATTAAAAGGATTATTCAGCAGGACCAAGTGGGATTTATTCCTGGGATGCAAGGTTGGTTCAACATCTGCAAATCAATCAATGTGATACAATACATTAAAAAAAATAACAAGAACCATATGATATTTTCAATAGATGCAGAAAAAGCATTTGACAAAGAACAGCACCCTTTCTTAATCAAAACTCTTCACATTTTAGGGAGAAGAGGGTACATACCTCAATATCATCAAAGCCATCTATGAAAACTCCACAGTGAATATCATTTTCAATGGGGAAAAACTGAGAGCTTTTCCCCTAAAGTCAGGAACACAGCAAGAATGTCCACTATCACCACTGCTATTCAACATAGTACTAGAAGTCTTAGCTTCAGCAATCAGACAACAAAAAGAAATAAAAGGCATCCAAATCAGCAAAGAAGTCAAACTCTCAGTCTTTGCAGATGAAATGATTCTTTATCATATCAATCCAAAAGTCTTCACCCCAAAACTTCTAGAACTCATACATGAATTCAGTGAAGTGTCGGGATATAAAATCAATGCACAAAAATCAGTTGCATTTCTATACACCAACAACAAGACAGAAGAAAGAGAAATTAAGAAGTTGATCACATTTACAATTGGACCCAAAACCATAAGATACCTAGGAATAAATCTAACCAAAGAGGCAAAGAATCTGTACTCAGAAAACTATAGAATACTCATGAAAGAAATTGAAGAAGCACAAAGAAATGGAAAAACCTTCCATGCTCATGGATCAGAAGAAATATTATGAAACTTTCTATGCTACCTAGAGCAATCCACACATTTAATGCAATCCCTATCAAAATACCATCAACTTTTTTCAAAGAAATGGAACAATCCTAAAATTTGTATGAAACCAGAAAAGAGCCAAATAGCCAGAAGAATGTTGAAAAAGAAAACCAAAGCTAGTGGCATCACAATTCCATAATCAAACTTTATTGGAAAGCTATAATCATCAAGACAGCGGGGTACTGGAACATAAACAGATGCATAGATCAATGGAATGGAATAGAGAACCCAGAAGTAGACCCTCAATTCTATGGTCAACTAATCAACAAAGCAAGAAAGAATGTCCAATGGAAAAAGACAGTTACTTCAACAAATGATGTTGGGAAAATTGGACAGCAACACCCAGAAGACTGAAACTAGACCATTTCCTTATACCACATACAAAAATATTCTCAAAATGGGTGAAAGACCTCAGTGTGACATAGGAATCCATCAAAATCCTTGAGGAGGGAGGAGTCAAGATGCCGGAAAAGTAGCAGGCTGACACTACTTCAGCTAGCAGGAGATCAGCTAGATAGCTTATCTAAAGATTGCAAACACCTGAAAATCCATCTGCAGATTGAAGAGAAGAAGAACAGCAATTCGGGAAACAGAAAAACAACCACTTTCTGAAAGGTAGGACCGGCGGAGAAGTGAATCCAAAGCGACGGGAAGATAGACCCCATGGGGAGGGGCCAGCTCCCAGCAAACGGCAGAGCAACGGAGCACAAAATCAGGACTTTTAAAAGTCTGTTCCGGGGGCACCTGGGTGGCTCAGTGGGTTAAGCCACTGCCTTCGGCTCAGGTCATGATCTCGCGTCCCGGGAACGAGTCCCGCATCGGGCTCTCTGCTCGGCAGGGAGCCTGCTTCCTCCTCTCTCTCTCTCTGCCTGCCTCTCTGCCTACTTGTGATCTCTCTCTGTCAAAAAAAAAAAAAAAAAAATCTTTAAAAGTCTGTTCCGCTGAGGGACATCGCTCCAGAGGCTAAACCGGGGCGAAGCCCACGCAGGGTCACAGAAGGATTGGGGGTGTCTGAGTGTCGCAAGCTTGTGGGTATTGGAACGGGAAAGCTGGCTACAGAGACAGAGCCAACAGTAAGCTCACAGCTCGGGGTTACCTTGAACCGGTCCCAGGCTCGGTGAGCTCGGAGCGCTGCCAGAGGTCAGGCAGACGGGAGTAACTGGCCGCTGTTCTCTGAGGGCACACTGAGTAGTGGGGCCCCGGGCTCTTGGCTCCTCCCAGCCGGAGACCAGGAGGCCGCCATTTGTATTCCCGTCCTCCGGAACTCTACAGAAAGTGCTCAGGGAACAAAAGCTCCTGAAAACAAACCCGAGCAGATTACTCAGCCCTGCCCCTGGTAAGGGCAGTGCAATTCCACCTGGGGCAAAGATACTTGAGAATCACTACACCAGGCCCCTCTCCCAGAAGATCAACAAGAAATCCAGCCAAGACCAAGTTCTACCTACCTACCAAGGAGTGCGGTTTCAATACCAAGGAGAGCAGCAGAATTCCAGAGGAGGAGAAAGCAAAGCACGGAACTCATGGCTTTCTCCCTGTGATTTTTTCAGTCTTGCAGTTAATTTAATTTTTTTCTTTTTCATTTTTTTCCTCTTCTTCTGCTAAAATTTTTTTTAATTTTTCCCTTTTCTTTTTTAACGTTTTTTAGCTAGTTTATCTAATATATATATTTTTTTCTTTTTTATATTTTTATTTATTCATTTTCTTTTTTTAATTCTTTTCTTTTCTTTTTTTTTCTTTCTTTCTTTTTGAACCTCTTTTTATCCTCTTTCTCTGCCCTCACGATTTGGGATCTCTTCTGATTTGGTTAAAGCATATTTTCCTGGGGTTGTTGCCACCCTTTTAGTATTTTACTTGCTCTTTCTTATACTCTTAGCTGGACAAAATGACAAGGCGGAAAAATTCACCACACAAAAAAAAGAACAAGAGGCAGTACCGAAGGCTAGGGACCTAATCAATACAGACATTGGTAATATGTCAGATCTAGAGTTCAGAATGACAATTCTCAAGGTTCTAGCCGGGCTCGAAAAAGGCATGGAAGATATTAGAGAAACCCTCTCAGGAGATATAAAACCCTTTCTGGAGAAATAAAAGAACTAAAATCTAACCAAGTTGAAATCAAAAAAGCTATAAATGAGGTGCAATCAAAAATGGAGGCTCTCACTGCTAGGAAAAAAGAGGCAGAAGAAAGAATTAGTGATATAGAAGACCAAATGACAGAGAGTAAAGAAGCTGAGCAAAAGAGGGACAAACAGCTACTGGACCATGAAGGGAGAATTCGAGAGATAAGTGACACAATAAGACGAAACAACATTAGAATAATTGGGATTCCAGAAGAAGAAGAAAGAGAGAGGGGAGCAGAAGGTATACTGAAGAGAATTATTGGGGAGAATTTCCCCAATATGGCAAAGGGAACGAGCATCAAAATTCAGGAGGTTCAGAGAATGCCCCTCAAGATCAATAAGAATAGGCCCACACCCCATCACCTAATAGTAAAATTTGCAAGTCTTAGTGACAAAGAGAAAATCCTGAAAGCAGCCCAGGAAAAGAAGTCTGTAACATACAATGGTAAAAATATTAGATTGGCAGCTGACTTAGCCACAGAGACCTGGCAGGCCAGAAAGAGCTGGCATGATATTTTCAGAGCACTAAACGAGAAAAACATGCAGCCAAGAATACTATATCCAGCTAGGCTATCATTGAAAATAGAAGGAGAGATTAAAAGCTTCCAGGACAAACAAAAACTGAAAGAATTTGCAAACACCAAACCAGCTCTACAGGAAATATTGAAAGGGGTCCTCTAAGCAAAGAGAGAGCCTACAAGTGGTAGATCAGTAAGGAACAGAGGCAATATACAGTAACAGTCACCTTACAGGCAATACAATAGCACTAAATTCATATCTCTCAATAGCTACCCTGAATGTTAATGGGCTAAATGCCCCAATCAAAAGACACAGGATATCAGAATGGATAAAAAAACAAAACCCATTTTAAGCCCGAAGACACCTCCAGATTTAAAGTGAGGGGGTGGAAAAGAATTTACCATGCTAATGGACATCAGAAGAAAGCAGGAGTGGCAATCCTTATATCAGATCAATTAGATTTTAAGTGAAAGACTATAATAAGAGATGAGGAAGGACACTATATCATACTCAAAGGGTCTGTCCAACAAGAAGCTCTAACAATTTTAAATATCTATGCCCCCCAACGTGGGAGCAGCCAACTATATAAACCAATTAACAACAAAATCAAAGAAACACATCAACAATAATACAATAATAGTAGGGGACTTTAACACTCCCCTGACTGAAATGGACAGATCATCCAAGCAAAAGATCAGCAAGGAAATAAAGGCCTTAAATGACACACTGGACCAGAGGGACATCACAAATATATTCAGAACATTCCATCCCAAAGCAACAGAATACACATTCTTCTCTAGTGCACATGGAACATTCTCCAGAATAGATCACATCCTCGGTCCTAAATCAGGACTCAACTGGTATCAAAAGATTGGGATCATTCCCTGCATATTTTCAGACCACAATGCTCTGAAGTTAGAACTCAACCACAAGAGGAAGTTTGGAAAGATCCCAAATACATGGAGACTAAACAGCATCCTTCTAAAGAATGAATGGGTCAACCGGGAAATTAAAGAAGAATTGAAAAAAATCATGGAAACAAATGATAATGAAAATACAACGGTTCAAAATCTGTGGGACACAACAAAGGCAGTCCTGAGAGGAAAATATATAGCGGTACAAGCCTTTCTCAAGAAACAAGAAAGATCTCAGGTACACAACCTAACCTTACACCTAAAGGAGCTGGAGAAAGAACAAGAAAGAAACCCTAAGCCCAGCAGGAGAAGAGAAATCATAAAGATCAGAGCAGAAATCAATGAAATAGAAACCAAAAAAAACAATAGAGCAAATCAACGAAACTAGGAGCTGGTTCTTTGAAAGAATTAATAAAATTGATAAACCCCTGGCTAGACTTATCAAAAAGAAAAGAGAAAGGACCCAAATAAATAAAATCATGAATGAAAGAGGAGAGATCACAACTAACACCAAAGAAATACAAACTATTATAAGAACATACTATGAGCAACTCTACGCCAACAAATTTGACAATCTGGAAGAAATGGATGCATTCCTAGAAACATATAAACTACCATAACTGAACCAGGAAGAAATAGAAAGCCTGAACAGACCCATAACCAGTAAGGAGATTGAAACAGTCATTAAAAATCTCCAAACAAACAAAAGCCCAGGGCCAGATGGCTTCCCGGGGGAATTCTACCAAACATTTAAAGAAGAACTAATTCCCATTCTCCTGAAACTGTTCCAAAAAATACAAATGGAAGGAAAACTTCCAAACTCATTTTATGAGGCCAGCATCACCTTGATCCCCAGCATCACACAAAAATAGACTCAAACCAGACAAGGATCCCATCAAAAAAGAGAGCTATAGACCAATATCCTTGATGAACACAGATGCAAAAATTCTCACCAAAATACTAGCCAATATGATCCAACAGTACATTAAAAGGATTATTCACCACGACCAAGTGGGATTTATTCCAGGGCTGCAAGGTTGGTTCAACATTTGCAAATCAATCAATGTGATACAGTACATTAATAAAAGAAAGAACAAGAACCATATGATACTCTCAATAGATGCTGAAAAAGCATTTGACAAAGTACAGCATCCCTTCCTGATCAAACTTTTCAAAGTGTAGGGATAGAAGGCACATACCTCAATATCATCAAAGACATCCATGAAAAACCCACCGCAAATATCATTCTCAATGGAGAAAAACTGAAAGCTTTTTCGCTAAGGTCAGGAACATGACAGGGATGTCCATTATCATCACTGTTATTCAACATAGTACTAGAAGTCCTAGCCTCAGCAATCAGACAACAAAAGGAAATTAAAGGCATCCAAATCGGCAAAGAAGAAGTCAAATTATCACTCTTTGCAGATATGACACTATATGTGGAAAACCCAAAAGACTCTACTCCAAAACTGCTAGAACTTGTACAGGAATTCAGGAAAGTGTCAGGATATAAAATCAATGCACAGAAATCAGTTGCATTACTCTACACCAACAACAAGACAGAAGAAAGAGAAATTAAGGAGTCCATCCCATTTACAATTGCACCCCAAACCATAAGATACCTAGGAATAAACCTAACCAAAGAGGCACAGAATCTATACTCAGAAAACTATAAAGTACTCATGAAAGAAACTGAGGAAGACACAAAGAAATGGAAAAATGTTCCATGCTCCTGGATTGGAAGAATAAATATTGTGAAAATGTCTATGCTACCTAAAGCAATCTACACATTTAATGCAATTCCTATCAAAGTACCATCCATCTTTTTCAAAGAAATGGAACAAATAATTCTAAAATTTATATGGAACCAGAAAAGACCTCGAATAGCCAAAGGAATATTGAAAAAGAAAGCCAATGTTGGTGGCATCACAATTCCGGACTTCAAGCTCTATTACAAAGCTGTCATCATCAAGACAGCATGGTACTGGCACAAAAACAGACACATCGATCAATGGAACAGAATAGAGAGCCCAGAAATAGACCCTCAACTCTACAGTCAACTAATCTTCGACAAAGCAGGAAAGAATGTCCAATGGAAAAAAGACAGCCTCTTCAATAAACGGTGTTGGGAAAATTGGACAGCTACATGCAGAAAAATGAAATTGGACCATTTCCTTACACTACACACAAAAATAGACTCAAAATGGATGCAGGACCTCAATGTGTGAAAGGAATCCATCAAAATCCTTGAGGAGAACACAGGCAGCAACCTCTTCAACCTCAGCTGCAGCAACATCTTCCTAGGAACATCACCAAAGGCAAGGGAAGCAAGGGCAAAAATGAACTATTGGGATTTCATCAAGATCAAAAGCTTTTGCACAGCAAAGGAAACAGTTAACAAAATCAAAAGACAACTGACAGAATGGGAGAAGATATTTGCAAACGACATATCAGATAAAGGACTAGTGTCCAGAATCTATAAAGAACTTAGCAAACTCAACACCCAAAGAACAAATAATCCAATCAAGAAATGGGCAGAGGACATGAACAGACATTTCTGCAAAGAAGACATCCAGATGGCCAACAGACACATGAAAAAGTGCTCCACATCACTCGGCATCAGGGAAATACAAATCAAAACCACAATGAGATATCACCTCACACCAGTCAGAATGGCTAAAATCAACAAGTCAGGAAATGACAGATGCTGGCGAGGATACGGAGAAAGGGGAACCCTCCTACGCTGTTGGTGGGAATGCAAGCTGGTGCAGCCACTCTGGAAAACAGCATGGAGGTTCCTCAAAACGTTGAAAATAGAACTGCCCTATGACCCAGCAATTGCACTACTGGGTATTTACCCTAAAGATACAAAAGTTGTGATCCAAAGGGGCACGTGCACCCGAATGTTTATAGCAGCAATGTCCACAATAGCCAAACTATGGAAAGAACCTAGATGTCCATCAACAGATGAATGGATCAAGAAGATGTGGTATATATACACAATGGAATACTATGCAGCCATCAAAAGAAATGAAATCTTGCCATTTGCAACAACATGGATGGAACTAGAGCGTATCATGCATAGCGAAATAAGTCAAGCAGAGAAAGACAACTATCATATGATCTCCCTGATATGAGGAAGTGGTGATGCAACATGGGGTCTTAAGTGAGTAGGAAAAGAATCAATGAAACAAGATGGGATTGGGAGGGAGACAAACCATAAGTGACTCTTAATCTCACAAAACAAACTGAGGGTTGCTGGGGGGAGGGGGTTGCGAGAAGGTGGGTGGGGTTATGGACATTGGGGAGGGTATGTGCTTTGGTGAGTGCTGTGAAGTGTGTAAACCTGGTGATTCACAGACCTGTACCCCTGGGGAAAAAAATATATGTTTATAAAAAGTAAAAAAATTAAAAAAAAAATCCTTGAGGACAACACAGGCAGCAACTTCTTCGACCTCAGCTGTAGCAACTTCTTTCTAGACATATCGCCAAAGGCAAGGGAAGCAAGGACAAAAATGAACTTTTGGGACTTCATCAAAATAAAAAGTTTTGCACAGCAAAGGAAACAGTCAACAAAACCAAAAGGCAACCAACAGAATGGGAAAAGATATTTGCAAATTACATATCAGATAAAGGGCTAGTATCCAAAATCTATAAAGAACATATCCAACACAACAACCAAAGAATAAATAATTCAGTCAAGAAATGAACAGAAGACATGGACAGACATTTCTGCAAAGAAGACATCCAAATGGCCAACAGACACATGAGAAAGTGAGCCACATCACTCGGCACCAAGGAAATACAATTCATAACCACAGTGAGATACCACCCCACACTAGTCAGAATGGCTAAATTAACAAGTTGGGAAGCAATGGGTGTTGGTAAGGATGCAGAGACAGGGGAACCCTCCTGCACTGTTGGGGGGAAAACAAGCTGGTGCAGTCACTCTGGAAAACAGTATGGAGGGTCCTCAAAAAGTTAAAAATAGAGCTACCCTACAATCCAGCAATTGCACTATTGGGTATTCACCCCAAAGATACAAATGTAGTGATCTGAAGGGGCAGGTGCACCCCAATGCTTATAGCAGCAATGTCCACAATAGTCAAACTATGGAAAGAGCCCAGAGATGAATGGATAAAGAAAATGTGGTATATTTATATCTATCTATTTATCTGTATCTATATCTATCTATATATCTCTGTGTGTGTATGTATATAGGAATATTACACAACCATCAAAAAACCCCCCAAACCTTGCCATTTGCAATGACATGGATGAAACTAGAGGATATTATGCTAAGCATAATAAGCCAATCAGAGAAAGACAATTATCATATGATCTCACTGACATGAGAAATTTGAGAAATAAGAGAGAGGATCATAGGGGAAGTGAGGGGAAAAATGAAAAAAGGTGAAACCAGAGAGGAAGAAAAACCATAAGAGATTTTTAATCTCAGAAAACAAACTGAGGGTTGCTGCAGGGGAGGGGGGTGAGGTATGAGGTAACTAGGTGATGGACACTGGGGAGGGTATGTGCTTTGGTAAACACTGTGAATTGTGTAAGACTGATAAATCACAGACCGGTACCACTACAAAAATTAATACATTGTATGTTAATAAAAAAATAATAAAGTGGGAGAAATTAGAGCATGCATACACAACAAAGGGAACAATGAGGGTCTCTTCTGACTACTTCTGTTGATTTTTTCAGAATGAGGAGAACATTGGTGTGCTGGTATCTTTCCTGAGGTATCAAAGACATTTGAATGTGGCGACCTCCCCTTCCTTGAAACAGCCTTCTTAGGGATCCTCTCACATCATCTTATGTGGGGATGTTCCTCACAGTCCTGCCCTAAAGTCTAGTTCTTTTAAATATTCATGCCCTTCCTAAACAATCAATTATTCATCTACTCAACAAATATTTGTTGAGCACCTTCTATATAATAGGCAGACCTTTAGGTCCTGGGGAAACACTGGCTACATTATCCTTCTCTTATGTTATCCTTCTCTTAGAATCACAATAAAGATTCTAAGTTATTAAGGTTCTTGGTAGTTCTAAAGTAAAGAAATCAGCTTTCTTATACTTACTTAGCCCTACGAAGGTATCTTTTTTTTTCCCCCTGCAGGGGATTTTAGGGAACTAGTTTAATAATAAAGGTTTAAGAATATGTTTGTGTTTGACATATTTGTGATATACTTTCTACAAAATAATTTGAATTCTAACCTCAAATCTGGCCAGTGTGTTCCCTGGTTAAGACCACAGTTTAAAAACTCAAAAATGTTTTCATCAGTTTTGTCCACCAGGATGCTTGAATAACATTGGCTATTTTATTTTACAATAAATTATTCCTTTTTTAGCTCCAGGTACTAATGCCTCATTTCAAGACCTGGACGTAGAGAAGACTGTGGTGATTCCTGGTCATAGCAGCTTCCTGATCACAAGCATTTTAGATGATAAGAATGCTTTAGCTATTGCTACCATGCCTGACAGAATACTCAACAATATGATCATCCCAAAAGACTCCTGGTTCTTACACAACTTGGGGCACAGAAATGGACGAATGTGGTCTATATATGCAAAACCGTGTAATTATTGGTTTCAACAGGATCATTCCCTATTCCTCAATGTCCTGAAATACATTGATCTGGGGAAATCTTACACTTTCAAAGTTAAGGTTATACCTAATACAGAAGGTAAGTTTATTTTTACTGGGAAACATCAAAAGGAGATGTTGTTTTTCTTGAGTGTAAAATATACTCTTTGATATTGTCATTATCTTTGGCTTACATGGTAGCTGACATTCTGTTAATAATGGTATTAGCTTCTAGTTATTGAACACTTACTATGTTCTTAGGCTCTGTACTAAATTATTTTTATGTATTTTTTCACTTAATACTTACAACAACTCAAAAAGCCTAGATTTTAATTCTCATTTATAAACGAGGAAAATGATGTTATGTTAGCAGCCCAAGTTTACACAGGATTTTAGTTTAGATTTTTGCTGTCCGCTGAAAAGAAACCTGTTTAGTTACTTTGGTATTGTTGCAGTTATTTCAAGTATTTATTTTGAGCCCCCAAAATGGATTTTAAATAGTATTCTATTTTTCCCATTTTCCATGGCATTTATTTATTACAAAAATGAAATTAAACTTCCTAAAGATGAAGGAGAAATGGCATAAAGGAAAATAAAACAATAATTTTGGCAAATAACTGAGCTAGAAAGAGGAAAGGAAGATGAAGGGAAGGGGGTGGGAAAGAGAAGAAAATTCTTTCACCAAAGTGAAGAGGGAACTCAAAGCCAAAGAAATTAGCTACTTTGTGGCTCCCTGAAAGATGTGAGACTTAGATATGGGCCATGTTGGCAGAGGGATGGATTTTAATACCCAACTGTTGGCAGAATATAATTTGTGGTAGGAGGCTGGAACTAAAACCAGTAAGTAAAGCTGGGAGCTTAAATTATGAAAAGGGGATTATGAAAACTTGATCTTCCAACCCAAAGAGGGTGCTCAGGGAACTACCATCTCCATGAGACCCAAAGTGGGAAAAAAGGATCTCCTGTAAAAACTGCAAACTCCAGGACTGTGTAACGCCTAGAGGCAACACACTAATTGTAGAAATCCCAAGCTGAGAAGTAATTTTAATGCATGGGCTCCAGCTTAAGCAAGCATAAAACTTTTTATAGGAATATTTCCATAGTCCAGGGAACATAGACTTCCATGGAAAAATAGATCTCCATCAAACATGAATTGAGGAAAACATTTTAAAACCATGTAACCAAATGACCTAACGGAAGAAAAGAGAACTTGATTTTTATTTTTATTTTATTTATTTATTTATTTACTTACTTACTTACTTATAAAGTAGACTCCACACCCAGCATGGAACCCAAAGTAGGACTTGAACTCATGACCCTGAAATCAAGATCTGAGATCAAGAGATGGCTGCTTACCTGACTGAGCCATCCAGGCACCCCAAGAACTTGATCTTTAATCTCCAAGGACTTAAGATAATAGAAAAATCCGAAAGACACTATATGTAAAACTCTCGGAGAGATAAAAGACGATATATGAATCATAATGAAAGAACAAAACACAATTTTTTAAAAGGCTCATTTGAAAAACAAAACCAAACGCATTTATACAAATGAAAATTACCCCCCCCAAAAAAATTGGAGGACATCTTTTTGTGTTTCAATCAATACTGTGGCACTTAAATATTGTTAAAAAAAAAAAAAACCTTCCTCTTGAAACTCTTAAAATCTTTTCTCATTGATTATATGACTAATTGTCCATATTTCCTTCAAGTAATTCTATAGTTTTAATTTAATTTAACTTTCCATCTAAGTCTTTAATTTACATTGATTTCACTTTGATATATTATAGGATATATTATAGGTGATTAGTGAGTTGTTCCAACCACAGTTCTTGAATAGTGTGACCTTTCTTAACTGGCTTCAGAATACAGTAAACAATTTACCTATCATCTTGACCATTCTGGATTTTTAAAACTCTGTTCCTATTTTATCTCTTCATATTCCAGTGCAAGGCCCACAGTGTTCTAAATATTTCAGCTTTAAAACATATCAAATCCATTGTTGAATGGTACAGTTTTACTCATTCAGTTTGATGGAAGCAAATAGTAATCAGAAGTGAAGAAAAGCCTAGTGCATGCTACTCAAAATGTGGGTGGCTAGACCAATCACATCAGCAGCACCTAGCTGCTTGTTAGAAATGCAGAATCTTTTGTAATTCCATGCAAATCTTAGGGGTGTTTTTCTATTTTTGTGAAAAACCCTATTGGAATTTTGATATGGATTGCATTGAGTCTGTAGGTATGGACATTTTAAGAATATTCTTGTAATTTATGAACATGGGCTGTCTTTCCATTTATTTGTGTCTTCTTCAGTTTCTTTCACTGTTATCTCATAGTTTTCAGTGTACAGGTCTTTTACCTCATTGGTTAAATTTATTCCTATGTATTTTATTCTTTTTAGTGCTATTGTAAATGAGATTGTTTTCTTAATTTCTCTTTTGGATAGGCTGTTGTTAGTATTTAGAAACACAACTGATTTGTGTTCTGGATTCTGGGGCATTACTTATCTCTATGTAAGGTCCTGTTACCTACAAACAGAGGCAATTTTACTTCTTTCTTTCTTTCTTTCTTTCTTTCTTTCTTTCTTCCTTTCTTCCTTTCTTTCTTTTTTTTAAATTTGACACAGATAGAGTTCACAAGTAGGTAGAGAGGCAGGTAGAGAGAGAGGGAAGCAGACTCCCTGCTGAGCAGAGAGCCTGATGCGGTTCTCGATCCCAGGACCCTGGGATCATGACCCGAGCTGAAAGCAGAAGCTTTAACCCAATGAGCCATCCAGGTGTCTGTATATTACATTATCTTAATCAAAACATATGATGCTGGCATAAAAGGCAGACACATAGCCCAATGGACCAAAATAAAATAGGCAGCCCAGAAGTAAGTTAATTAATCTTTAACAAGGGAGCCAAGAACATGCAGTGGAAAAAAATAGTCACTTCAATTAATGGTATTGGGAAAACTGGTTAATCACACCCAAGAGAATAAAACTGAACCCTTATCTTACTAATTAATGAAATTAATTAATGAAACAAATTAATTACTTAAATGGATTAAAGACTTAAATTTAAGATCTAAAACCTTAAAACTCCTAGAAGAAAACATACGGGAGAAGATCATTGACTTTGATCTTGACACTGACTTTTCTGGATATGACACAAAAATCAAAGGCAACAAAAACAGAAGTAAATAAGTGGGACTACATCAAACTAAAAAGCTCTGCACAACAAAGGAAACCATCAGCAAAATGAAAAGACAGCCTATGGAGTGGGAGAAAATATTTGTAAACCTTATTCTGGTAAGCAGTTAATATCTGAAATGTATAAGAAACGCATACAACTCAATAGCAAAAAAACAAACCCCACAAATAATGCAATTAAAAAATGGGCAAAGAACCTGAGTAGATGTCTTTCAGAGAAGACATATGAGGGGTGCCTGGGTGGCTCAGTGGGTTAAAGACTCTGCCTTCGGTTCAGGTCATGATCCCAAGATCCTGGGATCAAGCCCCACATCGGGCTCTTTGCTCAGCAGGGAGCCTGCTTCCTCCTTGCTTTCTCTGCCTGCATCTCTGCCTACTTGTGAACTCTGTCTGTCAAATAAATAAATAAAATATTAAAAAAAAAAAAAGACCTGTGAATGGCCAACAGATACAGGGAAAAGTGTTCAACATCACAAATTATTAGGAAAACGCAAATCAAAACCACAGTGAGATATCACCTTAAACCAGTTAGAATGGCAAGTGTCAGAAAGACAAGAGATGAGAAGCATTGGTGAGGATATGGACAAAAAGGGAACCCTCATGCACCGTTGGTGGAAATGGAAACTGGAGCAGCCACCATGGAAAGAATGGCAGTTCCTCAAAAAATTTGAAGTAGAAGTACCCAATGTTCCAGCAATCCCACGTCTGGGTATATATCTGAAGGAGACAAAGTCAGGACCTCAAAGAGATATCTGCACTCTGATGTTCATTGCAGGTTATAATAGCCAAGGTACAGAAACAACCTAAGTGTTGGTTGATGGATGAATGGATAAAGAAAATGTGTGTGTGTGTGTGTGTGTGTGTGTGTGTGTGTGAGAGAGAGAGAGAGAGAGAGAGAGAGGACACGGATTATTATTAAGCCATAAAAAAGAAGAAAATTCTGCCATTTGCAGCAACATGGATGAACCTGGAGGATATGGAAAGTCAAATGAGCCACAAAGTACGGTATCATCTCACTCAGGTGTGGAATCGAATTTTTAAAAAGTCTAACTCACAGAACTAGAGGATAGGATAAATGCTAGTTGCCAGGGGTTAGGCAGTAGAAAAAATGGACAGATGTTGATCAGTGGAATACAAGCTTCTTGTTGTAAAATGAGTAAGTTCTGGGAATGTAACATAGGCCATGGGGCCCATCGTTAATAATACTGAATCAGAGACACCTGAGTGGCTCAGTTGGTTAAGCTTCTGACTCTCGATTTTGACTCAGGTCATGATCTCAGGGTCCTGAGAAGGAGGGTCGTGAGATTGAGACCCTCTTTGGGCTCTGTGCTGGGTGTGGAGGTTGCTTAAGATTCTCTCCCTCTCTTTTTCCCTCTCTCCCCATGTTCTCTCAAAATAGTAATAGTAATAATAATATAATAATACTGTATTGTATACTTGAAATTTGCTCATAGAGTAGATCTTATATGTTCTCACTGCACACACAAAGTAACTGTGAGTTTGTGAATGTTAATTAAATTATGACCATTTCACAGTGTGTGTATATATAGACATATATATATGAAATCATCACGTTATACTCTCTCTTCATTCATATATGTGTATATATATACATATATATGTATATATATAAACTATATCTATATGTGTATATATATAGTTTTCTTCATCAGTCATACCTCAGTACAGCTGAGGTGGAGGGTGGGTAACCTCGGCCCCCTCCGCAGGTCCTGGTAGATCAGAATCTGCATTTTAATAGAAATACCCAGCAACAGTTTTGGAAGCACTAGCCAACTCACTCTGGTTTAAAGGAAACTGCTGTCCATGAGTCTCCAGGCAAATCATTTCCTACCTCTCAGTCCTGGTTTGCTGATTAGTAAAGATGGCAGATAGACTACACAGTCTGTCAAATATCTTAGTCTAGTAAATTTCTCAGTATGGAGCGATAGCAGGCAGATGGCCTGCAGGTAGAAACTGGCCTGCTGATAGGTCTCCTTTTGTCTTGACCACAGTGGGCTGATAGCTCTTGAAACTGAGCAGGCATCTTTCAGTTTGTTTCTTTTTTAGTTATTTTTATTGTGTTAGTCACCATACAGTTTCTTCACTGAGCCATGCAGCTCAGTGTGATCGGTACTGTCCAAGTGACCTTTCCATGCATTTGAGACCTTGGCTGAAGAATGAGAAATGGAGGTGAGCAATATTTCTGGGAGAAAATATTTGTAAAGTTAAATTTTTCTAAGAACCATCAAGCTTAACTTTCTATGAATTCCTAATTATAGCTGTAGCCATTATGAAACCTTTATAATAGATTCTGTACATGTTCTAGAATCCTGATTAGCTGGTCATTATGAAATTGTTTAAAATTTCCATGATTTTTTTTCTTTTTTAGTTCCCAGACTTTTTTTTTTTAGTATAACTGACATACAATGATTTAATTTTAACCTTTAGCTTTGTGTCCATAGGTGTTCGAACACTCAACGTACCACCACTGAACGTCATTGTTGGAAATGCAAATCTGCTGGAAGTTAAAAGTGAAGGCTCTTTTGATGATAGTGAGAATTACATAATGAAAATTTCTGCAGCTAGCAAAGCTTTGCGTCAAGTAAGATTTTCTTTCATTACAAAAATGTCTATTAATTATGGAAAACTTAGCATATAAGCTAAGAGAAAGAAGAGGAAATTGCACATAATCCTACCTCTCAAGAATGATTAAGCACTTCTAACATTTGGGGAATTACAAAAAAGGCTGTATAGCATTACAGGGAACACCTGTTAAGTTAAGCTTCTGCCTTCAGCTCCTGTCATGATCCCGGGATCCTGGGATCCAGCCTGGTGGCTCCCTGCTCAGCGGGGAGCCTGATTCTCCCTCTGCCTGCCACACCCCCTGCTTGTACTCTCATGCTCTCACTCTCTGTCTCTCTCTGAAAATAAATAAAATCTTAGCATTATGGAACAGAGGCTCAATGACCGAGGTTTGGACAAGACTGCCTGGTATAGATCTTAATTCTGGAGCTGTCTGTGAACTTGGGAAGGCTGCTTTACTATGGCTAAGTTTCCTTATCTACAAAATGAAGATGAAAATGATAATACCTTCTTTACAGGGTGGTGTATGAGAATTCACCGTGATCATTCAAGTAAGACATCTAAATGTCTGGCACATGGAAAATCTCAATCACTATGAACTAACAGTATTTTCCTTTTTTCCCTAAAACTGGGAAAGCATTGTAAATGCCAATAAAACATTTACCCCTTTCACTTAACTATATGATTTAATCCTTTTGATTCACTGAGTATTTTTTATACATATCCCCAAATTGTCTTTCTCATGAAGACTTTCAGCTATAGACCAAAGTGGAATTTCCATACTTAATACTCAAATGAGTCAAGACTTTGCTACTCTTGTTTTATCCCCCTCCTCCTCCCACCTTTTGGCATTTGTTTTGAGTTATTTTAGAGTGAAAGCAAACATCATGTCATTTCACTCTTAATGGGATTCAGTTTATATCTCTAAAAAACATGTACATTATCTCTCATATAACCATTATCATGCCACTGTTGTTCCTAAAACGTTGTTGGTTTTTTTTTGTTTTGTTTGTTTGTTTGTTTGTTTTTGGTATCCAACAAAACCTAGTCCATAATCAAATTTACCCAATTTTCTCAAAAATATTTTTATAGTTGTTTGCTTTGAATTAGGAGCCAAACAAGACTCACATGGTATGTGATTATTTTTTCTCAAGTGTCTTAGGTACCGTTTTCTTCACTTGCCATTGAATTGTAGAAATAAGATCAGCTGTGTTATAGAATGTCCAACATTTGAGATTCTGATGTTTGCTTCCTTGTCTCTTACTTAATTTGTGCCTCTCCTACCTCCAACCACATTTCCTTTAATAGTAGAATCCTGCATAGATGATGGTTCAATGTGTTTTGGTAAAACATTAGAAAAACATATATATCATTTTTAATGACTACAGAGTATGGGGATAGAGGTACCAGAGTCTACAACATCATCACAGTTATTAGTATTTCTACATTTAAAATTTTTTTATTTATTTGTTTTGAGAGAGACACCAAGAGAGCATGAGTGAGGGGAGGGGCAGAGGGAGACAGAGAGGGACAAGCAGACTCCCCACTGAGTGCAGATCCTGATGTGGGGGTTAATCCCCTTTCTCTGTGCTGTTTCTTATATTCCACATATGAGTGAAACTACATGATAATTGCCTTTCTCAGACTGACTTCTTTCACTCAGTATAATACCCTCCAGTTCCTTTCTGATGGCTGAGTACTATTCCATTGTATGTATATGCCATGTCTTCTTTATCCATTCACCTGTTGATGGACATCTAAGTTCTTTCCATCATTTGACTATTGTGGACATGGCCGCTATAAACACTGGAGGGCAGGTGCCCCTTCAGATCACTACACCCATAACCAGCAAGGAAATTGAAGCAGTGATTTAACAGCTCCTTTGAATAACCTTCATTTCTTTGGATGTCCTCAGGGTTCAACGTCATTGGCGTTAGTTGTCTGGGGGGCATCCACTGAGTGTTTAGTCACCACAGTCGTGCCAGTGATGAAAAACAGCTGTAGTTATCTCAAATCTATGCATCACATCCCTAGTAAACTTATCCCACTGGAAGACTGGATTAGTGGTGTTCATAAAGACAGTCAAGGTTTCAACATGATCAAAACTTTGCCGGTAAGAAACCTAAGTGGATTGTTTTAAGGGTACCTGTGATATGTTACTTTTGTGTGATTGGCTGGCCATCCCGTCTTAGCATTTCTTTCCTGACATGCACAAAACATTCCAGCTATTGGTCAATCTTCCTGTCATCTTGAGGATGTGACAATTATTTCTAAAAGGCCAACACGTCCTGAAATAATGACTTTTTCTGGTAACTCAGTCTCACCATTTTAAAAATTATTTTATGCTGTATTATGGGGACGTAATCTTGGGGCTTTTGTGCTATATACACAGTTATCTGCCATTATGTTGACTTGTCCTGGTTCCATCTTACTGGTTCCATTTTGGTGTAGTTGCCATTTTAATCTCTGCCTTGTCAGAGTCTGTGACACTTTATAAAAAACATGTATTATTATTCTTTGCTGATGAACCCAACTGACCAAACTTGAAGATTTATTTACTAAATATATCACTAAGACTTTTTATGAGGTGTTGAAACTCTCTTGCACTTCCTTTTGGTCGCTATTTTACATACTAAAAAAATTTTCACTTATTTAAAAGTTCCAAACAATTATATTGCCATGGGCTAAGGTTGTTGAAAGCCCCGAAAAATAAGGTATAGGGAGTACAGGAAGAATAGAAATTTACCCCACTGCCTGGAACTAAAAATGAAATATTTGCTTTGAATGCTTTTTCTGAAAATCAAGATTTTTAAGTTAAAGACTTAGTAAATAATTAAGAATTACTTGTTTTCTTTGCTTACTCACTTACAGATAAACTACAGGCCCCCATCGAACATGGGAATTGCCATACCACTCACAGACAATTTTTACCATGCAGATCCCAGCAAACCGATACCAAGAAATCTATTTCCTATGTCAAAGGTAAATAATTTTTGAATGTACAGACTGTACTTATTTGAATTCAAGAAATCATTCTGTGAAATGACAGATGGACCTAGCTGCAGGGATTCAATGAGAAGGTTCATTCAAAACAATGTTACATCTACCGATATGTCAGCATTGATTACTACTTGTACTACCCTGTTCCTCCTTCTCCTCTTTTAGCCCCCCTGCTCTTTTTTTTTTAAAGATTTTATTTATTTATTTATTTATTTATTTAAGAGAGACACAAAGAGAGCATGATTGGGGAAGGGGCAGGAGGAGAGGGAAAGGGAGAAGCAGACTCTCACAGAGCAGGGACCCTGATGTGGAGCTCAATCTCAGGACCCTGAGATCATGACCTGACCCAAAGTCAGAGGCCTAACCAACTAAACCAGCTAGGTGCCCCATTAGCTGTCTGCTATTTCTGGATGTGGTTTTGGAGCTAAGAACTCAATAAACAGAATGCTTCTCCTGACCTCTCCCTGGTTTCTCTTTGGATTTCAAAGGGGATTAGTGGGGTAAGAGTATCTTTTCTCAGATGAAGGGAGCCCCCAGACCCATCGCACATGTCTAGCCCAGTGAAACAAATGGTGTCCTAAAGGAAAGAAGACTATTTGATCCAACAGGGCACATTTAAGCTCCTACCAAGGTTCTGCCTAGAAAACAACCAAACCCAGCAGCCCTCTGTCTCTCTGGAATGTGGAGTGAACAAGATAGAAAGAATAGAAACCATGAGGTTGAGAGGAAGAGTACGTGATGGGGTAGTTTCTTGAGGAAACCTCACAGATACCTGTGGAATCTCTCTCCAGAAGAACACAGCTGCCTGCCTGTAGACATACACAAACAGACATTCACACCCCTTCCATGTGCATATGCATTGTGTATCTGCACACATACATATGCAAAGACATAAAATGCTTGTTTCTTTTGCTCTAAACTCTTGTCATTCCATGTAATTCAGAACAAAAGCCAAATTCTCATGGTGGTCTATCAGGTCCTTCATGACTTGGCCTTGGCATTCCATCTGACCTGATTTCTCCCGAGGTTAATTGCTCTAGCCACACTGGCCTCCATGCAGTTCTTCAAATATGCCAGACGTATTTCAAGCTCAGGGCCTCTGCAGCCAAAGGTATTCATCTGGCATGCTCCTCTGCCAGATAGCTCATGGCGCATTCTGTCACTGTCTTCAGGTCTTAGCTTAAATGTCACAATCATTGTGAGGCCTGCCTTGACCACGCTAATTAAAATTGGAAGCTGCACACCCAGTGGTACCCACTCCCTGTCCCCCTTCTCTCCTTTATTTTTCTTCAGTGCACTTATTACAATTTTCCAGATTTTACTCATTTGCTTTATTTATTGTGTTTCATGAAAAAGGTAAATTATATTAAGTCAAGGTGGTGGTTGTTGTTTTGAAATCTATTTTACTCTCTACTGTATCTTTCATACCTAGCACAGTGCCAGCCACAAGAGTATGGCAAATACAGAAATTGGACAGTGAAAGCTGCAAAACATAGCTGAAGAAGTTAAAGGGGAACTAAGTGTGAGAAAGATCCCATGTTCATGACTGGAAGACTTAATATTCTTACAGGGGCCATACTCCCCAAACTGACTTACAGATGAAATGCATTCCCTATTGAAATTCCAAATGTCTTTTTTGCATGAATGCAAAAGCTGATTTTAAAATTCATAAGGAATTTCAAGAGACTCTGAACAGCCAAAACCATCTTGAAAAACGAAAACAAAGTGTGGGAGAACCCCCACTTCCCATTTTCAAAATTTACTATAAAGCCATGGTAATCAAACCAGTGTGATAATGGCACAGTGTGATAAAGGATAGACATACATATCCATGGAATAGAATTGAGAATCCAGAAATAAACCCATACATCTGTGGTCAACTGAGTTTTGACACTTGAGCCAAGACCACTCGAAGGAGAGAGAGTAGGTTTTTCAACAAATGGTGCTACGACAACTGAATGAATACCTACATTGAATAGGATGAATTTGATCACCTATCTTACACCAGATGCAAAAATTAACCTAAGATGGATTGAAAACCTAAATGTAAGGGCTAAAACACAAAACTCTTTTATGGTCGTATAAGTGTATACCTTTGTCTCTTTGGTAAGGTGATGATTTGTTAACTATGGCCCTAAATTGCAAGCAACAACAGAGAAATAAATAAATTTTAACTCCATCAAAATTAAAAACTTTCGTGTGTGGGTAAAAGGACACTATCGAGAAAGTTAAAAGATACTCACTGAATGGGAAACAATATTTGCAGTTCATTTATCTGTTAAGGATCTGGTATCCAGATTCTCTCAAGATCTCTTACAATTCCACAACCAGGAGACAAACCACCCAGTCAGACATAGATGAAGTCTCTGAGTAGGGAGTCCTCCAAAAAAGATACACAGATGGCCAAGAAACCCATGAACAATGTTTGATTAGTTAGTCCTTATGTAAATGTAAATCAAAATCACAATGAGATATCACACCTCGCCCATTTGGATGCCTGTAATAATCTTTTTAATGGAAAATGACAAATGTTGGTGAAAATGTGGAAAAATTGGAACTCTCATCCATTGCTGAGGAGGATATGATATGGGCAGCTGTTGTGGCAAACATTTCGGCAGGTCTTCAGAAGTTAAACATACAGAATTATTCTGTGGCCCAGCAATTTTACTCCTGGCTATACATCTCCCCCCCCCCCGCAAATTGAAAATGTATGTTCAAACAGAAAATTTATACCAGCATTATTGGTAATAGCCAAAGAGGGGAAACAACCAAATATCTATTAACTGATGAATGCATAAACAAAATAGGCAATATCCCCACAATGGAATATTATTCAGTCATAAAGAGGAATGAAGTATTGCCATATTCCACAGCATGGGTGAACCTCAAAAACAATATTTGAACAAAAGAAAACAGACACAAAAGGCCATATTGTATATTTCCACTTACATAAGATGTCTGGAATAGGAAAATTCATAGAGATAGAAAATAGAATGATTAGATGGGCTGGGGGGAGGGGAAATGAAGAGTAACTATTCTTTTAAGATTTTATTCTTAAGTAATCTCTACATCTAACATGGGGCTTGAACTCACAACCCTGAGGTCAAGAGTCGCATATTCCACCAACTGAGCCAAGCGGGAGTAACTATTAATATGTACAGGGTTTCTGTTTGGGGCAATAACAGTGTTCTGGAATTAGACAGCTGTGATGATTGAACAACATTGCAAATGTACAAAAACTCACCAAATTGTACATTCAAAAATGGTTTAAATGGTACATTTTTTCTCAATAAAAGGAAGAGAAAAAGAAGCTGGGGGGCAGGATGGTAATCCTTTAAAAAAAAAAGTAAAAGGAAGAATAACATTTAAAACAAATAGAGCTGATTATCAAAATCAAAATCCAATCTCTAGGGACACCTGGGTGGCTCAGTTGGTTAAGCAGCTGCCTTCGGCTCAGGCCATGATCCCAGCGTCCTGGGATCGAGTCCCACATCGGGCTCCTTGCCCCGCAGGGACCCTGCCTCTCCCTCTGACTCTGCCTGCCACTCTGCCTGTGCTCGCTCTCTCTCTGACAAATAAATAAATAAAATATTTAAAAAAAAAAAAAGCCAATCTCTAGCAAGAGTGATCAAATAAAAAAATGAATGACAAATGGACAGTTAAAATGGAGATTTTAAATTATTAGTGAACTAGTGAATGCCACAAAGAAGGGCAAGAATGAAACGGTAGACTTGGAGAGGGTTTCGTCAAGTTCACAGCCCCATCACAACACATCTGCTGCTTCTAGGTCTCTGTCTTCATGCCTGTGATGGGAGGGATCCAGAACAGGAAGTCTTATGGTCCTGATGTGCTGCCTTCAGAATAACACAGACTTTGAAGGTTTAATACATGTTAAACATCAACCTGGCAAGCAGCTGATACTTGAGTTCAAATTACCAATCAAGGAAACAAAATTCAGAAATACCATACTTTTAGTCCATTTCCAAAGGAATTTTCCCCCTCTTACCTTCTCAGGGATTTTTTTCATTCGGGAGACAAATATCTAGCGAACATTTACTTAATCTGCAGAAATCCTGCCGCACAAAAAGCAAGTCAACCTGTATTCTCTTTGCAGAGATCTGGTAAATTCAAACAGTGCGCTAACATGTCTACTCGGGAGGAGTGTAATTGCACAAATGATCAGAAGTTTTCACATGCTGTTGCTTTCTCAGATTGCAGAGAAAAGGTAAGGTCATTTTTAATTGCCTGAAGACAAAGTATTTTCATATTAATACAAGATTCTGAAGTGTGCATTTTGATTCAATATGAAAGTTAAGATGTGGAAGTAATGTCTTATTATGACATAGAACTAAACAAGACAGACTAGGAAGATCTGGATTTAAATGTCCCTAAACAAGGTAATGAACCACCTTTGCAAAACAGAGTAATATGCGCACCACGCTGCCCATTTCGCAGCATTCTTATAAAGACACCCTAAACAATTTGTAGCCTGTCATACACTACAGTAGATTACAATGGATACAGATTCCTTCAAAAATTATTGAGTATCTAATGTGTATCAGTACTGGGAATATAGAAGTCGAAGTCCTTTAACCAAGGAGCTCGGTTTGGGAGTAGTGACAAAATAGAAGACAGTATAGTCTGTTGGTTAAGAGAATGGTTTCTGTGTCATATATTTTATTCTGCTAGTTTCAAAGCATTTAAAGGTGTATCAGATGGATATTGGTGTTTGCATTAGCTAAGTTAAATGCACTTAATATAGCTTTCAAGTAGGTCTTTTTCAAGGCCTTGTAAGACTATATCATAGCATCATAGACTCTCTCTCTCTATATATATATAGTCTATATATATAGACTATAGAGTCTCTCTATATAGACTCTCTCTCTCTCTCAGTCTATATATCTATAGAAAGAGATATGTATATATCTATAGGTATATCTTTCCATATGTAGATCTATCTATATATTTATCCTTTATGTAAAGATAAAACCATTTAATACCATATTGAACACAACATTAGCAGTGAATTATGAAGTTTGTTACATATACCCCTATAATTCTCCCCTCACTGAATTACAATAATATTTCTTGGGCATTTACTATCTACTAAACACTGCGCTAAGCATTTTCCATGATTTGTCTCATTAATTTTGAGGCACAGACAGGCCAGGTAGTTTGTCGAAGATCGCATCATTAATATGTGGGAAAGCTGCATTTGATCTCTGACCCCAGAGCCCAAGCTTCAGGAGTGTGGCTGAGAGATCATGGCTGGCCAGGAGAGAGGTGGGAGGGAGGCGGGCAAGATCCAATTCATGCGCTGCCCTGTGAGATACCAGTTATCCAACAAAGTTTGAATACCGTCTCAGCAAATTCCTGAAAGGGCCAAAAGGAAGTTACAAATTTTGTTAACACAATGTTTGTGTATTACTTTGGGAGCTCATGCTCACTCTCCTGTAAGACAGATTGTTTTTCATGTGCTGAGGAGGCGGGAACCCTAAGAGGCACATGTCATTTAGAATGGCCAAACTCTTAGAGAAATGTGCCTATTCACTCTTTATGAGGAAATGAAATTAGTCTTGAGTTTTGACATTCTTTCTTGGTATTTGAATTTTAGGTTCCTCGTTTTAAGTTTCCAGTTACACAATATCCAATTTCTTTGGAAATGTACAGTGAGGATGGACATATCCCGGTGGAAACTCCATATCTGGTTACTGTGACTGAAGTGAATAGCAGAGAAAACTGGAAACTAAGTAGGGTTTGCTTTCTTGTATGGTTATTTTGTCTTAAAATTAATGTTGTTATTACCCAGGTAAGTGGCTTATAAAACCTGTTTATGCAAGAAGCAGCCAAGAGTTGGACACCTAAATGACTGAACCACCCAGGCACCCTTCTTTGGAGAAGAATTTGAATCGACCGGCACATTGCTGTTCACTCTCCTCCTCTTGTCTCCCATGTATTTCATTATTACTTTCCGTGCCCTCAATTTCACAGCATGAAAGCATTTTTGAACAATTTGAACCATAAAACATTTGAAAGCCATTTTGTAGATGAGTAGCAAAAATGATAGAATTTGTGCTACATGTTGGTCTAGTTGTCTCTTTAGACTGCTTTTGCAATGCTACAGAGGAAGTTCTAAAATGTATGGCCAGATAGCCTATAGAACCTGTCTTCTAGGGGCACCAGGCTGGCTCAGTCCAAAGAGCATATGATCTCAGGGTCATGAATTCAAGTTTTACCTTGGGTATAGAGATTACTTAAATAAATAAAACTTGAAAAAGAGAGAGAGAGAGAGAGAGAGAGAGAATCTACCTCCTAATTTTACAAGCCAAGTTTCTTCAAAATTCTATGGTAAAATAATTTAAAAGATGCAGAATTTTTTTTTAAATAAGAAAAATGAGGGGCACCTGGCTGGCTCAGTGAGTAGAGCATGTAACTTGATTTTGAGGTTATAAGTTTGAACCCCACAGTGGGAGTAGAGCTTACTTAAAAGTAAAATCTTTGGGGCCCCTGGTTGGCTCAGTTGGTTAAACATCTGACTCTTGATCTCAGCTTAGGTTTTGATCTTGGGTCGTGAACTCAAGCCCTAGTCTGGCTCCATGCTGGACATGTAGCCTACTAAAAAAAAAATAAAAATAAGAATGATTAATCAATCAATCAATCAATAAAAATTTTTTAAAAAGAAAAATGCAATTTACCACAATTCAATTTTACCTTGAATATTCAACTCTTTCCTGTACATTTTATGTATGTAAACACTTTGATGAAATTGTTCAATCAGTACATAGATAAATACATAGATACAATTAAATGAAATTTTGATCAGCCATTAATATGTTACCAAGTATCCAGACACTGGGTATTCAGTGAGTTTTACTCTGTTCACTATATGCATTGTTGAAATGAAAATCTAGCAAAGAAAACTACTAAATATTTTGTTTTAACTAACATCCCAATTTTCTGTGGTGTGCTGGAGCCTAATGTTACAAGCTTTTGAGCACTGACTGTCAAATATTCAAACATTTCATGTACCGATTGTTAAGCCATTAGTAGCTTGCAATTAGCCATGGCAAGACTATTAAATCCACAAAAATTGGCAAATGCTACTATCAGAGCTTTTTCTCCTGTAGATCTCCTGTACCGTTTTACCACTGCAATTGTTAATCCCTGTAGATCTCCTGTACCATTATATCACTGCAATTGTTAATCCCCACATTATATATCTGGTCTTAGAAAGAATTGTAAGAAAGGCAAGAATACCCGATTGCTCTTTTAGAAAAGATTTAAGTGATCCTATTATGAAAGTTTTCTGTTACCTTATTGAAAATTATTTAGCAACGTCTAAGGTTGAATTATCTCTTTGCCAAAGATACAAAGTATGTGCAGGTTAGGAATGGTCAAGAGCATGCAGCTGGAAGGAAAGGTCAGCCTGAATGAGTCCACAAGCAGCAGCGGGTAAGGGGTAGAGGGAGAGAGAGAATCTTCAGCAGGTTCCAGGCCCAGCTCGGAGCCCAGTGTGGGGTTAGATCTCACAACCCTGAGGTCATGACCTGAGCTGAAATCAAGAGTCACACACTTCACTGACTGAGGCACCCATGTGCCCCACAGGTCTTGTCCTTCTTGACAAACGTCCCTGAGGAGATGAAATGTTAGCTGTAAGGCCTAATATTTCCTAAATATATTTTCTATATAGTCAAAGCAAACCAAACGTCTGGGACAACTTAGCCATGTTGCAGAGTGAAATCCTTTATTATACCTTGATTACATCGCACATTTTAGGCAAAATGTGAAAATAACATAAATGTGCTTAAAATACACTTCATGTACTTGTAGAACACAGTGTACCAGCAAATGTAAAGAAGTTGAAAAATTACTTAGAACACCGTCTTAATGCTCCAGTTTATAATCCTTTAGGCCTCAACTTAAGTATAAAGGTGAGTTGACAGCACTTTTGTTTTTCCTGTTTTGAGTTGAAATAAAACATACATGTCTACACTAAGATTGGCTTAAGTTTTAAAGTCTAAGTGTCCATCAATGGTAGAAACTGTATCTTTAAAATATATGGAGGGTATTTATTTTTCCTCTCTTTCTCTTGATATTATTATTTCTAAAGGTATCTGAAAGTTGAATTTAACATTAACTTAACTATTTTTGGAGTTGGTAGGCAAAACTAATGATTATTTTTAAGGTGGAGCAGAAAGGGTATTTTCAAAATTTAGGGACTAAAACGGGTTTGGTATCCTTCATCTGGACATACACAGGTATGTCTTCCAGTTCCAGCTGTCTGTAAGAACACATGAAGCTGATATAATCCAGGTAGTTGTTGCAAAAGTCAGTAAAAACAAGTGGACGTATCAAAACCATGAATACGAAGATTAGCCCAAATTATTTGTCCAGGCCATGTTAGGTTTTATGTTTATGTTTCTTCATTCTAAAAAGAAATTTCAGCTATTGTCCTTCTTCCTCCATTTTTATTTTGATACACGAAGTAGATGCCCAAGGGCCTTAGGAAGGAAATTGGATTTTTCTATGCAACACCTATAGGGAGAGTGGCTCTACTGTGTATTTTAGCGTAAAGAAACATTCGTGTCTGTGTTGCTACTGAGCAGGTGTGTTTTTTCCACAGGGCTCTGAGCTTTTTCACTTCAGAGTGTCCGTAGTTCCAGGAGTCACTTTTTGTAACTTAGTTGAAGAATTTCAGGTACAGTAAATGCATAAGGTACTGGTGGGGTGATGGCTGGGGAAGTCACATGACAAGTGTCTGCAAGAGACACGAAAGAGGAAAATGGTGTAATTTGGGTGATGGACAAGGCCTGGAGACAGGGGATGCTGGAGAACAGGGGTGACATTGTCAGTAATGATGAAGGTAGTGTGTGTGACCCGTAGCAGGACCCATCAACAGTGGGAAAAATTTAGAAAGTGCCTGTATTTGTTTATGTTCTCTCTCCATCTTCCATTTTTAACTCCGTTTTCAGACTTTTACCACCTCTCCTCTCATGCCATGTCCCCAAAGAAACATATGTCTATAGCATTTTAGTTTCCATTACAGTCTTCCTGACTATCTTCATTGTTCATTGAATTCATTGCTAAAAGCTATCAAGATCCGAGATTTGGAAACCAAAATCAATCTCCCCGAATTACCACATGATGTGCAATAATTCAATTATGCTTCTTCATATAATGACATTTGCTACCTGTGGGGGAGATGGGGTGAGAAGGAATGTGGATTTGATTAAATTGATTAATGACTCACTCACTCATTATCAAATACTGGTACCACATTATCAAAAATAAAATCTCTCTCTCTCCCCTTCCTCCTTTCCTTCCTCTTTCCCTCTCCCCCTCCTCCCTATTTCCCCACCCCTCTCCTTTCTCTATCCTGACCCTGCCCTAAGGCCAGCCCCAGTAATGGATCCATGCTGCTGTAAATGTGTTCCAGTTAACTAACTGGAATTTAAATAAAAACTTAAAAAACAAAATAAAACAAAACTGGTGAAAATAGTCTTTCAAAAAATAAACAAAAGGAAAAAAAAAGCATAGCAAAGACTTCAAAATAAACCTGTAATATAAATACCACTTCAGTTCTGGAATAACACCCTGAGTAACACAGGAACCAAAAAGACACAAGAGCACAGCCAAAGTTTTGAAACTGAACTGACACTGGAGCCACCACAGAGAGTAAAGCGTAATTTGATCCGAACTCAACCAGTGTGGCCAGCTGCTAAAACAAACAAAAACCCCAAAGTTTTCCAGAGAATTCTTAATAGGACTCAGAGTCTCACAACAGAAACATCTTAAATGTCCAGGATAAAATCCAAAATTACTCAATATGCCAATAACTAAGAAACTATAATCAATCCTCAAAAGAAAAGACCATAAGCAACTGATGGCAAATGAACTGATCAGACAGACGGATGTTTTAAACCAGCCATGATAACCAGGTTCTGTGAGGTCAAAGTAAACACTTTTGAAATGACTGAAGAGGGAAAGGGAAGAATTCTCAACAGAGAAATGGAAGCTATAAAAAAGAACCAAATGGAGAATTTAGAACTGGAAAATACAATATTTAAAATTTAAAAATCACTGGATAGACTTGCTAGTGGAAGAAATATGCAGAGGAAAAAAAATTAGTGAATTTGAAAGCAAAACACTCTGAAGAAAAAAAGACTTTTAAAAAAGAATGGCCTCAGGGATCAATGTGACAGTATCAAAAGTCTGCCATTTATGTCCCCAGAGTCCATGAAGGACAAGAAAAAGGGAGTGATGCAGAAAAAGGAAGGAGTTGGAAGAAGAGGAGGAGAAGAGGGAGAAGGGGGAGGTACCATAGGAGGGAGGTGCGGGAGGAGTCCGAGGTAAGGGGAGAGGAGGAGTGTAAAAGGGGAGGGGAGGGGGAAGAGAAAGGAAGGAGAAGGAGGAGAAGAAGAGGAAGTAAAGGCTGAAAATGTCCCAAATTTGGTGAAGACACAAATTTACATATTTAAGAAGCTTAGTGAATCCAGAGGAAGATATAGAGATTCTGCCTAAACATACCATAATCAAACTATTAACAATAAAAGATAAAGAAAAAAATCTTGAAAGCAGCCAAAACAACAACAACAAAGCCATGTAAGTAAACAAGAATTTGGATGACTGCTGATTTTTCCTCAGAAACCATGGAAGCTAGAAGAAAGTGGCCTGACATCTTTAATATACCACGAACAGGGGTTAGTGGGGAGGAAGGACTGCCGATCCAGAATTCTGTATCCAGTGAAATTATCCTTCAGGAATGAAGGAAAAATGAAAGCATTCTTAGATGAAGGAAACCTAAGATAATTCACTGTTGGCAGAATTTCTCTTTTTTAAAAAAATACATAAAGAAGTTCTTCAAGGCTGAAAAGAAGTGTTAACAGAAGGACACAAATCTTCAGGAATGAAGGAGGAACCACTAAAATGAATAAAAGAAAGATGGGAAGTGATTGTACAGTGAACAAAGGAAGAGAATCATTAGGAAAGAGTAGAAAAAGGGTGTAAGTTTCTTGGGACTGCTGCACCTGCTTTTGAAAGTAGCCTGAAACAATGGGGACTTTTGTGCACCTTAAAGGACATTATTGGGTAATTGACAAAATTTGAATAATGTCTGTAGATTAGAGAACAGCATTGTCTCAGTGTTAATGCCTTGATATTGGTAATTATACTGTGGCTATTTAAGTGAATTCTCTGTGTTTAAGATACACGAAATGAAGTATTTTGGCAGTAAAGTGACATTGTGTCTAGAAGACACTCTTCTTTGATTCTGGGGTTTAACTTTTTTAGACATGGTGTGGAATATTTGGATAGTCAAAGAAGATTGGAAGGGAAACATGTGAGGAAAAACTGTTTTCAAAAATTTTAGAGGTGGTAGTTTAGCTGGTGAATACGGAATTCAGAGGTGATACAGGTTTCTACTCTTAAAAAGTAATGGACGGCTTAACTGAACAAATGAGATGTTTCTAATGTCTGGTATGGTGACTAAAATTTTATTTTATGTAAAAAAAAAATGGGTAAGGAAGGCATTCTGGGTTGGGAGAACAGCAGCAGAAACGACACAGTTAAGAGAAAGCATAAAGCTTATCTCTTAAGTGGCTTCAAAGTATGCATTTGGCTGGGATGGAAGGTTCTGTACAATAAAGTAGGCTGGTTAGGGTCAAACTGTAGGAGAACTTAGAGGTCATTAACTTTAGAATGTTCCTGTCAGCAAGAAGAAGCTATTAAACATTTTTGAAAAAAGGTGTTCAGGGATGGAGACATGATCTACAACAGCCCAGTCAGAGTGAATTACAGGAGTTTTGCTCCAAATGCCAGGACATGGATTTCTTGATGATAATGAAAAAAACAGCTTATAGACCCAGGAACTGCTGTCAGCCATGAGGACTGTGGGGACTAAGAGGAGAGATATCTAATGCTAAGGAAGCTAAACAGAAAGATGGAAACAAAACCCAAATAGACATGATTACAATGAGCTGTTTCCTCTGGCTCGTTCCAACTTCAGCACAGAAAAGAAATTTCACTTTTGCGATTACAGGTAGCATACATTTGTCTCTCAGTGGTTGCAAATGGATTAGATGTTTCTTAACAAAGCTAATTATCCAAGCTCTTCTGATAGTCTGGCTTAAAAGGAAGATTTTTGTTTATATGTAGTACCACCCTGAAGACCACAAGTACCATCCTGAATATCACATTCAATATCTAATGTTTTCTATCAAATTCCCAATAATTCCAGTACCGCTCGGCACACACCATTGGCCGTGCCGTACACCAGGAGATGGCTAAGCAAGCTGATCCATTACTGTGTGGGTACTCATCTGCCCAGCTGGGAAAAAACAGTTTTTCTCCACTTTCCACACCATTTGGCCCGAATCACCCTTTCAGCTCTGCTACTTATAACATCCCACTTCTGGCACCAGTTCCATATGGTCAAAATTCTTTTCATTGCAAATAAAGCAGCCTCACTTTTTTTAAAAAAAGTGTTTTATAGACAGACAGGTGTCTTACAAAGATGAATCTTGCACTGTTATTATGTCAACATCGATTGACAGCACAGAGAGGGGGCTGAGTGGCTTGTTTATGCAAAGCGAGGTAATAAAGCTCATGGTAGCAGTATTAAAAATGGAATGGAAAGAATGTATCTCAGAGAAATTATGAAAGAATCGATGGCATACAAGGGCTGGTCCTCAGAAAAAGCATACCTCCTCTGGTTGCTGGGAGGATGGTGGTACCTTTAACTTGAGCTCTATCTTTTTTTTTTTAATTTAATTTAATTAATCAATTAATTAATTATTAACTTGAGCTATATCTTAAAGCAGTTTAACGATCCTTAGCATTTCTCCACATTTGCCACTGCCCTATTTCCACTCATCTCTACTTTCTTCTACTTCAAAAATGTAATGTAGCTTCCTACTTCACAGAGAAAACCTAAGTCACTGGTCTCGAACCATCTTACTTCCTATATACCCACCACTTGTAGAGTTAATGGAAATGGCACCCTCCCTTGCCTCTAGTCTCTGAGAAAAAGATACCTCCATGCCCCTCTGTCCACAATCCTGTCTCTCTTCTAGGCACTTGTTTTTATTAGTTATCCATTCAGGTATAGGAAGAATTTTGAATCTACGGAAGTTTCCCTATGCTAGTACATAGGGGATTTTCTAAAAAGATGACAGCTTAAAAGAGGACTTGCTTATTCCCTCTCCCTGGAATGCCTGTTCTTCTCCTTGTCTTCTGGGAACCCACTTACTCTTCAAGACCCAGCTCGGGAAGTGCATTCCCCGGTCACCCTGGGCAGTTGGCAGGCATTTCCTGTTTTCCCACAGAACTCTGTCCCTTCCTCATAATTGAATACAGAGCATTCTCCTGCAGTGTAAGTATCCTGCAGACCCCTGGGGTTAAAGACCTAGGGCAATAGAATTTATATTCTGTATTGTGTGCAAATGTGTACTTGCCAGATTGTCCAGAGATGGGTTCTAGGTTTTGTGGATGCTGAATGTCTGTGTGTATCTGAGCAGAAGTTTGCTAATTTGATTAACAATATCTCCACTGTTACAGAGATCCTATAAAATTCAGTGTCTCAAAAAAAAAAAAAAAATCAGTGTCTCAAATGACTAGATCCAGGAAGCTGAAAGACTGTGCTTTTTCTGTTGCAGATTTATGTTGACGAAGTTCCATTGCCATTTCCAGGACACACACTGATAGCTGTTGCAGCGGCTGTGGTGCTGGGGGGACTAATTTTTACAGCATTTATGTTCCAGATACATAACATCCACCCAAGTGATATATGCCAAAAATTTATGGCAAGGAACAAAGTGAACTTGTCAAATTTGAGCATCAATCAGATGGCTCATAGGTGAAAATCTGAATAGTGAACCAATGATAATCACAATCTTCTCTTAATGTGCTGGTTTGACAGGACAATTCCTGGAACAATATTTAAAAGTGAATATAAAAACAAGGCAAACAGGATCACCATTTATAACTCAAATTGCTATTTGTCAATACATTTTCCATCCTATTTTCCTATTTTTAATATGTGGAAAATTTCTTCTGTTAACGCTTACATGGAAGATTTTTCTTGAGGTTTTTACAAAACTATAAAATGATAAACATCTCTGTGTAGAATTTGTTTCTGTAGTTTTTAGCTTTTATTGACTGGAGTCCATTCTGTGGGATCAGGACACCCGAGCCTTGCTCTGTTGGAGAAGGAGCATGAGCAAAATGCAGTCACACCAGGGAAAGGCACATGGGGAGAAGGCCCAGCTGCAGGTGCACTAGCAAAGCTTCATGGGAATGAAAGAGAAAGCCATCTGGGTTTCTTGAAGCTCAACTTCAAAACCAGATAGTAGTACCTAAAAAGAGGGAAATGTGACACCCCCCCCATTATGGGGGTGTTGGAAGAACACTGGGCAAGGTATTTGTTTACAAACCTATGCACAAGTGTGTGGAATTCCCAAAGATGTACTTCTGTGTGTTCTCTCCAAGCCATTCCCAAATAGTCATTCTCTCCACCATTCCCAAATAGTCAGAAGATGGCAATACTTTCCAAGACCAGAGCGACTCTCTCTTGGGAAAGCTCAGGAGGGGCGGAGGCACAGTGCTGTGACAACGTCAGGAGAAGGTAAGCATCTAGTCCAGAAGAGCCTGTTTCCTCCTACACCAGGAACCAAAAAAAAAAAAAAAAAAAAAAAAAAAACAAACTACAGAGAGGACTTGGTTTCCACTTCAGGGGAGTCATTATCATGGTCACTGGTAGAAGCACTATGACTCTGGCTAGAGAGACCACCTGATTGTCAGAGCCCTCAGGTCAGGGCACAGTAAGCAAAAATCTCAGCAGGATTTTATTAAGGGAAATCTTAAACAGAACCATTCATTGTCCACCCCTTGCTTCCCAAGTGACTCTGCTGTAGCTATAGGATACAACCCTGTGTACTGGGGATTATGGCACAAGACATATATCCCAGACAGCCAGGGAAATTGCCAGTGTCCAAGGGGCCATTGTGCATGAACATTCAGTAGACATTCTCCTTAACACAGCACCACCTATTTCTGGGTCACAGAGTAACAATAATGCAGTGAAGCTCAGAACATCAACCCATTGTTTCACTTCTTTTTGTGAAGTTGAGGATAGAGTCAGGGGCAAATTTACTTCTGAGGGATTAAAACATTTAGAGTCCATATGCACTGAAAAGATCATGTGTTTCCCCATGCGTAATTAAAATAAAATGTTGATATAACACAAAACCTCAACATTTGTGGAAATGCGAATGAATTCTTTCTAGATTTTCTGATTGGAAAATTCTAAATAAATTCACCAGGGCTTTACTATTCTCATTTGTGGGGGGGAGCAAGTATTGCCCCACTCCTTGTGTTGGTGCATAAAGGGGCAGAGATGGAAGAATACCACAGAAGCCTACAAGACATTTGGAGCAAATGGGCAGGCTGGGTGTCTTCACCCAGCACCCAGAACTACCTTGTAAGTTTACAAGTAGGATAAAATCTCACACTCTTCACAGAGATTGATACAAACGACTTAAATGTGTTCATGGCTCTGCTGGTTCATGAGAAGGGAGTAACCAGATTTGTACTATAGCCTATATTGGACTGGATGCCACTCAAAGCTGCCCACTTTTAGAACCAAAATGCAACAGAATGGAATATTTTAAATGGTATGTGGTAGGTGCTACCTCACATTTCCCAAATGACCTCCCGGGTTCTGTTTGTTCTTCTATGTGGTAGAGAAAGCAGGGTGCTCTCACCGGTCCTTTACTCTGGATTAGGAGACCCTCACAGGCTCCAGAATCCTGAATTAGCCCAGACTTTGCTAAGGTATATTCTTGTTGAGTTTGATTTTCTATTCCACCACACATGTATCATGTCAATGTATCTTAAGAAGTTGCTTCTATATGCTTTTCAGGTCCATGAGATATACTATTCTGTAGCATAGTGAGGTGGTGAACTTGCTTCCCACCAGACTGGGGCATAGAGCCAGAGGTGGCAGAATAGTAAAGGTATCTTGCTGTCCTGCCAGGGGAAGGACTGACCTTGAACTAGAACAATATGCCATGTTCCAGGGCTTTCATCGATTGCCCCTTACTGTGATTACCATGCCTACTCTGCTGTCATTGTAAGGACCACGCTGGGCACGGTTGTCCTTAGCACTTTCCATTTCCATCCATTCTGGGGGTCCAGCTCTAACTACAGCACTATCCACCCCATCTAATCCTACTATTCAGCGTGGCATGTAAGGGCTTGGGCTCCAAGGTAGGAACACCTGAGTTGGAATGCCACTTTCTAGCTGTGTCGTCTTGGGAAAATGATTCTCTGTGTCTGTTTCTCTGTCCGTAATAATGTGACTTATTTCATTGGATTGCTTGGGAATTAAGGGACTTAATACACAAAGTGCTTAGAACAGAACTTAGCACCTAGAAAGGGCTGTAGAAGCATTGTCTATGAACAGGCAAGGTCAGGGAGCATGCCTTGAAAGATTCAAATTCTTCCTTCATCAATCCACTCCAAATGACAAAAAAAGAAAAAAAGAAAGAGACTTTCAGGTGTCATCAGTCTGAATTCCTCTCCATTGGTCAGGTGCTACATGGCCTTTCATGTCACCTGATGTGGTATACATGGTGGGCCAGATTTTCTTTGGCTACTCCAACCCCTTAGAACCCCAGCCAGCAACCGCAGCTAGCATACTGAATACTGCTGAATACAGCATCACTGTGATGACAAATGGAGAATAATCAGCATTCTGTTCTTCAGTCTTTGATCAAACATCTCAAAACTCCTGGCCTGTTAAAAATTTCCCCAGAATTTTGACAATAACATGAGTGCTACAATTCTGTGGTGTCACCCTTTTCTGTTTAAGAACTTTCTGTTTATTTTGAGTCAGAATCCAAGAGTGGGGGTACAGCAGGGATTTTGAGATCCAGCCTGCAAGGGAGGCCCAACAGGAAGCTGTAACTTTTTCCCTGAAGGAAGACTTTAGATAGTATTTAGTTGGCCGAACCTAGTAGTCAGATTTTAGAGTACAAGCAACTCTCACATCTCAGCTCTCAGGCTTATCACAGCAAACCTGTATTTCTTGCTCACCGATCAGTGGACTGGCTGTGGTGGTTCGCCTCTAAGGAGGTCTTCCCTGGATGTCTATGGTTCTGGAACACGGGCCAAAGAGCAAGGGTCACCCAGCCAGCTCTTCTCACAGCACAAGACCAGACACAAGAGACCCAGCCAAATCATCTGCACTACCTACAGCAAGTCTGCTCACATTCCATTAGCCAGGTCAAATCACATGGCCGAGCCCAACAAGAATTTTGTTCTAAATAACAAGTTTTAAGATCCTTCTCTTACTTGATTGCTTCTGTTTTCTGTTACTGCGTAACCAACTCCACAGTTTAGGGACTAAAACAGTAACTACTTAATTTGCTCAGGATGGTGTGATCTGGGGTGGATCTAGTTGGGTCACTCTGCTGGTCTTCCTTCATGCAAAGCCACCAGCTGGGCTCCTGATGTCTGAACTTCTTTCTCTCTTCATGGAGTCTTGAGGCCTCTCCTTTTCAAGAGACCTGTCCGTATGGCCTCTCCGTGTGGCTTCTCTACCGGGGTAGCTGGACCTCTTTTGTGGCAGCACAGGGCCCCTAAAAATGCAAAAGCTGATTGATGCTGCCACATTTAAGCCAAGTACTGGCATGACATCATCCACATTCTGTTTGCTAGAGCAAATGGCTAGCCTAGCCCAGGTTCAAGGGAAGAAGACAATGTCCTATCATGAATATTGAGAGTTGAGCTTCCTTGAAAGCCACCAATGAAACAGTCCACCAGAAACCATCCTTAGTGAGTCTAGACTCTCTCATATGCTAGGGCTGAAATGTCCAAGATGGCTTCCTAACTCACATTTCCATTCCTCAGTTGGCCAGGCAGGAACAGCTAGGGGCTGACTAGGCATCACTTTCTACACATGGCCTCTCCATGGAGCAAGATTAGACTTATTTCCATACTTGTGGAATCATGATACTTGGATTAAACTTCTTGCATGGCAGCTGGCTTCCTCCAAGCACAAAAGTGGGAGCTGCCAGATTTCTTCAATACCTGGACTTCAAAGACTCAGAAGGTCATTTCTGTCATTCCAATGGCCAAGGTGATTCCATAGCCAGCCCATATTCAAGGGGAGGAGGAAGAGACTCTACCTCTTCTGTGTGGCAAGGTGACACGGGCAGGAGCCTTTGTATCTGCAGGAATTGTTATAGTCTGCTTTGGGAATCTAATCAGCCATTCTGATGCTCATCACAAATATTCCTGGGCTGCACACACAACCAGAAGTCCCTAAAATCATTTCTGACCAGGATTTCATCATCTCGGCTTTCAGCCACAGGTAACAAGTACTTCATTCAGAAGGGTCACAGCGTTGTCTTCCAGCCAAGACTACTTTGTCCAGACCACTACTTTTGGAATAGTCTCTCTGCACTATCAGAAGCAACCACCCAAGCCTGAAGTAGTCACATTACTCTTTCAGAAGTCAATTAATACCACCCCCATCTCATGTCACACTAAGTGGACCCAGGACTCTGCTCTGACCCAGGCAGCTCCAGGCTGTTCCTGGCCAGGAGGGGTTCCTGGCCAGACCTTTACACACACTGCCGTTGTGTGACCAAGCTCCCACACATACACACAGCACAACTACAACTTCCATCTCAGATCTCTGATCCAAGGAAAAATTCCTCAGCAGGAATCAGGCTGAAAGAGTCTCCCTGAGAAGGTTATCCTGAGATCAACCAGCTGTGGTCAAGCAACAGGGTCAGAAAACTCAGCCTAGCCCTTCGGTTCATTGGGATTAACCTGAGAAGACAAAAATCATTTTTCACAGGTGTGTGGAGAGCAGAGAAGGTGACTGAACATGGTGGGCACAGGGACCATGGTGCTGTGCTCGTGGAAGGGAGGGAGCCAGAGCTGGGATCAGTGAATGACAGGACTAGACTGAAAGGATGGGCAGAGCCCTTCCACCTCCAAACACAGTGGTGTGCTCTACCCAGACATCAGGCCTTTTCATCTGAAGCCCCCAGGTAGGTCTGCCGTGGCCCTGGAGGGTGTTCTCAGCTCAGTCCCTCAGTTTACCCATTGCATCCACCCCTGCTGGTGTGAAGTGTAAATACTGAATGACCCATGATGTTGTGAGTGCTGAGCTGGACTGGCTGGTTGTGCCAGCCTGTGTCACTAAACTGGCTGCCCTGCCTTGGACTTGGGATCCTGTCCTGCTGCCTGCAGGGCTCGTCCAGTAGCCTGTCCTTACCAACTCCTCCCCCTGTCAGCCTTGTGCTTCCTGTCAGCTTCTTCCTCCCCTGCTAGCCTCCTCCTGGCCCATCAGCCTCCTCCTCTCTGCCAGCCTCCTCCTCTCTGCCAGCCTCCTCCCCTCAGTCAGCCTCCTTCTCTTAGTCAGCCTCCTCCCCGTCAGCCTGCTTCTCCCTGCCAGACTTCTCCATCTCTAGCAGCTTCCTCTTCCTTGACAGCCTCCTCTTTTTCTGGCATCTTCTTCCTTCTCTGTCAACCTTGTCCTTTTCTGTCAGCCTTCTCCCTGCCAGCCTCCTCCTTTTTTGTGAGCCTCCTCCTCCACTCCCAGCCTCCTCCTTCCTCATCCAAGATTATTTGACCCATTATTCAAGGCCCAGTTGAAATGTCTTCTCTATTGCAGTTTCCTCCTAGCTTTCTTTGATAATTAGTTTTTCTTTGAGTAGCATCACATGTGTACATTTCTATATTATCATGCTTATTAGCCCGGTTCCGTGATTTACACACTTGTCTGCCCCGGCAGTGGGTGTGGTGCTAATTTGCTGTCACATGTCCTTGAAATGCCTGTCTAGTATGGTGACTAAGGCATGTCTGGTATTCAATAAATGGTTGAGGACTATTTCAAATTCAGGGGAGCAAAGGAGACCATAAATACAACACAAGAACATCTTATTATAACAGAAGTTCAGAGAAAGTAGCAAAATACCCAGCATCCCACAGGCATGAAGTAGATAATAAATGTTTGTTGAAAAAGAGAGTTGAGCTTCCTTGAAAATGAATACAAAGAAAGGGCCCAAAAGAAGAAGCTTTGGGGGCCGCCTGGGTGGCTCAGTGGGTTAAAGCCTCTGCCTTTGGCTTGGGTCGTGGTTCCAGGGTCCTGGGATCGAGCCCCACATCGGGCTCTCTGCTCAGCAGGGAGCCTGCTTCCCTTTCTCTCTCTGTCTGCCTCTCTGTCTACTTGTAATCTCTGTCTGTCAAATAGATAAATAAAATCTTAAAAAAAAAAAGAAGCTTTGGGAATCCTTATGATTTTGATGTGTTTTGATTTATGATGGGATATAAGTTTAACAAAAGTAAAGAGTAGGGTTTTTTGGTCTCTGATTTTAAGAGTAATAGCTGGAAAATTTAGAAAATAAAAGTATAGGAAAGAAAAATTTAAATCATACCACTTAAAATTTGGCTTTTTTTTTTTTTTTAGTCTTTTAGGTTTGGGATGTGTGTGTGTGTGTGTGTGTGTGTGTGTATTATGCATAATTAACATGGAACATTGGAAGGTAACATGAAGAATTTACTGCCAATTGACATTTATAGTTTACCATATATAGGCTTCTCCTAGTTAAAAAAAAAAAAAAAAAAAAAAAAAAAACCAACACCTTCCATGTCTAGATTCACTCAATGTGACTTTTGTTAAAGATGCTTAAAATTATGAAATGTGTTCATTGGCAATAATGGCCATTATGTTGCTGTTTTTACTTGGCTGGAATAATCTTTGCACAGGGGTCCTACAACTTAATGTTTCCTGTTCTGTCAGTAAGCACAGTGGCTATTTTTGGTTGGTTGGTTGGTTGGTTGGTTGGTTGTTAGCTTGCTTTTGTGGTGGTCGGCGGTGAGCCCAGGAAAAAGGGTTGCCATTTGAGAAGTCTCCTGTGAAACAGGAATGGCCTAATTGAATCTTGAATGATGATAAAGGCTTTGAGAAGATAAAAAGAATACAGAATCCAGGCAGAAGAAACATCAGTAACAAAGAAGTAGTAGGAAAAAAAATCAGAGAAATAAAGGAACACTGAGTAGCCTTGTTTAGTATAGGAAAGTATGGTAGGATGTGTGTGAAATATTTCAGGCCGTGTGCGGATTTGGATCTGTTAAAGACATTATTTACTTTCAGTTTGCATGTCTGAAAGAAGAAAGTGATAAAAGGATCTAAGGTTTTCCAACAGTGAAAATAATGTGATTTATTTTCGAAGACTCAGGTTTTTTTTCTGCCTGCTGTTCCCTACTTCTAGTATAAATGTTAACAGTCTTGTGAAGGTCCTTCTCTACTTGTCTTTCTGTTCGTATATAGTTTCCCCTCCTCCAAATAAATTAGCTGAATGGTCATGAAAAGAATAATTGTCAGGGACACCTGGGTGGCTCAGTGGGTTAAGCGACCAACTATTGATTTCAGCTCAGGACATGATCTCAGGGTCGTGAAATTGAGCCTGGTGTCAATTCCACGCTGAGCTTAAGTGTCTCTGTCCCTCTCCCTCTGCCCCTGCCCTAGGCGCACACACTCTCTCTCTCCCTCTCTCTCTCAAAAAAAAAAAAAAAAAAAAAAAAAGGTAATTGTTGAGACAAGGGAGTGAATGGCTACAGCCTCTGTTCTCAGTGATCTGGTCCTTTCCCCATGAGAATGGAAAAATATACTACAACATCTGTTAGACCACCTCTGTATCTTCAAATGTTTGCTTGGGTCAAGGACTTCAACTTTAACATTTTTAGGAGGATGCGTACATTTAAACCTCCTAGTAAAGGCACCTGGCTGTCCTATTCATAGCGACCAATTCAATTTTTACCCTCAAACTCAAATCAGTTTTAACAAGTACTTATCAGGCCCTTGGGCATCCAGCACTGTATTGTATCTGCAGGGGAAACTGTTGAACAGACAGAGTCATCACCTGCAAGGGCTTTTTTAGTTATACTTTATGAATAAATTCTGGTTCATTCCCTATACAAAACTATTCTCATGTATGATTTGTTGATTATTGACACTCTAGATAAAAGATACCCACATCATAGGAACACCCTTAAAACCATGGGGAAAGTAGACAGATATCTAGTATTTAGATACATTTAAGTTTTTACTGTACTGGTAGCACTTCAGGGTAATAATCAATAATGACAAAATTCATTTTGATGATGGCTAAACTTATTCTGTTTTTGGCAACCAGCACTCTCTTTCTGGAATGCAAAACATTCTTCCCTTCTCAGTTCAAGACCTAGTGAATGCTCTAGTGTTTTCAGGAGAATCAGAATAGCAGCTAGTGGTCCTCAGGGGACTCTCTGTGCTGCATCATGCTCCGGTATCCATAAGGGAGGCCTCTTCTTTTACCTTGGAGGGGTCACTGGTTAATTATGCTGACTGTAGGCCCTTGGGCATGTGGAAGGAAAGATTTCTTTGTCTGGCAGAAAAGTTCTTCTCTGGAAGAGGAAAAGTTAAAACCACAAGTCATTCTGCCTTCTAGACTTGTAATTTGACCTTACTTGAACCATTCTTGCATTCCTAGAGTAAACTGTACTTGACCATGATGTTTTCTTTTTCTAATACCCTGTTGAGTCTGACTAGCTAATATTTTATTCTAGTTCCGTTATAAAATTAACTGAGCAGCTTTCCCTCTTTTATGGAAGTGTTCCTTTAAAGTATGGATTATCTGTTCCATAAAGATTTTATAAACTCACTAGTAAAGCTGTATCAATCATAGGCTTAGCTAGACTTTGCTCCTCTTTCTATGTTATACAACCTCCTGGATTTATTTATTTTTAATTTTACTGAGTATTATTTTTTTTTCATGCCTATTTTCTATACTAATGCCTTCCAGGGGTGTTTCTTTTCTTGATCTTCCAAATTATTACCTGCTTCCTCAGCTATCAGTTTGACCAATTATTCCCATATATTGAGTTTCTTGGTTTGATATGATTCACTTATTTTACAAATTATTTAATGTCAGACACTGTTCTGGACACCCACTGATCTCAGTATATACACACTAATCTGTATAGACATTATAAAGGATAAGGAGCTGATCTTTTCCCTTCCACCATTAGGTCTTTTTTAGTGATGAAAGGGACGTTTTGTTCCTTAGTCAAGTACCTATTTATAATAGAACAGATATGTTTATCTGTAGCTCTTCTGCCTTTAATTTTATTTTTATTTGATACTAATGATACCTCTTTTTTCCCCTAATACATTAATATTTCAACTTTGAGGTGCTCATCTTCTTTCATTTTAGAGTTTGTATATAGCATGGTTTTGGATTCTTAGTTTGTTTTAATTTAATAGAAATAATTTCCTTCCTGTTTTCTTTCCTAATTGGAAAGCATTAATATCTATTAATTCACAAATATTCATTCATTCATTCAATAAGT
The DNA here is from genome assembly GCF_964662115.1 of Mustela nivalis. Taxonomy (NCBI): domain Eukaryota; kingdom Metazoa; phylum Chordata; class Mammalia; order Carnivora; family Mustelidae; genus Mustela; species Mustela nivalis. Next base: position 30,177,621 of record NC_139025.1, on the reverse strand, counting down.
TGTTTATTCATTCATTCACTCACTCATTCATTCATTTACATGTTCTGTGTACCAGGCCCTGGACTGGGTGTTGGGGCTATAATGATGCAGAGAACATATCCTCTTGCCTTATAGAATCTGTGATCTACTGGAAGAAAAAAATATATGAGTTTAACTAAAAATATTCATGTATGGTACCACCACAGAGAAGTGATTACCAGCATGAATAAATTTAAAAGAAAAATGGATTTAAAATCAATAAAATTAGTGAAGATTTTGGGTAGGGGGAATGGTGTACATAGGGGATGGGTCTTGACCATGAAGAAGGGAGGGTATTGACACATGGAAAGAGTAAGTTATAATGACTGTTGTTTTTGTTTCTTTCCTATGGTCACTTTTCCAGACTATGGTTACATTTTGAGTGATGAGTAACTGTCCTGGAAATAAAGGGACTCTGGTGTATAAGCCTTCCTATTTACAGTATGCTGACCATCATCATGGCCCTCTTGTCCATTCTTTATCAAAAGATGTCACTTGTCCGCTCACTCTGCATGGAACACAGGAGTGGTACTTGATATCTGACCTACTTATTTTTTAAGATTTTCTTTAAACAAGTATGATTAAGATTATAAATGTTTTTTATGATGTGTTCTTTATTAAAGAAAACTGATAAGGGGCTCCTGGCTGGCTCAGTCAGAAGAGCATGTGACTCTTGATCTCAGGGCCATGAGTTTGAGCCCCATGTTGAGTGCAGAATTAAAAAAGAAGAAGAAAAGAAAAGAAAACTGATGAGGGGTGCCTGGTTGATGGATATTCCATGAGAAAGCATCAGTGATAATACAGGGTTAAAATGATTTGTATTATTTCTCTTATAAGTAGGTTACAGTTTAAATGTTAATAATACCAGTATGGAGACTTATTTTTGAATTGAACCATTTTGAATCAAATTTTGAAGTTCATAAAAACATTAATAATAGAAAAAACATTAATAATTGGCTTTAATCACTTTGTAATATTAAACTTAAAAAAATTTCAGACAAAAAAAAAAATTCAGAGTAAGTACTTTTATGGAGAAAGTGTCACCTGACCTAACTTCCTAATACTATTTCAATTTGCTCTGCTCAAATGTCTTTAATTCAGCATCTCTGTGTGGACCAATAAAGAGATTGATTGCAAATAACATTTGAAAGGAAGACATTGTCTCCATCTCCAGAGAATAATAGCATTTGATATGTATGTCTTGTATTCTCTTTTATTTAGAAAAAACTATGTTTTCCAGGGGCACCTGGCTGGGTCGGTAGGTGGAACATGGGGCCATTGATCTCAGGGTTGTGAGCTGGAGCCCCACAGAAAAACATTACTTACAATTTTTTATAAATCTTAAAAAAAAAAAAAGAAAGAAAAACATGTTTTTCAGGTCTTCCCAATTCCTAATTTTACTTTCCCCACTTTGTGTGGAGACTGGTAAGTTAATCGCCTGATAACACTGTCTTTTTAATTTCCTTTGTATTTCCTACAGTTTTTGCTTCATAAATTTTTATTTGGTTTGTAAATGTTTCATAATACCTGGTGCTTTATTTTGTATTATAACTCTGTTATAACTCTGCTATTATTATATCACTTTGTCTCATTTGATATATTTCGTCTGGAACTCAAACTTGTCTAATTTTGTTAATTTCATTTCTGCTGGTTTTTTTTAATTTTTTATTTTTTATAAACATATATTTTTATCCCCAGGGGTACAGGTCTGTGAATCACCAGGTTTGCACACTTCACAGCACTCACCAAAGCACATACCCTCCCCAATATCCATAACCCCACCCCCTTCTCCCAAACCCCCTCCCCCCAGCAACCCTCAGTTTGTTTTGTGAGATTAAGAGTCACTTATGGTTTGTCTCCCTCCCAATCCCATCTTGTTTCATTGATTCTTTTCCTACCCACTTAAGACCCCATGTTGCATCACCACTTCCTCATATCAGGGAGATCATATGATAGTTGTCTTTCTCCGCTTGACTTATTTCGCTAAGCATGATACGCTCTAGTTCCATCCATGTTGTCGCAAATGGCAAGATTTCATTTCTTTTGATGGCTGCATAGTATTCCATTGTGTATATATACCACATCTTCTTGATCCATTCATCTGTTGATGGACATCTAGGTTCTTTCCATAGTTTGGCTATTGTGGACATTGCTGCTATAAACATTTGGGTGCACGTGCCCCTTTGGATCACTATGTTTGTATCTTTAGGGTAAATACCCAATAGTGCAATTGCTGGGTCATAGGGCAGTTCTATTTTCAACGTTTTGAGGAACCTCCATGCTGTTTTCCAGAGTGGCTGCACCAGCTTGCATTCCCACCAACAGTGTAGGAGGGTTCCCCTTTCTCCGCATCCTCACCAGCAACTGTCATTTCCTGACTTGTTGATTTTAGCCATTCTGACTGGTGTGAGGTGATATCTCATTGTGGTTTTGATTTGTATTTCCCTGATGCCGAGTGATATGGAGGACTTTTTCATGTGTCTGTTGGCCATCTGGATGTCTTCTTTGCAGAAATGTCTGTTCATGTCCTCTGCCCATTTCTTGATTGGATTATTTGTTCTTTGGGTGTTGAGTTTGCTAAGTTCTTTATAGATTCTGGACACTAGACCTTTATCTGATATGTCGTTTGCAAATATCTTCTCCCATTCTGTCAGTTGTCTTTTTATTTTGTTAACTGTTTCCTTTGCTGTGCAAAAGCTTTTGATCTTGATGAAATCCCAATAGTTCATTTTTGCCCTTGCTTCCCTTGCCTTTGGCGTTGTTCCTAGGAAGATGTTGCTGCAGCTGAGGTCGAAGAGGTTGCTGCCTGTGTTCTCCTCAAGGATTTTGATGGATTCCTTTCGCACATTGAGGTCCTTCATCCATTTTGAGTCTATTTTTGTGTGTGGTGTAAGGAAATGGTCCAATTTCATTTTTCTGCATGTGGCTGTCCAATTTTCCCAGCACCATCTATTGAAGAGGTTGTCTTTTTTCCATTGGACATTCTTTCCTGCTTTGTCGAAGATTAGTTGACTGTAGAGTTGAGGGTCTATTTCTGGGCTCTCTATTCTATTCCATTGATCTATGTGTCTGTTTTTGTGCCAGTACCATGCTGTCTTGATGATGACAGCTTTGTAATAGAGCTTGAAGTCCGGAATTGTGATGCCACCAATGTTGGCTTTCTTTTTCAATATCCCTTTGACTATTCGAGGTCTTTTCTGGTTCCATATAAATTTTAGAATTATTTGTTCCATTTCTTTGAAAAAGATGGATGGTACTTTGATAGGAATTGCATTAAATGCGTAGATTGCTTTAGGTACATTTCTGTTGTTTTTTTGAAGTTTAGAGAGACATAATTTACATGTAAGTAAAATTCACCCTTTTTGTTTGCAGTTCTAAGTTTTTTGACAAACCTATGTTAGCTTTCACATAACCACAATCACAATCAAGATCCCATCACTCCATAAAGCTTTTTCCTGACCCTTTGTAGTTATATCTCCCCCACTTTCACTCCTTGGGAACCGTGGATAAGTTTTTGACTCTACAGCCTTTTTTTTTTCCAGAATGTCATATAAGTAGAATTATATGATATATAATTTTATAGGTTGGGCATATTTCTCCACACAGAATGCACTTAGAATTCATCTATATTGCATGTCTCAGTGGTTTTTTGTTTTGTTTTGTTTTGTTTTGTTTGAGGTTTTTTTTGCTGAGTAGTATTCTATTCTACGGATGAGCCACAGTTTGTTATATATTCACTATATTTTGGTTGTTCCTAGTTCTTGGCCAGTAGGAATAAATGTGCAATGACCATTTCTGTACATGTTTTGTTGTGATTTCAACAAAAAAAAATCTGGTATTTTGGCTAGGATTGTGTTGAATCAATAGCTAGATTAGGGGAGAGTTAAAGGCTTAATTGTACCAAGTCTTTGAACTCCTGAGCATGCCTCCTCTCTCCCTTTTCTTAGATCTTCCTTAATTTCTCTAGTCTGCCTTTTTTACTTTTCAGCATATAGGACTTGCCCACAACTTAAAAGATTTATTGTTAAGTATACTATGGTTTGGGGGCCGTTGTAAAAAGTACTGTTGTTTTAATTTCAATTTCTACCCTCAACGAAAAAAAGAAATCTAACAATGTACATGTATGATCTACCTGCTGACAACCACAAATACTGATGAAGTAAGTCAAAGATGATCTAAGTAAATAAAAGAGATATACTGTGTTGATGAAAAACAATATTTTTAGGGGGTGCCTGGGTGGCTCAGTTGGTTAAAGCCTCTGCCTTCGGCTCAGGTCATGATCCCAGAATCCTGGGATCAAGCCCCACATCGGGCTCTCTGCTCAGCGGGGAGCCTGCTCCCTCCTCTCTCTCTGCCTACTTGAGATCTCTCTCTCTCTCTCTCTCTCTCTCTGTCAAGTGAATAAAATCTTTAAAAAAAAAAACAATATTTTTAAGGTTTCAACTCTCTCCAACAGGTTAAATACAGTTCCAATCACAATCGCACAAATTTTTAATAGATACATACAAGCTGACTCTAAAGTTTATATGGAAAGCCGAAGGAACTAGATTAGCCAAAACAATTCAAAAAGAAGTACAAATTTGGTTGTTCATGCTGTCCAATTTCAAGACTTCGTATAATTCAGTGGTCATCAAAGGAGTGTGGTATTGAGGAAAAGACAGCTACATCAGTTAATGGAACAGAATGGAAAGAGTTTGCAGTAAATGGTACTCAAACAACTAGATGTGCGTATGCAAAAAAAATCAGCCTCAACACATACCCACCAATCTTATACAAAAATTAACTCCAAAGTATCATGGAAAAAAACTTCCAGGGCAAAAAAAAATAGAAGAAAATTTGCATGACCTTGAGCGTGTTGATTATTGTTAAGATTTTATTTATTTATTTTTTTATTTACTTAGAGCATAGGAACCAGGGGCAGGAGCAAAAGGAGAAAGAGAATCTCAAGCAGACTCATGTTGAACGTAGACCCCTATATGGGGCTCCATCTCATGACCCTGAAATCAAGATCTGAGCTGAAATCAAGAGTCAGATTCTGAGCCACTCAGGTGCCCCTACTAATGAGTTTTTAGATACGACATGAAAGCACAATCCATAAAAGAATAAATAATGACTTCTGCCTTATTAAAATTAATAACTTTGCACTGCAAAAGACTTTATTAAGAAAATGATAAACCATCCAGACTGGGAGAAAATATTTGCAAGTCACATAACCAGTAAAAACTTTGATAAAGAATATATAAAGAACTACTTATACAAGAAGAAAATGAACAACCTCTAAAATCAGCAAGAGATCTGAGCAGACACTTGACAGAAGAAGATATACATATGGCAAACAAATAATACAGGGTGGGGGTTGGAAGGCAGGGGCGGAAGCAACGTGGTTATTTCAAATACCAGTATGGTCCCAAAGTCATCATAACTCTTTCTCAGTGCTGGTGGGAATGTAGAACAGTACAGCCACTTTGGAAAACAGTTTGTTAGTTTTATGAAAGATAAACATACACATTCCCTTTGACTTAGTAATCCCACTCCTAGATATTAATCCAAGTAAACTGAAAGTTTATATTCACACAAAACCTGAACGTAAATGTTTATAGCAGCCTTATTCATAATCCCCACAAACTAGACACAACCAAGCTGGTCTTCAACTTGTGTACAAATAAACAACCTTTTTATACCAGAGAATACTATTTGGTGATAAAAAGGAATGGACTGTCAATTGATGCAACAACATAGAAGAATCTTACATGTATTTGGCTAAGGAAAAGAATCTAAACCCAAAAACCCATATTCATACTTCCATACGATTCCACTTACACAACATTCTGGAAAAGGCAAAACTAGAGAGGCAGAAAACAGATTGGTGGTTGCCTGATATTGGGGGAAATTGGAGAGGCCGACCACAAAGGGGTCATGCTTAGATGTGTTTACGGTAATGAAACTGCCTATGGTCCTGTTGTGATGGATACATGACCCTGCATTTATCAAGATCATTAGAAACATACACCATGAAGAGTGAAGTTAACTGTTTATCATTTTAAAAACATCATCCAGGATGTTGCGGGATCTCAGGATGGACTGCACATTGTAACAAATGTATTGCAAATGTCTGATATGACTTCAGTGAAAAGCATGAAGGAAAAGGAGGTGACCGAGTAATTTTGGGAAAAGAAATGTCTTGACTGGATACTGGAAGGCTGAAGACAAAATGAACTGGACATAAATACTGTACTCTAAATGTTAAGTTTGTTTCTTAAAGGGATACAGTTTAGAAATTCTGAAACTACTTAATGTGTATTCTAGGGTTGAGCACATAAGTAAATAAAGTATAGATTATAGGAGCCAGGCTTCTCACTGTAAGAGAATCAAGTTAGAAAGAAGCAGAGGAAGAGAAGGCAGAATGAACTCTGTGATGCTAGATTAAAGTGGGAGATATTAGTACAAACTCGGGGGCTTTTAAATTTTAATTTGATTTTAATTTCAGTATCGACAATATACAGTGTCATGTCAGTTTCAGGTGTGTGATACCTGGGTGGCTCACTCGATTAAGTGTCAGACTTTTTTTTTTAAGGTTTTATTTAATTATTCAAGAGAAAGAGAGAAAGATAGAGAGAGAGCCCGGGGGTGGGGGGGTGGGTAAGGGCAGAAGGAGAAGGAGAAGGAGACTCCCTGCTGAGCTGAGAGCCTGATGTGGCGCTCGATCATGACCTGAGCCAAAGGCAGATACTTAATCTCCTGAACCACCCAGGCACCCTCAAGTGCTAAACCCTGGATTTCGACTCTGATCATGATTTTAGGATCATGAGATTGAGCCCCGAATCAGGCTCTATGCTCAGCATGAGCTCGCTTAAGATACTCTCCCTCTCCCTCTGCCCCCTCCCCCCAGTACTCACACTCTCTCCCACAAAATAAATAAATAAATAATATTAGTTTCAGGTGTACAACATAGTGATGCAATAATTCTATACATTACTCGGTGCTCATCAGGGTAAGCTTGCTCTTATCCCCATTACCTATTTCACCCATTCTGCCCCCTCCCCCCATTTCCCTTCTGGTAACCATCTGTTCTTAACCTAAGAGTTTGATTCTTGGTTTGTCTATCTCTCTCTCTCTTTTTGCTCATTTGTTTCTTAAATTCCACATATGACTGAAATCATAGGGTGTCTTCCTCTGACTTATTTCACTTAGCATTATAGTCTCTGGCTCCATCCATGTCATTGCAAATGACAAGATTTCCTTCTTTTTATGTCTGAGTGGTATTCCATTAGATATACGCCATATCTTCTCTATCCATTCATCTACTGATGGACACTTGGGCTGTTTCCATAATCTGGCTATTGTAAATAGTGCTGCAATAAACATGGGGGTGCAAGTGTGCCTTTGAATTAGTGTTTTTGTATTTTGGAAGTCAATACCCACTAATGTGATTACTGGACCATAGAGTAGTTTCATTTTTAACTTTTTGAGGATCCTCCAAACTGCACGAGTTTACATTCCCACCAACAGTGCACAAAGGTTCCTTTTTCTTCACATCCTTGCTAATACTTCTTGTTTCTTGGGGTTTTGATTTTAACCATACTGACAGGAGTAAGGAGATATCTCATTATGGTTTTGATTTGCATTTCCCTGGTGATAAAGGATGTTGAGGAACTATTCATGTGTTGGTTGGCCATCTGGATGTCTTCTTTGGAGATATGTATGGACTTGGTTGTAAAGTCTATTTTGTCTGATACAAGTTTTTTTTTTTTTTTTTTTTCCTGCCTGACATAAGTATTGCTACTCTGGCTTTCTCATTGACATCCATTTGCATGACAAATATTTCTCTATCCCCTCACTTTCATTATGTAGGTGTCTCCTATATCTGAAATGTAAATTTGGATTTATTTAATAGATAGACATAGAAATGGGTGGGTTAGTGTGTGTCCCCCATCTCAGCCCTCGGAGAGGTCAGACAAGCACTGATAATCCAGTATGGACAAATGCATCTAGTGCCCAGATCTAGGTTTTAGATCAGAGTTAAAAGGATAAAATAATTATAAAATACTACATTCTATGGAATCCAAATATACAATACAACTTTCATTTAAAACATAAAAACTGAAAAAATAGACCACAAAATTAACAGGGATTATATGGTGAGCATGAGGATAAGAGCTATTTCTAATTTTTTTTTGTTTTGTAAATTTTACAAGGAGCTTTTATTAATTTTATAAAAGACAAGTATATTTAACAATATTATATTAAATATTTTTCATAGTTTTTTTCCTCTAAGTAATCAGACTTTATTTGGAGACATTGATGATGGGAAAATTATGGTGATTCCTAGTTGCAGTGTTTCCTTATTACTGAAAACAGAGGTATGCAGAATACTCTGGCACTCATCACAATGCCTAAAAAGCATCAAGAATTAGGCAAGCATCACCATGGTCTGATTTTAGACTGTATCATCACCTCGGAAAGAAACCTCCTACCCATTAGCAGTCATTTCTCCTTCTGTACTCCCAGCCGTAGGCAACCATTAATCCGTGCAGAGGGTTGCAATTTCTCCACATCCTTGCCAATCCTTTATATCGTCTCTTTTTCACTGACATCCGAACGTGTGGGGAGCAGTACCTCAGTGTGGCTTTGATTTGCATTTGCCTGATGGCGATGCTTGTTGGCCATTTATATATCTTCTTTGAAAAAATATCTACTTGTTGAAAATACATTCTTTCACATAGGTGACTTTTTAATAGCAAAATTTATTATTTATATTCTCATTATGAAAAATAATATATATAAGGGGTGTCTGGGCAGCTTGGTTGGTTAAGCCTCTGCCTTTGGCTCAGGTCATGATCCTGGAGTCCTGGGATTGGGCCCCGCATCAGGCTCCCTGCTCAGTGGGAAGTTTGCTTCTCCTTCGCCCTCTGCCCCTCTTCCTGCTCGTGTTCTCTCTCTCACTTACTCTCTCTCAAATAAATAAACAAAATCTAAAAATAAATAAATAAAATAAAAACAATATATAAAACTTGTAGAAAACTTTAAAAACACTGAAAAGGGCCAAGAAAAGAAAAAAATCTGTATTGCTACTACTTAAATATAACTCGTTTCAACTGTTAAAATATGCAGATTGGTATGTGCATATATGGTATTATGCTGCAGATCTTACTCTGTTTTCCTTTATCACTCAAGATTTTGTTTGGTGTACACAGTCTGTTGCTTCTAACTAGCGCATAGGAATGCATATCATAAATGTGCATTTACCACATTCTAGGTATCCATTCCCCTAATGATAAAACCTAGATTTGCCTGCAACCTTGCAATCCTTCAACACCACAATGGCAAGTCTCCCACGGTATGCCACCTTAAGGGCAGAGGTGGTGTATATAGCCCACTCCCAGAGAGACACACCTAGACATGGATTTCTCTTTGCTGAGTCAAAGAGAATGCACGTTCTTAATTCCACTAAGCACCTCCAAATGATTATTTCTAGGATGTCCTAACCAGTTTATAGTTTCATCAAAACTATGAGAGTTCCCATGTACCCTAACACTTAGTAGCATATGTCTTTTTTATTTTTGTCATTCTGAAGTAACATATTTTTAAAATGTATCTCTATCTGCCAGATTACTAATAAATTTGAGCAGCTCTTCATATACTTGTTAAGAAGTAATAGAGGCTTCTCTCTCTGCTCATTGCTTGTTGGGGTACTATTTCTGTGGAATATCATTATTTTCTCTATGATTTGCTCAAGTAACTATCAAATGGTTTTCACTGTTTTAATTATAATTGACAGTAAAAATATATTTAACATAATCGACATATATACATACTCTATAATATATATCATTTTAGTACATATAAAGATCATATGTAAATATATTAATTATAGTATACATTGACTATATTAATATATGATTGTATATTATTAAGTCGATGTAATTAAATGTGATTAATTATATGCTACTATGTATTGATATATTACATATATGTAAATATTATATTCCCCACCAATACACATTGTGTATAATGTATATTTTAATTTGCATTTTATTTACATAACTTAAAAAGTTAATGAGTATATTCCTCTAACACTTACTATTATTTCTGATCCTTTCCATTCTATTCTACTTTATTTTTTTTAATTTGTTTTTTTTTTTTAAGATTTTATTTATTTGACAGAGAGAGAGAAATCACAATAGGTGAGAGGCAGGCAGAGAGAGAGAGAGGGGAGGAAGCAGGCTCGACGTGGGGCTCGATCCTAGGACTCTGGGATCATGACCTGAGCCGAAGGCAGAGGCTTTAACCCACTGAGCCACCCAGGCGCCCTTCTACTTCATTTTTTTTAATGATCATTGCAATCACTACACTGAATTTATCACCCAATAATGGCTACAAATGAGAGTCTAAAATCAATTCTCCTTGATGTAATCCCTAGTCAGTCTGTCACGTCTCTGTTAATTTTGCCAATGCTTGCATTATCAGAAACCTTTCATTTTGATGTACTCAAGTTCACACATTATTTGAGTCTGGGTTAGGAAGTTTCCCTCCACTTCTAGTTCACAGATATTTTCCTACATTTTCTTCAATTTGACTTGTAAGTTTAACTTTTGAATCTAGGACTTCAGTCTGAGATTCCCTCCCCTTTTATTTTAATACAAGGTGATGATTTAACTTTATTTCCTTCCTTTTTTTCCCCTAGAGTGATGCCTTCTTTATCATAGATCAGATTTCCCCATAACATGAATTTATTTTTGTTTCTTGGTCCATTTGTTGGGTTTTGTGCTAGTGCTCTATGGTTTGATCACTTTTTTCATGAGATTTATACCAAAAACAAAAGTCAGACAGGTAGGAAGATTGGTGTTTTTCAGTCGATGGGTGGAGCATCCAAAATCCAAAGATTAGGGCATCTCAGCAGGATGTTTTTGCCTTAGACTTTTATAGGAAAGAGTAAACAAGTTGCAGATGGGGGTGATTTATAGTTGGGGTTGTTTTCAAGCAGGAGAAGTCTCAGTTATGTGAACAGGAAATGTTTTCCTCTGTGGTTAGTAAGTTTCAGGGGACAATTTTAATCTTAGCAAATCAATCATGAGACAAAGAATGGGGAGTTGGAGGAGCAGTGGCTGGCCTTGTCAGTGGGTTCAGGCAAAAGGGAAAAGGTCTGTGTTTGTCCTTGTCAGTGCCCCCTCTTATGCAAGAAAGACATCATTTGTCTTAGAACATTCTTAGGCGTTAGAGTAATCTCTGTGGGGTCTTGGTCAAGACTCAGTGAAACTGTGTGGAGTCAACAATCCCTTGTTGGCATTCTTCTTGGAGCACTGGATAAACCATTTGTTGAGCTCTGATGGTGGTCTGGAGCTGAGAAAGGGCTCTGGAGCAAGGCATTTAGTTGGGAAGATAATTACAAGACAGAGGAGAAAAGTGATAGTTAGGGGCTGTATTAAGAAGCAAAATCAAGACTTGAGGCCAGTTGGAGACCATCTAGTGGATTCAAGAAATTGGGATGGAGAGGTCTTTTGACAATGGGTCAGGTCCATGGTTGCCTTGCAATGACTGTATTGGTTAATATCTCAAATGTTCTTGTTTACAGTGTGGAGGTCAGGGAGGTATAGGGGAACAAATGTGCAACAACCAGAAGCCTTGAATGTTTGTAGGTAGATGAAGAATAGAGAAATGATAAGGAGGGCAGAAATGAAAAGGAAAGGGAAGGCATGATTCAAGGAAGTCCTGGAACTAATGGGTGATAGACAATGAAAGAATGATGAGAAGGGTGTGAAGGCGGACTATGAAGACGACTAGATGGGAGAATCCGAGGGACTTGTGTTTTAGCTTTGGTTGGAAGCTGACCCCACTGTGATGTCACCTATTTTTTCCAAACTCAATGAGAAAGCAGTCTGTCTCACGTCCTTATCAAAAGAGCCTCAGTTTGGGGCGCCTGGGTGGCTCAGTGGGTTAAGCCGCTGCCTTCGGCTCAGGTCATGATCAGGGTCCTGGGATCGAGCCCCGAATCGGGCTCCTTGCTCAGCGGGGAGCCTGCTTCTCTCTCTGCCTCTGCCTGCCTCTCTGTCTGCTTGTGATCTCTGTCTCTCTCTCTCTCTCTCTCTGTCAAATAAATAAATAAAACCTTAAAAAAAAAAGAGAGAGCCTCAGTTTAAGGTCTCTTGTAGGGGTGAATTTCCCCCAACTTCAAAATAAGACTCATGTTATGCTTTTTTTTTTTCCTTAAGATGTTTAGCTTATTTGAGATAGTGAGCGAGAGAGCGTGAAAAGGGAGAAGGGCAGAGGGAAGGGGGGGAAGCAGGCTCCCTGCTGAGCAGGGAGCCCGACCCGGGGCTTGATCCCAGGATCCTGTGATCATGACCTGAGCTGAAGGCAAATGCTTAAGTGACTGACCCACCAGGTGTCCCAAGACTAATGTTTTTTAAATTGTGAAAAATGAACCCAAAGTTCTACACCTTATAGTTTATAGAAGTTATTGGTTAGGAAAACAGTACAGTTGATCTTGAACAACATGAGTTTGAACTGTGCAAATTCTCTTGTACATGGATTTTATTCAATACATACAGTACAGTATTGCAAGTGTGTTTTCTCTTACGATTTTCTTAATCGTCTGATATCCCCCCCTTTTATTTTTACAAGATTTACAAATATCTCTGTCTATGGTTGTTGTGGAAGGAGTAGATTGTCTTGGTTTGTTTCTAATGGTTGAGTTGTGAAGCAACAAAAACAAACTGAAAGAGAATTCGAACCAGGACTCAAAATCAAACCCTAGTCAAAATCAAGCCCATATCAAAATTAAAACTACAGTAATACACTACTACACAACTTTTTAAAGTAAGATTTTTATTTTAATTCCAGTATAGTTAACAGACAGTGCTACACTGGTTTCAGATGTATAATATAGTGACTCAACAAAAATTCTGTACATAACTCAGTGCTTATCACAAGTGCACGCTTTAATCTTTATTATCTATTTCACCCATCCCCCCACTCCCTTCCCCTCTGGTAACCATGAATTTGTTCTCTAGACTTAAGAGTCTATTTCTTGGGACGCCTGGGTGGTTCAGTCAGTTGAGTCTACCTTCAGCTCAGATCATGATCCCAGAGTCCCGGGATTGAGCCCTGCATCAGGTTCCTTGCTCACCAGGGAGTCTGCTTCTACCTCTTCCTCTGCCCCTCCCCTCTCCCTGCTCATTCACTCTCAAATAAATAAATAAAATCTTTTTTTTTTTAAAGTCTATTTCTTGGCTTGTATCTTTTTTCCCCTTTGTTTGTTCAGTTTCTTAAGTTCCACACATGAGTGAAAACGTGGCATTTGTCTTTCTTTGACTTATTTCGCTTAGCATAATACTGTCTAGTTCCATCCATGTTGTTGCAAACAGCAAGATTTCATTTTTTTTCTTTTTTTAATATTTTTATTTATTTATTTGACAGAGAGAGATCACAAGTAGGCAGAGAGGCAGTCAGAGAGAGAGGAAGGGAAGCAGGCTCCCCGCTGAGCAGAGAGCCCGATCTCCATCCTGGGCTCGATCCCAGGACCCTGAGATCATGACCTGAGCTGAAGGCAGAGGTGGCACCCACTGAGCCACCCACACCCCCCAAGATTTCATTTTTTACAGATAAATAATATCCCATTGAATATAGACACCATATTTTCTTTATTCATTCATCTATTGATGGACACGAGCTGTTTCCATAATTTGGCTATTGTAAATAGTGCTGTGGTAAGCATAGGGGTACATATATCTTTTCAAATTAGTGTTTTTGTATTTCGGGGGTAAGTACCCAGTAGTGAGATTACTGGATCATAGGGCAGTTCTATTTTCAAATGTTTGAGGAACTTCATCCTCTCTTCCACAGTGGCTGCACCATTTTGCATTCCCCCACCCATAGTACTCAGGGGTTCCTCTTCTCCACACCCTTGTCAACATTTGTGTTGATCCACTACCCAACTATAGAATAGCTCAACTTAAAGACTGACCATAACAAATGTTGGATGTAAAATGGTACAGCCACTTTGGAAAGCAGTTTTATAATTTTTTAAAAAGTGAAACATCTGCGCACCATACTCCTTAATATTTTCCCAAGAGAAATGAAAACACATGTTCATACAAAGACTTGTACACAAATGTTCATAGCAACTTTGCTTATAATAACCCCAAGCTGGAAACAACACAAATATCACCAACAAGTCAATGGATAAGCAAATCGGGCTGTACCCACATAATGGAACAATGCACAGCAAAAAGAAGGAACTAACTATGGGTATAATCAACAACCAGGATGAACCCCAAATCATGAGGCTGAGCAAAAGAAACTGAAGAGAGTACACACTGAACACAAACCAATTTTTGCAACAGAAGGTAGATCGGCGGTGGCCTGGGGGTGAGGTGGAGAAGTAGGAAGACCCCTGGGGACACTTTAAGAGGTGATGGATAGTTCCTGATTGTGGTCAGGTTTTTTTACTGGCATTCTCATTGTCAAAAATTACCAAATTACATGCTTCATATATGTGTCTTTTATTCTAATTACATCTCAATAAAGCTAATAAAAAAATAACAGAAATATGTAAGACAATATAACCACAAATACTGGCAAGATGAAAAGACTTAGGAGACTTCCCAGGGCAACTAGATGGAAAAAACAAATTTAAAAAGCTGCAGGGGGGGGGCGCCTGGGTGGCTCAGTGGGTTGAGCCGCTGCCTTCGGCTCAGGTCATGATCTCACCGTCCTGGGATCGAGTCCCGCATTGGGCTCTCTGCTCAGCAGGGAGCCTGCTTCCTCCTCTCTCTCTCTGCCTGCCTCTCTGCCTACTTGTAATCTCTCTCTGTCAAATAAATAAATAAATAATCTTAAAAAAAATAAATAAATAAAAATAAAAATAAAAAGCTGCAGGGGGGCACCTGGGTGGCTCAGTGGATTAAAGCCTCTGCCTTCGGCTCAGGTCATGATCTCAGGATCCTAGGATTGAGCACCGAATTGGGCTCTCTGCTCAGCCTGGGAGCCTGCTTCCCTTCCTCTCTCTGCCTGCCTCTCTACCTACCTGTGATCTCTTGTCTGTCAAATAAATAAATAAAATCTTTTAAAAAAAAAAAAAAAAGCTGGAGGAATGCATGCCTCCCTAACAAATTCTGAATTACCAAGATAGACCTAAGAAGAGACGGAAAGTTTGCATAAACCAAGTATCATGAAAGAGATTGGAAAGGGTATCAAGCAACTGCCACTGAAATAAAAACAGAATCAGAGATTAAGAGCTGAGATTTATGTCACCTATAAGGAACAGATGATTCCAATATTATTTGAATGTTTACTCACTACAGAAAAGAGTGGAAACTCACCCCAATTCTTTTTATAAAGTTTATGTGCCTTTAGTAATAAAAATCAGCAAAAATTCCAGATGAAGTATTATTAGTAAATCGAATCCAGCCATGCAACAAGTGAACAACACAATGTGATCAACTCCTATAGTCCGGGAATGCAAGGAGAATTCAGTATCAGGAAGCTAATCAACATATTTCATTACAAGTTCTTCAGTTAAAAGAGAAACTTGAAATTAACTTCTTCAAGTTAAAAGAAAAAATCAAATAATCATATAATTTAATCCTTAAAAGGTATTTGGTAAAATTTTAAAAGCCCCATATCAGGGCTCCTTGCTCAGTGGGGAGTCTGCTTTTCCCTCTCTCCCTCAATACTCTCTCTCTCTCAATTAAATAGATAAGTAAATCTTTAGAATCATCAGGGAAATATAAATCAAAACCACAATGAGGTATCACCTCACACCTGTCAGAATGACTAAAATAACAACACAAGATGGGGCACCTGGGTGACTCAGTTGGTCAAGCAACAGACTCTTGATCTCAGCTCAGGTCTTGATCTCAGGGTCATGAATACAAGCCCTGCATTGGGCTCCACTTCTGCCATGGAGCTTTTTTTTAAAAAAAAAAAAAAACAAAAAAAAAAAAAAACACACACACACAAGAAACAATGGGTGTTGTCATGGATGTGGAGAAAAAGCAACTCTTGTGCACTGTTGGCAGGAATGCCAACTGGTGCAGCTACTCTGGAAAACAGTGTTGAATTTCCTCAAAAAGATTAAAAGTATGGGGCGCCTGGGTGGCTCAGTGGGTTAAGCTGCTGCCTTCGGCCCAGGTCCTGAGATCAAGTCCCACATCAGGCTGTCTGCTCAGCAGGGAGCCTGCTTCCTCCTCTCTCTCTCTCTGCCTGCGTCTTTGCCTACTTGTGATCGCTCTCTGTCAAATAAATAAATAAAATCTTTAAAAAAAAAAAAAAGATTAAAAGTAGAACTACCCTGCAATCCAGCAATTTGCAGTACTAGGTATTTACCCCCAAAATACAAAAATACTAATTCAAAGGGATCTACACACCTCTATGTTTATAGCAGCATTATCTATGTAATGAAAACAAGCCCAGTGTTCACCCACTGATGAATGGATAAAGAAGTGATACAACGGAATATTGCTGAGTCATCAAAAAGAATGGAACCTTGCCTTTCATTCTTTGGATGGAGCTAGAAAGTATTATGCCAAGTGAAATAAGACAGAGAAAGACAAATACCGGGCGCCTGGGTGGCTCAGTGGGTTAAGCCGCTGCCTTCAGCTCAGGTCATGATCTCAGAGTCCTGGGATCGAGTCCCGCGTCGGGCTCTCTGCTCAGCAGAGAGCCTGCTTCCCTCTCTCTCTCTCTGCCTGCCTCTCCATCTACTTGTGATTTCTCTCTGTCAAATAAATAAATAAAATCTTAAAAAAAAAAAAAAAAAAGAAAGACAAATACCATATCATTTCACTCGCATGTGGATTTTAAGGGGGAAAAAATGAGCAAAGAGGAAATAAAAGAAAGAAAGAGAGAGAGGCAAATCAATAAACATCATGGTCAGCAGGGGGGAGCCGAGTGGGGGGATGGGTGGAACAGATGATGTGGATTAAGGAGGACACTCACTGCGACGAGCACTGGGTGTTGTATGGAACTGTTGAATCACTGTATTGTACACCTGCAACTAATATTACACTGTATGCCTACTAACTGGAATTTAAATAAAAACTTTAAAAAATAAGAAATTCAGAAAATATTTTTAAAAACACAGAACACATTATTTATGATCTGGAATATACAAAGAACACTAACACCTCAACAAAAAGGGATTAGTCAGCCCCATGAAAAAGCAGATTGTCCCCAGACAGGTAAGTCCGAATGACAACAAACAAAAAACTGCTCAAATTTGATGATACTCGGGGAAATGCATATTAAGATAACAATGAAATGATCCTTTTACCAGTAGTCTGGCAAAAAATAAAGAAGATGTATTGCATTTATTCCTTTTAGGGATACGAGATCAGAGAACTCTCAAGATACTGCTAGTAGAAATTTCTGGAAAATAATCTGACAATAACCTTTCTGGAAAACAATCTGGCAATAGCCAATAGTCCTTTTCCTGGGGACCTAGCCCATAGAAATGAAAGCCTGTATGTTCTATGAACTTTACTGTAGTATTATTTATATTAGCAAAAATAAAACAAATACAAAGTGAACGTTTATCGGTAGGAAAATAGGTACATCCCCAAACCATGGACTGTCATATAGCCTTTATAAAGGCTGATTTAGAGATACACCAGTTGACCTGGATGAATTTCTACGAGATATTAAGCAAAGACAAGAGTGTTTACTTCAAGTTTTGTAAGCGATATGTTTATTTTGTATGTGATGAAACATAAGGAAAAGACAGGATGACAACAATTAGGTTGTCCACATCAGTTACCCTGGGCCATGGTGTGAAAGAGAGGAAGGATGTAGTATGGGAGAAGAAGAATAATGAGAAGAGAAACAACCGAAAAGCTAAAGAAAAAAGGCCGCATTTTAAAAAAGGTATATATTTTTGTAAAATTATAAGTGGGTGTTTTGCAATTTTACATGGAGTCTACTCTTATTTGCAGATTCTGTGTTTCCCAGTTTGCCTACTCACTAAAATTTACTCATAACTCCAAATCAATCAATAGAAACATACATTAAAGCAAGGTTATGATCAATTGATGAAAATGTGACCAGAGGCTCACAGGAAACAATGATTCATGGGACGCTTGGGTGGCTTAGTTAAGCTCGTGACTCTTGATTTCAGCTCAGGTCTTGATCTCAGGGATCCAGCCCCGCATCAGGCTCTGTGCAGGGCATGAAGCCGCTTAGGACTCTTTCCTGTTTCTCTGCCCCACCCCCGCTCCCTCTCTTTAAGAATGTGTCTAGCACACATAATGGGATCTGACTTGTGTCTGTTATCTGTGTTTTAAAAGATGAGATAAGGGAGAAAAGAGCTTGTGTTTTCTGTGCTGAAATATTTGAGCATTCTTATTTTATTTTATTTATTTATCGGACACAGATCACCAGTAGGCAGAGAGGCAGGCAGAGAGAGAGGAAGGGAAGCAGGCTCCCTATAATAGAGCAGAGGGTCCGATGTGGGGCTTGATCCCAGGACTCTGGGATCATGACCTGAGCCAAAGGTAGAGGCTTTAACCCACTGAGCCACCCAGGCCCCCCTTACTTGAGTGTTCTTTACAGCTGTATTTATCTTGTTCACAGTCATCTTATTAAATCTTCTGGTTAGATCTGGAAATTGGCCGAATTCTTTGGATTGTATGCTCAATATAATGATGTCACATTTTAGTCTCATCATTTCCAACAGCTACTTCTTGTATTTTTTATGCCTTTATATATTATCAACACTTTTAAAACAACAGGAAAAAGTGGTGAAAATGAGCTTCCTTGTAATTTTTCTGAGTTGAAGAATAACTTCAGAGCCCCGGTCACAAACTCAAACGCCTTTGGAGCCGGGCACATCATTTTGGCCGATCAAGCGTCCTGGAAGCGCCCCCTTGTGGAAGTTCATGACAAGCATTGCTATTTTCCGTGTTGGCAATATTAAGGAATTATTTAGGAATTATTGAACACAGAGTGAGCCAGATATAGTGGAAGCGCTGCCAGTTTATGACCTCTACTTTAGAATCTTGCCACTGAGTAAAACGTTGACTTTTTTTTAACTTAGTTTTTTTTTTCATCATCTTACCAGGTGAGCGTTAATAGTTGTTCTGATTTGCACAGCAACTGCCCGTGTATTGTATTCACCACTCATTCAAGTGTTCGTTGGAAATTTAAATGTGCTTAAAATAAAAATGAGAAATTATATGGATGATACTGCCAGCTACACAGTGGAAATAATAGTTTCTGGTGAACTCTACCATTAGAAACATGTCTACCAGGTTCACAACTCAGTACTCAAAAGGAAAAAATGTTAAGCATTTTAGAAAGAAAAAACAAGGCCTTTGTAAAGATTTGGATTACTTTGATTCAATTTCAGTTAAATTTTCTAATGTTCTCAGCAAAAGAAAAACAAATTATATAGATAAACAAAAGAATTAAGGGACTTCAAAAGTGGTTTTTTTTTTAAAAGGAAGAAGACACACACCTAAAGGCATTTTCATCCTTTTGAAGTACTTACTGATTCTTCTAAGAATAGTCCGAAACTTAAGGGCTTATGGGGACAGGCATCGGTAAGGAAGCAGGACACTTGAAACCTTACAGGTGTGTGCACCCTTTCTAATTAAGCTAGTTTTTAGTCTGTGTCACCTACCTGTGTCCCATGGTAATGTGAGCAATGTGGCCAGATTTCCCAATCCCCCAAGACAAGTCAGAAGTCCAGACTTTTTATGTAAAATTTCCCAAATTTTAAAGTATGAGGGCAAATGTAATAGGTCAGTGAACTGAATTTGACCCTCAAGATTAGTAATTTGCAACCCCTAATCAAGGGATTAAAATGTTCTCCTGGTGAAGGATTTAAGAGGTTAAGCATACAGAAATCAGAAGCATGTTGATTATTAGAATTTCACCTGCCATTAGTGGCCCAATGGTGCAGTGGACCATTCTCTCTTCTTTATCCGCTTCTCCTTCATTTAGAAATGCAAAGATATTCTGAATTTCACATTTCTTCTAAGAATGCAGCTCTTTACCATGCATTCTGATAAATAGTTTATCAAAAAGAGTCAACACTCTTTTAATGTTGGTTCTATTATTTAATGTTTTCAAACTCGAGAAGTCAATTCCGTTATGGATTTTCAAAAAGCCCACTCTCGCGCTCACTTCAGCAGCACATATACTAAAATTATCCAAAAGCCCACTCCCAAATGCAAAAAGACAGTGTTGAACTTGTGGGTCAAGAGCTGGTGGGATGACCAGTCTAATGGGAAAATCTTCACCTGGCTCAGGGCGGAATGCAACAGGAAACAGTATACAGAGCCCCGTAGTGCCAAAGCCCTTACAGATGGAAACCCTTTTGAAATGAGTATAAAATTGGAGTTTCAGAATATATACATTTTGACTAACTGCTTACATAGAAAGTTCTGAGGATGGCCACGGACATTCGAGTTGCTCTGACAATCCATATTATACAGAAGGGTCCTCAACCTGTTGTGAGTGGGTTATCAGTTTCTGGAGCAATCATTGCTGGACTGATAGGAGGCTGTATCAGTCAGGGTTTTAGAAGGAGACATTCAGGGTAAGTGGGATAATGAGAAAAGGATAAAGAATAAGACACTTTGGGGCGCCTGGGTGGCTCAGTGGGTTAAAGCCTCTGCCTTCGGCTCGGGTCGTGATCCCGGGATCCTGGGATTGAGCCCCGCATCAGGCTCTCTGCTCATCGGGAGCCTGCTTCCTTTCCTCTCTCTCTGCCTGCCTCTCTGCCTGCCTGTGATTTCTGTCTGTTAAAATAAATAAAATCTTAAAAAAAAAAAAAAAAAGAATAAGACACTTTGCAGTTTCACCTGGAGCAGCCCTAATCATGTCGTGCAAATTATCTTGGGAATATTTTAAGCATGTGTTTCGTTAGTTGCCAGTCTCTGGTAAAAAGATAGAAGGGGGACACGTGGGTGGTTCAGTCAACCGACTGAGCTTCTGAGTGTCTGCCTTCGGCTTGGGTCATGACCCCAAGGTCCTGGGATCAAGCCCCGAGTCAGGCTCCCTGCTCAGCAAGGAGCCTGCTTCTCTCTCTCCCACTCCCCCTGCTTGTGTTCCCTCTCTCTGTGTGTTTCTGTCAAATAAATAAAGAAAATCTTAAAAAAAAAAAAAAAAGATTTTCTCTCTTGCTCTCTCTTTGTCCCTACTCCCCCCCCCACACACACACACACAAAAATACGTAAATAAAAATAAATTTTAAAAGTAAATCTGTTGCCAAACCTTACGGTAGGGTTATATAAACTTTTTTTAATCTTTAAAGATTTGACATCCCCTCTGTACATCCTGTTAACAAGAGATAGTAAACCATGGTTTTTTCTTTAAAAAAAAAAAAAGGAATAGAGGCGCCTGGGTGGCACAGTCAGTTAAGTGCCCCGCTCTTGGTTTCAACTCAGGCCATGGTCTCAGGGTCGTGAGACCAAACCCCTGCATTGGGCTCCTTGGCAGTGGAGAGTCTGAGATTCTCTCCCTCTCCTACAGCCCCTCTCCCTACTCTCGCTCTCTCCTTCTCTCTCTCACCCAAAATAAATGACATCTTCTAAAAATTTTAATAATATTTTTAAAATTTTAGATTAAACTAAATATGAAAAGTTTCAAATGCCCAGACAGTCGCTGAACATAAATTTCTATCATTCAAAGACACTGACAAAAGGATGACAACTTCTGAACACATTTGTTCATTTCTTTTGTGTTCCTCATTTAGGTTGGTCAGCGAATTAGTGTTTGCATAATGTGCCTATAGAATTTAGGCTGCTGAAAGACATATCGATATTTTAAGAAATCATATTTGTAAATGGTGTTTAGAGAGACATGATTCTATGTAATCTTAGCAATTAAAGTTAGTATTCAAATTCCTGTTAATCGTATTCTATTTGATCTTACAGTCTGCTAATATTTAGTGTTTCATGTCCTTTTCCCTAAAAAAGAAAAATCACCTTTTTTTTTTGCCCAAACAATATCCTTACAGTAAAAATCTGTATACTGAACTTTCTCCTCTTTAGTAAGCATTGAGTGTAGTTCAGTTACGACTTTTTGCCAGGGTTCGAAATCATTTGCCTTGGCTATGTGATGATATCACCTGAGCGCTTAGTGTCAACGATTGTGTGGAAATTGAAAAGTACCTGTAGTTACATGAAAACTTTGCATTTCATTTTCAGATAGTCCTCTCTTTTAAATGTTTGGGGTAGTGGAGTACACCAAGACTCTCGTGGTTTCAGTATGATGAAAACACTGCTGGTAAGAATTTAAGTAAATTAGATTCAAGTAAACCATGTGTATTAGTGATGTAAATACCAGGCCATTCTAATCTAGTTCCTTTTCTCTGAGATGCTTGAAAAGCTTTAAGACTATTTTATATATTATATATATTATTATTAGAGGGAGAGACTATGTATGTGTTTGTGTATATATATATATATAGAGAGAGAGAGAGAGAGAAATAGACTTAAAAAAAAAAGATTTTATTTGTTCATTTGGCAGAGAAAGAGAGCACAAGCAGTGGGAGAGGAAGAAGCAGGCTGCCCACTGAGCAGGGAGCCTGACATGGGGCTCAATCCCAGGACCCTGGGATCACAACCTGAGCTGAAGGCAGTCATTTAACTGACTCAGCCACCCAGGCACCCAGAAAGAGACTTTTGAAGACTTTCAGTTTAGCAGACAGAAATAATGATCAAACAATATTTAAATGAATTTTATAATGTCTATTCTCCACCTTAACAAGACGTTATACCAAGAAGTTATACCTAATTGTATTTTGCATGATATCACCTGTAGAGGGCTCTAAGGTGTTCCTTAAAAAGATATACCCATGTCCTAATCCGTGGAAGCTGTGAATGTTACCTTGCAGTTATAATTAAATTAAGGATTTCGAGGTGGGGAGATGATCCTGGATTCTCTGAATGAGAGTTAAAGGCCATCACAAGTGTCTTTATAAGAGCAAGCAGAGAGAGATTTGATACACACAGAGGAGTAGGGAGCAACATGCCCATGGCCTCAAAGATCGGGGCGCTGCAGCCAGTAGAGGCCAGAAAAGGCAAGAAACAGATTCCCTCTCCCAGACCTTCCACTCTGCTGGCACATTGATTTTTGGACGCTGACCTCCAGAACAGTAAGAGATCAATTTCTGTTCTAAGGCAGTTTGTCTTGATTTGTTATGGCAGCTCTAGGAAACTAATACATTACTCTTGTTACACTCTTTCCAGATGTGTTTCTAGGACATCAACTGCTTTGACATTTTCTGCTCTTTCACAGTTGCTTATATTTATTTGTTTTAATAACAGAAGCTTAAAAGATACTTAAGAAAGGACTATTATGTTCTGGATCAAAGACAACTAAATCTGTGACAACAAATTGTAATATTTCCAGATCTTATCGAATGAGGTTTCAACGATGCATTGTTTCTCCAGATCACATTGTTTAGAACTTGGTAGCTACTAAGAACTTTGTATCTATTCATTTAAAAAAAATATACCCTCTGTTATCCTATCACAGAAAGCTAATTTGTATGGCAAAAACAACTAAAATTGGTGAATAAACATTTTTAAAATCTTAATAATGTAACTAATGATAATACAGTAAGAAATTATATGGCCAAAAATGAAGATAAACCAATTCTCAAGAGAGAAGTACAGAATCAAAGCCCGGGACATCAGGAAGAGGTCTCACTGGACAGGAGGGCCCGGGAGTAGAACAATCCCTCACAGATTTATAGCCAGTTTTCAAGTCACCTGCCTTGACAAGGGTATCTCAAGCCTTCAACTTGCTTTAAGCTGATTCTGAATTGATATTAACTGAGGAAACTGGCAGAGGTAAATGCACTCTTCTTTGAAGTAAAGTACCTCCATTCTTGGCCTCAAGTGCTATCTCCAAATAATTTTTTGAAAGATTTTATTTATTTATTGAGAAGGAGAAAGAGAGAAAGAGAGAGAGAGAGAGAGTAGGAGGAAGAGGGAGGGAGAATCCTGAAGCAGACTCCATGCTAAGCACTAAGCCGGATGTGGGGCTCGATCTTATGACCTTGACATCATGACCTGAGTTGAAACCAAGAGTCAGACACACAACCAACTGAGCCACACAGGCTTCCCTACAAAGAAATTTCAAATACAGTGCCTAAACTATAGCCAAAGAATACAGGACCCCCTCCCCCACAAAAAACAGACTCTCTGAGCAAGAGAAAGCAGAAAAACAAACAGAAACAGACCCACAAAGCCTTCAGGCCTTGACGTTATCAGGCACAGGCTACGAAACAGTTGTGCAAACTAAGTTTAAGAAACAAGTTTGGAGATGGCTCCAGGAAAGGAGAGAGTTCATTCACTAAGTCAAAGGTTGTCATAACTAAGCAACCCAGTGAAAAAGCAAAGAATGTCAGATTCGATTAGAGAGACAAAATGATGGAAAATACAGAAGATAAGGTAGATTTAGAAGAAACAGTAGGAGACATTCAGATCGAGTCCCCCAAGGGGACTTGCTAAGAGGGTGAGGGCAATGCTTGAAGAATGATGGCTGAGAATGTCATACAGATGATCGAAAACAGCATATTAGCCAACTATATAGGGTAGTACACAGGCTGTAGGCTTTATACTCACATTTTTATTAAAATTTTTATTTTGGGGTAATTATAGATTTATATGCAGTTGTAAGAAATAATACAGAGAGATCCATGTAACTTTGAACCCACTTTCCTCCAAGGAAATAACTTGCAAGCTATATACAGTACAATATTCACCTTCAGGAAACTAACATAAATACAGTCAAGATATACAACATTTCCATCCCCACAGGGATCCCTGCTGTTGGTCTTTTAAAACCACACCCACTTTCTTCCAGCTCCACCCACCCAACTTCTTAACCCCTGGCAACCACTAAACTGTTCTCCATTTCAATCATTTTACCATTTTTAGAATGTTCTATAAATGAGATCCTAGAGTAGGCAACCTTTGGGGATTGGCTTTTTTCACCCAGCATCAGTTCTCTGGCTATTCATACAGGTTGTTGCATTGCTTTTTATTGGTGAAAGCTATTCCATGGTATGGATAGACCATAGTTGGGTTAAATATTCACCCATAAAAACATATCAGGGTTGTTTCCAGTTTGGGCCTATTACAAAGAAATTGCTATAAATACTATGTACAGGTTTTTATGTAAATGTAAGTTTTCAGGGCGCCTGGGTGGCTCAGTGGGTTAAGCCTCTGTCTTCTGCTCAGGTCATGATCCTAGGGATCCTGGGATCGAACCTAGGGATCCTGGGATCGAACCCTGCATCGAGCCCCACATTGGGCCCTCTGCTCAGCAGGGAGCCTGCTTCTCTCTCTCTGCCTGCCTCTCTTCCTACTCATAATCTCTCTCTGTCAAACAAATAAATAAAATCTTTTTTAAAAATTGTAAGTTTTCGGTTCTCTACGGATGTCCAGGTGTGCAATTGCTGGTTCATAATTAGTTTTGTTTTTAAGAAAATAATGAGCTGCTTTCCAAAAGTAATATATGAGTGCTCTGATTTCTCTGCATGTACCAACATTTGGTGTTGTCACTGCTTTTTCATCTTAGCCATTGCATATATAGAAATATCTCATTGTAGGTTTAATGTGCATTTCCTTAATGGTTAATGATAGTGAACATCTCCTATGTATTTCCCATCTGTACATCTTCTTTGTTGAAATACCTGCTTGTGTTTTTGGTTACTTTCTAGTTGGATTGTGCAGTTTAGGGATGTTTTTGTTTTGTTTTGTTTCAGATTTTTACTGTTTTGAGTGTTCTTGATATATTTTAGAAAAAAAATTTAGAAATCTTTAGAAAAAATCTGATATTGTGGTTTGCAAATGAATTCTCCAGTCTGTACCTTATCTCTTTATCTAGGATCTGCCACAGAGGAAGTTTCTAATTTTGATGAAATCCTATTTATTGATTTTTTTTTTTCTTCTTACAGATTGCTGTTTTTGGTGTTGAGTCCAAGAATTTTTTTTCCTTCTCCTAGTTCCCAAGGAATTTCTCATATGTTTTTTGCTAAAAGTTTAACAGCTTTACATTTTACATTTAAAGACAAGATCCATTTTTAGCTAATTTTTTGTAAGGTGTGAAATTAAAGTTTGGTGGGGTTTTTTTGGTGTTTTGTTCATGGATGTCCTAATGCTCCAGCACGATTTGTTGAAAAGGCTATCTTGCCTCCACTGAATTATTTTTGCACTTAAAAAAAATCCATCAATTAAAAAAAAAATCCATCAATTGAACATGTTTATGTGTGTCCATTATCTACATGTATATTTTGATTCACCTCTTTGTCTAACTCTTCACCACACAATCTTGATTACTGTGGCTATATGTAGTAGGTTGAATGGTGGTCCCCCAAAAGATATGATCACAACCTAATCCCTAGAACCTAAAAATATCCCTTAGGTGGCAAAAGAGTAATATTACCATTAAAGGACAAAAACTGTGATTAAGTTAAGGATCTTGACAGAAAGTTTCCAGTGAAACCATCTGGGCCTGAAGATTTCTTTCGGGGATCTTTTTTTTTTTTTTTTAAAGATTTTATTTATTTACTTGACAGATAGAGATCACAGGTAGGCAGAGAGGCAGGCAGAGAGAAAGAGGAGGAAGCAGGCTCCCTGCTGAGCAGAGAGCCCGATGTGGGGCTCAATCCCAGGACCCTGGGACCATGAGCTGAGCCGAAGGCAGAGGCTTTAACCCACTGAGCCACACAGGCACCCTTGATTTTTAATTACATATGCATAAGGTTAGCAATCCCAGAGCTATTCAAATGATCTATTTCATACTGGGTAAGTTGTGGTAGTTTGTGCTTTTCAAAAAATTGGTCCATTGCATCTAAGTTGTCAGGTGTAGGTATATAGAGTTGTTCATAGAATTCCCTTATTACCCTTCCGGTGCCCACTGGGTCTGTAATGATATCCCATTTCATTCCTGATATTGATCCTTTGTGTCCTTTTCCCACCTTTGTCAGTCTTTTCAGAGGTTTGTCAACTTTTTTAATCTTTTCAAAGAATCAGCTTTTTTTTTCATCGATTTTTCTCTATTATTTTTGTTTTCAATTTCACTGACTTCTGCTTTAATCTCTATTCCTTCCTCTTTCCTGCATGCTGTGGATTTATTTTGTTCTTCTTTTACTAAGGTCTTGAGGTGGGACGTTAGATGATCGATCTGAGAATTTTCCCACTTTTCTAACCTATGCATAACTATAAATTTCCCCTCCACTCTGCCTCAGCTGTGTCCTACAAACCATAACACACTATGGAAATTTGTGTTTTAATTTTCACTCAGCTCATTTTTATCGTTACATTAAATAATGTATTTTTATTGTCCTTCAATTCAATTTCTTAAATTTCCCTTGAGACTTTCTCCTTAATACATGGTTATTTATAAATGCTAGTTTCCATTTGCTGGAGACATACCTGTTCTCTTTTTTGCTATCAATTTCTAGCTTGCGTCCGTTGTGATTGCAGGACACATTCCGTGATTTATATTCTTTTAAATTTATCGAGTTTTATTTTAGGACCTAGGATATGGTCTACGTAGGTATATCTTGTGGGCACTGGTCTACGTAGGTATATCTTGTGTTCCTGACGCAAACTTGTGCTTTGTTGGGTGAAATTCTCTAAGCATCAAATGGATCCTGTGGGTTGATGGTATTGTTCAGTCCTTCTACAGCCTTGCTGATTTCCTGTCCAGTTGTTTTGTCAATTCTGAGAGGGGTGTTGGGGTTTCCAGAGGTTTTCAGGGGGTTGTTTATTTCTCCTTTCAGTTCTAGCCATTCATTCAGAGCTCTGTTGTTTGGATCATACACATTTAAGATTCCTGTGTCTTCTTGATAGACTGACCCTTGTATCATGATATCAAGTCACTCTCTGTCTCTGGAAATTTTCTTTGTTCTGAGTCATCTCTCTGATCTGTAACCACTGCAGCTTTCTTTTGATTGTTTGCACAATAAATGTTGTTCTTCTCCCCTCCTACCCTTGAGGTGCCTATGTTGTTATAATTAAAGGGAGATTCTTGTGTGCCTGGGTGGCTCAGTCAGTTAAGCATCTGCCTTCAGCTCAGGCCATGAGCCTGGGGTCCAGGGATCAAGTCTCAGATCAGGACTCCCTGCTCCATGGGGAGTCGGCTTCTTCCTTTTCCCACCCCTACCCACACTTGTGCTTGCACGCTCTCTCTCTTGCTCTTGCAAAAATAAATAAATAAAATCCTTTAAAAAAATAATAAAGGGAGATTGTTGTAAATACATTGGTGGGGCTGTGGTGGGACTATTTTTAACCCACTCTGCCAATCTCTGTCTTTCAATTGGCATATTTAGACCATTTATATTCTATAATTATTGATGTGCTGGGGCTTAAGTCTGTTATTTGTTTGTTTGTTTGTTTGTTTTCAGTTCTCTGTTTTCTTTGTTTTTCCTGCTATTCTGTGGGGTTTCTTGAGTATTTTTTAGAATTCTATTTTGATGTATCTGTGGTGTTTTAAGTGTGTCTGTTTGTATAGCTTTTTAGTGGCTGCTCTCTGTGTGTTTGCTGTCATTCAAATTGTTTTCCTCCTCTCTTTAAGGCAGTGTTTCTCTCTCACTGCTTTCAAGACTTTGTGGTTTTCAGAAGCCTGACTCTCATGTAAATGGTGTGGTTTACCCTGTTTGGAGTAGACTCAGCTTCCCGAATCTGTAGGTTTTCCGGTATTTTGCCATACGGGGGTAGTTTTCAGTCACTGTTCCCTTGAGTACTTTTTTAGCCCTGTCTCCTTTGTACCCTCATTTTGAGTCTCTAATAACATGAATGTTAGATCTTTGTGATAGAGACTAGATTCATACAGGTGTGACCTAATGGCCTCCCCATAGCCATGTACCACCACATGCTTCTCCCTTCCCTCTCCAGGGCTTTTCCTGAGCTGGAGTGTGGGGTGCCGTGAGAAACAGTTCCATGTCCAATTGTACAGAATCCAGAAATGCGGGGAAGTAAGTCTGCCTGGGGCAAACTTTTTTTTATTTTTTTATTTATTTAAAGATTTACTTATTTGTCAAAGAGAGGGAAAGAGAGCACAAGCAGGAAGCTGCAGGCAGAGGGAAAAGCAGGATCCCCACTGAGCAAGGACCCCAATGTGGGACTCCATCCCAGAATCCTGGGATCATGACCTGAGCCCAAGGCAGACATTTAACCAACTGAGCCACCCAGGTGTTCCTGACGCCAACTTCTGACTGAGGGACATGGGAGCTAAGGATAAATTTTTCCCACTTCTCCCTGCAGATTAATGGTTCTGTGGAACCAAAGACTCATTCAGCTCTGGTGGTGGCTCTCTGTATTGTTCCTCCTCCTCTGCCTCGTATCCCTCTTCCTCGCTTCCTTGCTTTTTTCCAGGGTTCACACTGCCCAGCAAAATACTTTTTTTTAGGTCTTTGTCTCAGGCTCTGCTTTCTGGGATACGCCTCAGCTTTGGCTACCCTTCAATTCTCTCCTTTCCCATGCTAATCTTACAAGCCCACGTTCTCAGTTTTAATCAGTCCTGAGAAAGGAATACGGACCTTTAACTGCCTCTCAGAGAAGACACAGTGTTCCCATCATCACTGATGGAAAGAAGGTCCTGCCCCCCCACTTTTTATCATCATCTCCCCCCTTCATCTGTTTTCTCCTCTGATCCAACTTCAGCTGGAAATCACAATATAAGTAAAAGTTCAGTTTAATGAAACAAATACGTAAAGGGCATCTATGTTAAAATCAACAACAACAACAACAAAAAGTGAAACTACGGAATTTCAGTATTACAAAATACCCATACAGTTCCCATAAGGTTAACTTAACAAGATCTGATCTATGTCCCAAATTATATTTTGGAACCAGAGTCAACAGTTAGAGATCCAGACTGTGCTCAAAAATCCATTCACCCAGTCATTGTATCTAATTCAGTTTCTCTGAGAGGTCAGGAACATATCAGAAGAAAGTTTTTTTTTTAAATACAAAATTATTGGGATGCCTGGATGGCTCAGTTGGTTAAACCGCCACGTTGGGCGCAGGTCATGATCCCAGGGTCCTGGGATCAAGTACTGCATTGGGCTCCTTGCTCGGCAGGGAGCCTGCTTCTCTGGCTGCCTCTGCCTGCCTCTCTGCCTACTTGTATGTACTCTCTCTCTGACAGATAAATAAATAAAATATTTTTTTAAAAATACAAAACTATTTAGATCCCACCCTTGAAAACTGTACTATGGCATCTCTTTGAGGTCAGAACAAATTACCCAATGACCTCAACAGTTCGTGGTTTTAAAGTAGCCATTTTTTCCTGCTCTCGCTTTTATAGGTCAGGAATTGGGGAAGGGTTTGGCTGGGCAGTTTTCTTGACCATTGTCATGCTGTTGCAAGTCAGAGAGTTGTGTCGCTGTCCTCCAAGAGTTCGGTGGGCCCGTGGTTGTCTGAAATGAAGCATTCACCAAGCCATGAGCAGCTGATAGTCAGTTGATACTGCCGGTCACCTGGGAGCTCAGCCAAGACTGTCTACCAGAGCAGCTATGTGTGGCCTCACTGGGGAGTTGAACTTCTTACCTGGCAGCACAGAAAGCATTCCAAGAAAACCAGTGAGGGGTGCCTGGGCAGAATGGTCAGTTAAACGTCTGACTCTTGTTTCTTCAGGTCAGGATCTCAGGGTTGTGAGATCGAGCCCCATGAGCAAAGAGTCTGCTGAGACCCTCTCTCCCTCTCCCACTGCCTTCCTGCTCATGCTCAGTCTCTCTCTCCCTCAAATAAATAAATCTTAAACACACACACACACATACACAAAACAGGCAGATGTTGTCTAGCTTCCAACGTCGCAGTATCACTTCTGCTTCATTTTCTTTATAACAGACATGTCATGAAGCCCAGCCCAGATTTAAAAGGAAGAGACACAGACTCCATTTTCAGTGGGGGGAAAATGTCAAAGAACTTGAGAGCAAGTTTTTTAAGGACGTTAGATGATGTTTACTCATGGAGCGCTAAGGAAAGAGATTGCATTTATGACCAATAATAAAAGATAAGTTTCAAAGACCAAGGCAGGGTATAGATGAAAGGACAAGTTCATCTCACTTTTACAAAAAAAAATATATATGTGTGTATGTATATATATATACATACACACATATATATATACATACACACATATATATACACATACATATTTACACACACATATAAATATATATAAAATACATTATTTTAAGAGAGAGAGCAAGAGAGCAGAGGAGTGGGTCAGAGGGAGAGAGCGAGAGCGAGAGAGGGAGAGAGAGAGAGAGAGAGAGAATCTGCAGCAGACTCAAGCATGGAGCCTGACTCACAAGCCTGAGATCACAACCTGTGCTGAAATCAAGAGTTAGAGGCATAACTCAGGCTCTAACTGAGTTAGAGCCAGTCAGGCAAGCTGTGTTCATCTCACTTCTTAACAGACATCAGAACGTCAGGAGACCAGGTCCGGCTTGGGAGATAACTGTACTCCCGAAAAGAATGCTCTGCTTTATTCTTTCTGATGCGGACATATTGGCCCACAATTGGGGGTGGGGTAGGGAGGCAGGGAACCCCTGGGGATAGGCAGCCCTATACTGCACCCTTCTAGCTGTCATGTTCAGGAGATAAGAACATTTCTCACCCAGTGATAGTCTGAAAAATCCAGGTGACATTTTGATTGTCCTGGCTTTTGTCAAGAACTAACTTAACCACTATGGCCAAGAGATACGGTACAGAATTTTTGCATCACTAAGTATAACCATATAATTCTCAAATACAAAGTTAAAATATTTGGAGTGACAAAAACTAAGACACAAACATTTGATTTCTGATTTAAATATAGCTAAATAAGTAACCTTCATGCTTTCTTGTTGATACCATCATCCTTGGCCACCTACACTACCTTTCTGGTTATCAAAAGGTGGGAAAACAAATTGGGAATAAGGAATGTATGGAAGCATTTTTACACTCAAAATATATCATTTTTCCTCTGCCAAATAGTCCTGAAAAAAATTATCTGTCATGAAACACATCCTACAAATAAGAAGCCCTTGTGATCTGGTCACCAAAAATATGAAACTAACACAACTCCGTCCCTTTGGGGATGACTAAAGTGTCAGACATTAAAAAAAAAAAAATCCAGATTTGACATGATCTAAGAAGAATCTGGTCTACTCAGATGAGAATAGGGAGGATATACATCATCTTTTCATCCTGAAGTCCTTCTCAAAACTCAAACAGATGTAAATTTGAAAAAAGAGAATCTCTTTTTGTATTGCAAACCTTCTGTATTAGAGAAAAATCAGAATTCTTAGGAAAAATCTGAGAAAGAACAAAGTGATAGTTGTATCAGAACATTCTCCTCATTGTGTGGAACTTTACCAGACATTATAAAAATCAAATACATTAAGAACCTACATGTTAACTCTCAGTATATAATCCAGCAGGCCTCAACAGTGTAGTTATGTGTATTAATTTTAGTTTTCTCATTTCCAGTTAAAATCTTAATTGTGGATAAATCAAGATTTATCTCTTTTTACGCTTTAAGATTTACTGTGCCTAAGAGCTGAATTTAGCACTAGTCTGGGGCTTCCAAAAACCACACACTAAGATGGGATTAAGCATGTAAGGATTTTATTAGAGGAAACACTTATGTAACAGGAAATAGAAAGCCAGCATGGCTGGGAGAAGCTTGAGTCCAATTCTGAGTGAAGTAAGGGGGAGAGAATGTTGGATGGAGGCATTCTAGAATGTAGTGCACCCTAAGGAAGGTTTGACAAAGCTGCTGAAGGAGTCTTGAGCCCAAGTCATCCTGCAGAAGACCTGTTTCCGGGGCGCCTGGGGGGCTCAGTGGGGTGAAGCCTCCTCCTTCGGCTCAGGTCATAATCCCAGGGTTGTGGGATGGAGCCCCACATCGGGCTCTCTGCTCCGCAGGGAGCCTGCTTTCACCTCTCTCTCTGCCTGCCTCTCTGCCTATTTGTGATCTGTCAAAAAAAAAAAAAAAAAAAAGAGGTGTTTCCTAGGAATATCTGCCTTAGTATCCTGCTGTATCTACTCATTGGTGGGGAGCAGCCTATGAGAGGTATGCGTTCATGTGTACAGTGATACATTTCAGAGTGCAGCAGCTGGGGCCCTGGGTGAATTATGTTCCTTATAAAAAGAGGTCTGTAAGGGGTGCACCCAGGTGGCTCAGTTAAGCGTCTGACTTCGGCTCAGGTCATGATCACAGGGTCTTGGGATTTAACCCCACATCAGTTTGCTTGTCCCTCTGCCACTCCCTCTGCTCATGCTGTGTCACATAAATAAAATCTTAAAAAAAAAAAAAAAAAAGAGGTGTGTGAGGCATATTCTCACAACTGAATAATGTGCAGACGTAGAGCTATCCGAACACCTAGCAAGAGGAAATGGAAGAGGAACGCCTAGCTGAGGGAAATGTACAAAACCGAGAAAGCATGTGTACATTGAAACTTCCCATGGGTAATTCCAATACCCAATTTCCTCTTTCTCTTTATTGCTATAAATACTTCCGTTGACCTGTCTTCGGGTATACTTGCTTTTACTTCTGGGTGCATGGAATGTCCTGCATGAGATAGGCGGGAGACTCTCTTGGTAGCAGGCTCACTGAAAGAAGTCTCTGGGGGGTGCCTGGGTGGCTCAGTGGGTAAAGCCTCTGCCTTTAGCTCAGGTCATGATCTCAGGGCCCTGGGATCGAGCCCCATATCAGGCTTGCTTCCTCCTCTCTCTCTCTCTCTCTGCCTACTTGTGATCTTTGTATGTCAAATAAAATCTTTAAAAAAAAGTCTCTGGGTTCTTCATTGTCCTGCAAACTAATAGGAATGCTGATGCTAATGCTGCCATATTCTGCTAGTGCCTGGAAGCGTTCTTCACAGGGCTCTGAGCCATTCCATTTCGGAGTCTCAACAGTTTCTGGAGTCACCTTTTGTTAACTGAGTTAGAGAATTTCAGGTATGACAAATCCTATGGTGATAACCAAAGAAATTAAACAGTAGAGTCAAATCCAGGGGATATGAAAGAGAAGAGTTAGCAGGCCTCTCGAGGGACTAAGTACAAAGGTAGAGGGAGAAAAGTCAAAATGACCCAACTTTTCATCTCAAGTATTACAAAATGGCTCTGGACTGACTTGTTTTGCAGATACCTCATTTCAAATCTTCATTAACCAATTGTGCATCTCAACCAAAAGAAGCATTCTTTGACACCAATCTCGAAAAAGTGTGAGAGAGGAGACTTGGCAGCTGTGGTAGAGAACAAGGAAAGGCTGTATTGGTATCGGTCACCTCTCCTCTCTCCACAACCTGATTTCCCTCCCTCAGATTGAAAGCAGTCTCAGGAGCTGTGGTCTTCTTTTTCAAGACAGATTTGCATGGTGAGTGTTAGGACATTAATACTCCTTTTTAGGCCATGATTTAGTACATTCTAGGCCTCTTTTTTTTTAAGTGCTTGGTTTGTTCTTACCTGGGAAGTTGGCTTGGCTATGAAAGAACCCACTCAAGGAGCCTATTGAACATCATAGCAGCAACTGCCTCCTGAATAGACACCAGTTTTATTTTATGATTATTTATTTGATAGAGCAGAGCAAGAGAGAGAACATGAGTGAACGTGTGGAGAGGGAGGGGAAGAGGGAGAGGGAGAAGCAAACTCCCTGCTAAGCAGGAAGCCCAACGTGGAGCCCCATCCTAGGACCTTGGGATCATGACCTGAGCCCAAGGCAGATGCTGAACTGACTGGGCCACCCAGGTGCCCCTCGACACCAGTTTTATAGTGTTCGACTCCACAGTCCCCTCCTACCAACACCTGCCTTCATTGCAAGGGCTGATTTTCAGGAGAGGGGTTTTCTCTCAGTGGCTCAAGCTCTTTTTCTTACTTAGAGAAGGGAAAAAATGAAAAAGTAGAAATAAAAACATTTCGGAGAGTTCCTTACTTTGACAACAGCACCACCAGCTATTACGTAGAGAGTTTTAGAAGGGAGGTAAGAGTGATGGCAATGAATCCAGTTGATTTTTTTTCCATAAATTATTTCATGTTTGGTTTGCAGATCAAGTAAGTAATACTGTAAATAAATTTAATGATGTCTTACCACCTCAAAAGTGGACAAAATTGCTGTCATGCCTGGAGACTTGAAATTATTGCGTTTTGCTTTTCAGAGAAAATGGTTTTATTTTTATAATGTTCCTTTTGTTTGCAAAAGATAAAATTTTCCGCCTATTCTTTGTAAGCACCTCTTTGTATTTGGCAGTGAGGAAGGAAGTTCCCAACTTCTGATTTTAAGAAAGAAAAATCCCACATCCTGGGAAACCCCTCAGTACTGCTCAGGTGCTTTTCCTAATAGATGGGTGTAACTCAAACTGCATTTCCAGGTTTGAGATGAGAGTCCTGGTGATGATAAGCACCTAAACTTGCCATAATGGTGGCCACTAGACACATGGAGCTACCGAACACTTGCAATGTGCCTAGTGCAAATAAGAAACTGAATATTAAACTTTAAAATTTATATTTAAAAATTAATATTAAAAAAACTTTGAAATAACTTGAATATGTAAATTTACTTTTGCAATTGTAAATTTAATAAACTCTAAATACAGATTAGGCATTTCCAATGAACACTTAGCTTCCAAGTAGAAATTTACACCAGGAGTAAAACACCCATTGCATCTTGAATTTAGAACCAAAAAAGGGAATGTAAGAAATATTGATTTTATATTGATGATTGTTTCTAAGATACTGCATTCAAGAAAATACGACATTAAAACACAAACTTCAGCAGTTTCTTTGTACTTTTTCAAATATTGGCTCCTGCAAAATTTTAGATTACATGTGGCTCAATTTATTTCTAGTGGACAGCAATGACCTCGACGGCCTGGCCAACAGTAAAAACCCCCTTTAACGGCGGCTCTTACTTGCGTGAGGATGAGAATCTGGAATGAGACGGGTTCCTTTGTGAAGATTAGCAGCGCTTAACATCTCACGTTGAGAATTACTCATCCTGATTATACAATATCATATCCTGAACTAGTCTCGTGAGCCCTTCAAGTTCCTTTTTGCAACATGGAGGACTAGGAAAAAAACAGTTCTGGTAAAGAATAAAGGACTGGTGGTAGCAGCTAGACTGTAAACTGAGCTTTTAGTCTCGTTCCTTCGGGCTTGGCACCAGCCGTCCCGTTTCTAGACTCGCCACACCGGCGCGTGCCCCATGGCGGCTCCCAGGCCTGCGGCTGCCCTCGCCGGGCAAACCTGTGGCCCTTCCCGGAAGCTTTTCCGTTTCTCCCCAAAGGAGAAACACCTGAAGTCCGCGAGGCTCTGGTGCCTCCCCGGCAGTGCGCCCCAGGTCTGGGAGAGAACACTCGTGGACAGGGAAGGGGAGCTGCCGCGGGAGAGCCCCACCCCGACGCGGCCCGGCGTCCCGAACGCAGACAGAGGATGCGGCCACCGGACTGCGAGAGAAGACGCCAGGCGCGCGGCGGGCAGGCGCGCTGAGGCCGGGGGCGGGCTCCACGCCCCTTTCGAATCACCGAGCGGGGCTGATGACGAACACAGGGCGCGACGGCGCACACGCTGCCCCGCGCTCGCACGACGGTGCGTGCAGGGAGCGCGAGGGAGCCCCGGGCCGTCACCGGCGCGACCAGCGTTCCGCCTCCTCCGCTCCCTGCGCTCCCGCCACCTCGGCAACTCGGCGCCCGCCTCCCGCCTCCGTCCGAGGCCTCCGCCGCAGCGAGGCTCCGGGCCTCGCTCCTGTCTCTTTAAATGGTGGGGCCAACGGGCCGCCCCTGCAGCTGCTGCCTGGGTGGCCCCGCGCGCCGCTATTGAGGGGCGAACCAAGATGGCGGCGGCTTTGGCTGTGTGAGGAAGACGGAAGAGGCGGCGGCAGCGGCGAAGGAAAAGGGACTTCCAGGAGGCTGGAGCGCTTGTGCGCCTGGGGGCCCTCCCAGTCTCCCGCCCATTGGCAGCAGTTGCAACAGGAGCAGGCGCCCCTCGGCTTGGGGCATTTGAAGCAGGCGAGCAGAGCGGAGCCACTGGCTGCGGTGGCAGGGCCAGGTATAAGGAAGGAAAACATGGCGGCGGCGGCCTGAGGAGGCGGCGGCGGCGCGGGAAGCGGCTTCGTGGAGATCATGGCGGAGGCGGGAGCAGGGCAGTGACAAGCGCCCCGAGTTGCTACCGCATCGGGCCGGAAGCTGTGAAGCGCTGCGCGCCCCTTTCGGGGCGGTCGGGCTCGCCCGGTTTGGACAATAGCGCCGAGGAGTCGGAGGCGAGGAAAGACCGGGGCCCAGAGCTCGGGCCCGGGAGCGGGCCATGCGGGCGGCCCCGCGGCCCCGCGACGGCCAGCGGCGGCAGTGAGGCCCAGGAGTTCTCCGCTTGCGGGCGTCCTCCCGCCTTGGCCCCCGCGTGTCCCGGCCCGCTTCCTGGGCGACTCCAGCGGGGCCTTTGCCCCGGTCCCCGGGCGGCACGATGACCGACACCCGGCGGCGGGTGAAGGTTTACACGCTCAATGAGGACCGGCAGTGGGACGACCGGGGCACCGGGCATGTGTCGTCCGGCTACGTGGAGCGGCTGAAGGGCATGTCCCTGCTTGTCAGGGCCGAGAGCGATGGTAAGTGAAGCCCCTTGGGGTGGGTCCCTTGCCTTCCTCCACGGCTCCCGGGCCACATCCCTGGTTGTTGAGGGCTAGTGGCCCGCTAAGAGAACGGCGGGGGCGACTGGACTGGGG
The DNA here is from genome assembly GCF_964662115.1 of Mustela nivalis. Taxonomy (NCBI): domain Eukaryota; kingdom Metazoa; phylum Chordata; class Mammalia; order Carnivora; family Mustelidae; genus Mustela; species Mustela nivalis. The sequence continues at coordinate 30,139,938 of NC_139025.1, read as the reverse complement.
TGGCTGCCGCCGTGGGGGAGGGCGGGCCACCAGCACCCCAGTTCTCTCGGAACTAGCTGCACGGAGAGCGCTCGAAATGTCTTTCTTCCCAGCGCCTGGTAGCAGTTGCGGGGACGAGGGGAGCCCAGCACATTTGAGCTGTGCTGCCTGGGCGTGTGGAGAGGTCGGGGGCCTGGGATCGGGAGCCCGGACCGTGCTGTTCTTTTTGCACTAGAGTGACCTTGAGAAAGGCACTGATTAATCCGATCTGCCTTAGTTCACTCATCTGTAAAGCAGGCGTGAAACTTTCTCGCAGCGAAGAAAGTTCTTAGGTGTTTCACTCTTTGGTGAACGTTTTGCTGTGCCCCCACCCCCGCGCCGCCCCTTTAGACTATTTTTCTGGTACATCTTTTTGGTCCTGTCGCAGGTTGGCAACACCGGTTCATGGATCTGGCAACTGCATTCGGCAGAGTAAATGCTTCTTTGCTTTGAGAGGATAGATTTGTGTTTCCCAGTGTTGTCTTTTTCACTAATAATGCAGAATTTTTTGTTGAGTTGGTGTAAACGACTTGCAACTGTGGAACTATTTTATGCGAGCTTTTTTGATTACTTAAATTTATAATCACAATTTGGTTCAGTTAACAGGTGGGGGGGGGGAGAAGTTGGCAGATAACTTTAAAATCTTTATCTGCCATAGTACCAGTGCTTCACGTATTTTGAAATAGCCTCAAGGTTCAAAAGACCCAGTTGTTTGAAAATATGTGTTTCAGATTTTTCCAAACTTTATTTAGGGTTTGCCACTTCCCTCTGTGACATACCTTGGATTTTGCTTAAAATGTTCACATCATGTGAAAGTATTTGAGAATTGTTTCTTCTGAATTGAAAAATCTGTCTTGTTAAATTAGTCCTTAATTTCACGCTAGCTATTTCAATTTATTACAATTGTATTTATTCTGTATCTGAATTAATTACAACTCAAGGAGTTTTTTTAAGGCTTTATTTATTTATTTGTCAGAGAGAGAGTGAGAGCACAAGCAGAGGGAGAAGCAGGTTCCCTGCTGAGCAAGGAGCCCAGTGGGGGGACTGGATCCCAGGACAAGGAGAGGGGGGGGGGACTGGATCCCAGGACACTGGGATCCTGACTTGAGCCAAAGGAGACACCCAACCAGCCCAGCCACCCAGGCAGGCATACCTCCTCTCAATAAATTTTAAGTGTATTTTTAATCCAGAACTCCGATTTCCATGAAAAACAAACAAGACTCACTTTTCTGTAATTAGAGACTCTAGGGACATCGATTTTCAATTTGAATTGAAAAGTTGTAATTTAGAGTTATATTGTCCACAGGTTATCTTTATAAGGCTACCCCCATATAACTTAATTGGAGATAAATTATTTCCTCTCAGGGGAATTTAAAGGATTTTGAATACACTGAGTATATTTTTCTGAGGCCTATTGCTTCTTGAAAATACAAGCTTGAATGTGTCAGGTGCTTTTGTATGTTTCTATCACATATCACCAGCTACTCTCACAGTATATATCCTCCTTTGCATGTTTGGAAAACTTTTTACATAATGAGTGAAAAGTATGGGCTTTGTAGGTTCAGTTAACTTTCAGATGAAAGTATGTGTAGGTTTGAAATCAGTTCTTTGAAATCTCGTAACACGAATAACTGTCAGATCACATTTAATTGGACTCGTTATACAGAGTCCATTGTTTACAGTATTTTTAAGCATGAAGTTTTGATGTCATAATCTAGGGAATCCTACTCTAATAACCTACTAATGTTGGGATCTGGGGTTCCCCCCCCATTTTTGTTTTTACCACTTTGGAAATAGCCCCTAAACTCCCACCTTCCCTTGGAAAAGTTTGGGACTCTGCAATGAAATAGGTTGAATGGTAAAAGCAAAAGGCCTTCAATTTTATCTATTAATTTTATTTATTTTTACTTATTAATAGAGAAAGATGAAATAAATGTAACTGATGTGACCTTGTTAATTTAAGATATAAGGAAAACTAAATCCAGAGAGTGGGCTTAGAAGGTTGCAGCATACTTAGATGAAGTACTGTCATAAATGATCGCTAGTTTGATAATAATTTTTTTTTTCTAACAGGAAAACTCCAGATAGGAATGATAATCAAAATTTATCGAGTGTCTACTGTGCTAGAGACTCTTTACTTGTATATGCTGATAGAGGTACTGTTATTGGCCATATTTTGCAGATGGGGAAACAAGTTCAGACAGCCTATGGGTGAGATTGTTATTAATTGGTATCATTAACTATTTACAGTGTGTTTTAAACTCCCTTACTGCTGTCCACTTGAGTTTGCTACTTTATACTTAAAGGCTCAAAGTTTATCTCAAAGAACATGAAAAGAATTTTTAGCCTAAAGATACTTAAAATTACAGTGTATCTTAAAGCCACATGGAGTTTTTGTATGGACTGCTAGTTTGGGTCGTTCCTTATTTGATGCTTCTCCCATTCTCCATTATAGAATAATTGAGAATTTTCTTTTTATTGTGGTGAGCAAAGTGGAAAGTATTTCTGATTTTCCATAAAGTGGGGCATTTGTCTTGTTAGAGGTGCTTAGACACTAAATCGAAAATCAGAAAGGCAGTTTCTGAATGGAAGTACTTGCTTGTGGCCTCCACAATAATAGGGCACATCTTTCTGAGTTAAGTGTGCCTTTATCCTCTGAACTGGTTGGTTTGGCATATCTGTAGCCCACCTTGCCTTGGAGGAAAGAGATGTTCTTGCAAGCAACTGAGCCCATAGGTTGCATCCTTATTTAGTAGGTTCCTACTGGCAAAAGTGTATTGTAGGAACATAGCCCTTTCTTTAATGAAGATAGATTACTTCATTTCTCAAGATTTTGTCATAGCCAGCTACCTGCAAAGTTCTATCTTCCCCCCAAAAAATTACTTGGTATTGTTTTTTTCTTTCAGTTTATAATGTGCCTGTTAAGTTGCACGAAGGGTAATAATGTCATCCCTTACTTGCTTTGTCACTTTATGTTCAAATCATTCTACTATTGCATTATGGTTTTTACCACTTCTACCTTCCAATTTTAGAATTGATAAAGACTTAAGAATTTCTCCACACACTGAAGGATGTCTTTTTAACATAAAATCATATCCATACTCTTTATTCTGGTTTACTTGCCAGGCATCAATAATAGTGTTCTTGTATTTGGTTTTTACCTTAAGTTTTATAAAGTTATTTTTATATTTCAGATTGTTTCATGTATTATCTGAGTTGCCTGTTTCCAAGTTAAACGGTTAAATTTTCAGTGTTATTTGAGGCATGAAGAAAATGAGGCATGGGGAAATATTTTTGTTCAAGTTAACACTGCTAGCTAATGGTAAAAACTAGAATCCTCTACCTCTGCCTCTTGTAGAACTTGGTTGTAGGTAGTGCCTCACCCCCACTATAATTAGAAAAGGAGGTCAGAACACTTTAGGTGGAAAGCCTGGTTTGTTTCGCTTTGTTTGGGCTGTTGTGGAGAAAGAAATGAGCAGAGATAAGTATCAGCAATTTTTTTTTCCTCTTACAAATTACTAAGCAGTATAGAACCTTGCATACAGTAAGCATTCCAGATTTAGCTACTGAGAAGAGCTGAGTGTCAGTACTGGGAGAAATACTTGACTTCGAAAAGTTCATTTACCCCCCCCCCCCTTTTTTTTTCCTTCATGTAGACCTGCTTTGTAGAAAATTACTAGGCCTAGGGTAAGCAAACCCTTACTTACCATCTTCTGTGTGTGGTAACTTCTGACGTTTTGAAGTCCATCAGGCACTCTGGGTATAGGTGATAGGGCCTGAGTGTAGTGAAGGCCTGACGCAGGCACGGGATCTTTTAATGTAGGGCTATCCCCCCTCCCCCCACTCTGAGCCTTCATTTCAGTTTTTAAATGCTGTGTGTAATCGTGAGCCACAAAATTAGGAGAGAGTGAATACGGACTAGTTTTAAAGCCTACCCTTGTGTACTGTCCAGATGATATTTTGGACTTCGATTAATTCATTTTTGATGATTCTTTTCTTCCCATTAATGAAGCACAGTACTTGGGTTGCTGCCCTTATTTTGAGCATTAATAAGGATGATATACCAGCGATGTCTAGATATTGTGACAGAGCTGGACCTAGTCCTTCTGAAATCCTTAAGTATTTATCCAAATCTAAACTAAGATTAGGACCTATGTTTCTTTAACTACTTGAATCTGATTGGTTAGTAGGTTGATATTGGACATAGAACCATAAAAGTTACAGAAACTCCGTTTCTCATTTCTCCAGTGAAGGGGAGTGATATCTTCTAAACAAGTGAAATTTCTTGCTAAAAAACACTGTAAGCGGCGCCTGGGTGGCTCAGTGGGTTAAGCCGCTGCCTTCGGCTCAGGTCATGATCTCAGGGTCCTGGGATCGAATCCCGCGTCGGGCTCTCTGCTCAGCAGGGAGCCTGCTTCCCTCTCTCTCTCTCTGCCTGCCTCTCTGTCTACTTGTGATTTCTCTCTGTCAAATAAATAATAAAATCTTTAAAAAAAAAAAGATTAAAAATCTTAACAGTTTTTTTGGAATGTTTCCTAAATATTATATACTAAAATGTTTTTCTTAAGCAGTGTAGTAGAACTGTTAGTTTTTCGTTCTAATGGGTTTCTGGATTATTATCATTACTAATTTCTCTACTGTTTAACAGCACAGTGATGCTTGTGAAATGCTATTTTGTCCATGCTCTAAGAGAAACAAGTATTGAGTGCTGGTTATATAGTAGGTGCTGGGATAGGGACTTTAATATGAATTTTTAGTTAATGTAGCAACCCTGTGAGGTGTTATTTTTTTCTAACCTTGTCTTCATGTATTGATAATTTGATTGGGTAGTTCTGTGGTCTTTTTTTTCCTGCACTCAGCCAGAAATCTAGGTTTTTGGTTTTTGTGTTTTTTTTTTTTAATGTACATTCTTTCCATTTTTTAAAATATTTGCACAAATTCAGCATATGAGTATGTGTGTTAAGACTACAACTCAAATAAACTGTCTGTCGGCCGGATCCAGGCTGCAGGCACTACTTGCAGTTCTCGGATTTAAACACTTTTGGAATGATAACTTCACTCAGGACTACCAGCTACTTACCACCCCACTCCCTGGAGGTGTTTGTTTTGATAGAGGTGTGTTGGGGATTCGCAACAGAATACAAGAAGAGCTTTCCTGTTTCATTTTACAGGAAGAACAAACATGTGGTGAAGCAGGGAGGGAACAATTTTAATGACCAAAAATCGTGTATACTCGTAGTTGTACTAAATGTTTTATTGTCCATCTTTCTTGCTTATCCAGGTTTGACAACTTCTACTTGCAATGGTCTTGGCGATGTTTTGAGTGCCATTTTCCCTCCTGTACCGTTGTTCCCCCACTTTCTGAGTATACAGACCTCCTTTTTGTCTATTTGGGGCATCTATGTGAGGATACACAGATCTGTCATCTAAGAGTAGCACAGTATTTCATTGTACACATTTAATTCACACAGTACACTGTTGTAGCATTATTTCTGAAACCTTCCTCAGGATACCTTTATACTCTTAGAATTGGGGATTCTGAAAAGCTTTTATTTATGTGGCTTGTATCTACTGATATTGCCACATTAGACTTTAATTCTTTAAAAAGCTATTATATCAGCATTTAGTGAGAAGAGTGTTACTGTTTTACACTTTTACAAATCTCTTTAATGTCTGGTTTAATTTTTTTAAAAAAGGATTCTTAACCCTCTGCATTCAGTTGTTTGTAATAACACAGTATAGATGCTGAGAAAAAACAAGGGTGGAAAAAGCAAATAACCTTTTAGTAGTAATAATTTGAAAATAGTTTTGATTTTCCAGACTCCCTGAGGTCCCACACGTTGAGAACAGCTTGGCATAGAGATTGTTTCTAGATTTTTTACCATTACACTACCAGTGACTTATTTGTTCATATACTTGGCACTGTGAGATGTAGGCTAATTTCCCAGAACTGTTGGACCAAAGGGGACTATTTTAAAAGCTGATAGAGAAGGATAAAATGGCCTCAAAAAGTTCATATTAACACTCAGCTGGATCTTCTTCCATTGATTGGTAAAGCACTGATAACTTGATCCAGTAGAAACTAAGAGATGGGGAAAGGGAACCTAGTAGATGGCATAGAAATAAAACTAGAAATATGTCTTTATTATTTTTCTAGCCCCCAAACTAAAAGGCAGTTTTTCATGCTCCAGCCCACCAATTTCTTAGGGAGCATGGTATTTGGGGACCAGAGCTGGACTTCTAAGGTGGTGCCTTTGGTCTGTCCTGTGTTTCAGGAGAGATACTTCCTCTTAACATCTTGAATGACCCAGTAAAGAAAAACTCACCAACACCAGAAGCTTCCAGTTATCTACTTATTTCTTGTTTTAGCTAGGGCTTTGGGAGGGCACACTTCCCAAGCTTTCAGTTACGGATTTTTCCTTTCTAATTACTCTGACCCTGTAACTTTATGGAGAGTTTTGAAGCAAATGCAAAGGGATTGGTACTTGAAAAATAATAGTTAATTCCCCTGCTGGTTTTTGTTTTGTTTTAGTAGCAGCCAAGTTAGGTATGTGTTTTTCTTTCCTTTTTTTAAGTATGCTCCGCACCCAGCATAGAGCCCAGTGTGGGGTTTGAATTCTTGACCTTGAGACCAAGACATGAGATGAGATCAAGGGTTCATGCTTAACCAACCAGCCACCCAGACAGAGCCACCCAGGCACTCTGTCCTTTTCTCTTTTAATTGGAGTATAGTTGACACACAGTGTTTGAGATATGTTTCTTGAAAGTACAATTTGAAGTGATAACTTCACCCCTGTGCCTTATGTTGTTTACCCCTACTTATTAAAAAAAATAGTTTTGAAGTGTTAATAGATCAAGAAATTACGCAAATGGTAAGTATTCAACTTGGTGAATTTTCACAAAATAACCAGCACTCTGGAAGTCTTCTTCATGTCCCTTCACAGTCACTATCTCCCCCTGCCTGCTAGCACCATAGATTAATTTTTGCTACCCTTTGAAGTTTATGTAAATAGAATTACATGGTGTATATTTTTCTTTGCGGTTTCTTGCATTCATGTTGCATTCACGTATTTGGTTCATCCATTAATATTTATAATATGGTATTCCACTGTATGAATATTTACACCTTTTTAAATTAATGTTTCTCACATGCTATATATAATTCATTCAAAGTGTATAATTCATTGTTTTTTAGTATATTCACAGGGTCATGCAGCTATCACTCCAATTTTTTAATTTTTTAAGTAATCTCTACACCCAGCATGGGGCTCAGACTTAACAACCCTGAGATCAAGAGTTGTATGTTCTATTGGCTGAGCCAGCCAGGCACCCCACCACAATCTAATTTTAGAATACTTTGTTCTCTCTGAAAGAAATCATGTACCCATAAGCAGTCACTACCCATTCACTCCTCCTTTCCTCCCCAAACAACCACTAATCAATACATCTTCTCTATTTGCACACTGTACATTTTATATAAAAACAGTCATATTATACATAGTCTTTTGTGACTGGCTTCTTTCACTTGTAATGTTTTCAAAGTTCATCCAGCATGTACTTCTTTTTGTGTAGCTGAATAGTTTTCATTAGGTTTTGGACATTTGGATTATTTGCACTTCTTTGCTATTAGAAATGCTGCTAAGAACATGTACCCATATTTTTGTGAGCGTATGTTTTCATTTCTCTTGGGTATACACCTAGGAGTGGAATTGCTGGTAACTAGCAATTGAGTAACTGCCAAACTGTTTTCCAGAGTGGATGCCTTTTTATATACCCACAAGCAAAATGTATGAGGTTTCCAATTTCTCCATGTGGTTGGCAACACTTATTATTGGCAGCACTGTCTTTGATTGTAAGCTTCTTAGCAGGTGTTAAATGGTATCTTATTTGTGGTTTTGATTCGTATTTCCTTGACAACTAATGATATTGAGCATCTTTTCATATGTTCGTCATCCATTTGTGTGTCTTCGGTGAAGAAATATCTGTTCAGATCTATTGCCCATTTTTAAATTGGGTTGTCTTTTTAAGTTGTTAGAGTTCTGTATACAAATTCCTTAACAGATATGTGATTTACAAATACTTTCTCCCATTCTGTGGGTTGTCTTTTCACACTCTCAGTGGTATTATTTGTAGCATAGATTTTGACTTTGAACATATCCATTTATCATTTATCAGTGACGTCCAGTATTTTCTTTTGGGTAGGTTTGCTTTTGTAAGGTTTCACTTTTAAAAAGACTTACTTAGTTTGGTTCTAGGACGCTAGACCTTTTGCATCTTCTGAATGTTGCAAAGTAATCCAGTTGTTTCATTCTACTGTTTTTGTAGTTTTCTAAAGATGGATTGTTTTTCAGGATGTGATATATTTCAAAGTGGTTTTTTTGAGATGTATTTTCTCCTAGAAACCACATATTGAATGTATGTCACAAAAAGTAAGTTTGATCTTAATGTAACTAACATATTCTGATTTCACTGGGAAATGATTGCAATTTCTGTTCTTGTATATAGAAAAAACTGGAAGGATATTCATGCAGAAAGTTGGAGACTTAATCCTTTGAGAGACTCTAGACATTGAGTTCATTTGCTTGTTGCTTTTTCTTGTTATGACTGCATCACTGGACAACTCTTGATAATTACCAAAAGAAAAAAATCCATTAGTAGTGCATAAAGAAAATTGAAGCACTGGAAATTTGTTTTTAATTAATAAGGCAAAGGTTGGGAGAAGAGGAGGAAGATTAAAACAAATTTCCTCTAGAATATGAGGATACTTGTCTGAGTGAGCCAGCAATAGTTTAAAAAAAAAGTTTAAAAATAGTTTTAAAAAATAGTTAAAAAATCGTTTAAAAAAAAAAAAAAGGCCTGAAAGAAATGGGGCGTTGGGGGGTATAGGTGGGAAAAATATGGAGACTGTTTGGTTACCTTAAGTAACCAAAGTAGACTAGAATAAAAGACAGATTTGGAATTATTTTACCTGTGCTTGAGGAGGATTTGAGTGAAGTGGGAGGATGTTCCCAAATTAAGTCCTTACATCTTGGTAAATGGCTGAAACTGTATTGCATTCGGTATCACTTAGCACTGTTCTGAGCACAGAGTAGAATGGTCAGTAAATCTCCAGCTGAGACGGTATCATTAAATTAGTAAATGAATTTAACAGAAGCAAACTAATTTGGGAATGTAAAGAAGCCCACTTTTCTGAGCTGCCTAGCCCGCTATTTGAATTGGAAAGTAATCGTGACATGTAGTAGGAAAGGAAATGAAAGATTTGGATGAAGGACAGCTGCAGAGAAAGTCGCTGCTTCTTAAGCATTTCAGGCCAGTTCTTGTCTTTAGATAGTACTTTGGGGATAAACTGGAACTAGAGTGAGGGGAGAGGCATAAAAGCTGGTCTTAAGATTTGCACTTTATTATAAAGCAGTAGTTATTTTCTGAATATCACAAGTCTTACTGCCAGGGAAAAGACAAAAATATGCAAAATAAAATTAGCAGACTATGGGGAAAAAATTGATTATTTGAAGATGAAGTGTGATAATTCTGGAACAGACAAAAGAGACTTTTTGAAGGTGAAGTGTAATATTTGGATGTACTGGGGTGATGGATTGTATCCAAATCACCGGTCACCTGGCTTTCTGCAGTGCCCTTTTACTTCCCTGTGCTGCCCTAAGTTGTTGGATCTCTATTACCATCCAGTCCTTTACTCTTCAGATGATCGTGTCTTTGTTAAAAGTAAACTGCATAAAGCAAGCATTTCTTGGGTTACAAGTTTTATTATATTTAAGTGTGTTTTTAAACATACTGTTTCCTTAACTGAAGTTAGTGTGTATCGAGTGGTCAAGAAAGGTGGAAGTGTGTGTGTGTATGGTGGAATGTAATGCTGCTTTGCAATGGCATAATGGAATGTTTTGTTTTTCTGTTTCCCAGGTTCTCTACTCTTAGAATCCAAAATAAATCCTAACACTGCATATCAGAAACAACAGGTAAAATTTTGAAGATGTTGTTTTACTTTGTATATTATCCTCTCAGTTGGGTGATTAAATGAAAATTTGCCACCAATTCCTTAACAGTGAAAAATTTAAAACGGGTTACAACATACTTTCCCAGCCTGATTCTAAAATGTGATTTTAGCAATCATTTTATTTTAAACTTTAAAAAAATTGCTTCAATTTAAGCTAAGTTTTTGCTCCAGATACTTTTAAAACCAAAATTTAATTCTCAAAAGTTAAAACTAGAACAAGTTTTCTTGTTTCTACTAAAAGAATAAAAAGTGACCACTGATGTAATAATCAGCTATTAACACAACAAAGTGGTAGAAACTACTTCCTTTGCTATTATAGATGCTAGTGCAGAAGGGACATTTCTGTCCCTATACAGCAACCCAGTGTAGGTAAAAATCTGATTTGTTACGTAGCCTGAATAGGACCTTATAATAATATGATGATAGGCTAATGATGCAGTTTATTAAGGCATCTTTCAGTTTTAGTACACTCTTTCTTGTACCCTACGCATGAACAAGCAATATCTGAAAGTAAATCTTTCTCTACTTAGTAGGGCAACTAGCACTATCATCAAAAGGTATTTTTTCAGAACATACACATAAACACACACAGATGTACTGAGTGCTGTATCAAGCCGGTGAAGGCAGTATCAGTCCCCCCAGTGCCCTGAAGTTACAGAAATAAATTTAGAATAAAGAATATTACTAGCACATTCATATGTATATATTACTGTTACTCTATAAATAAATTATAAAGTGCTTTGCTTTATCATTGACCATTAAAATACTACTATAAGGAAGTTAGTGTTGCGTTTATTTTGTACATTAGATGATCCCTAAAGATTGTGACTAGCTTCAGGTCACACAGATAGTAAATAGGAAAGCTGTTACTAACTCCACTAAATCTGCTTAATGGTGATTTGCTTGTCCAAAAAACATTTGGTACAATAGAAATATTTTCTTGATAGTGTAATGGTCTACTAATACTTTGCATGTAGTTTTCTTAAGAAAACTGTTTGGTTTGATTGGAATGGCTGGAGACTAGAGTATTTTGTCTTTGATATTCTATACTTAAATACATAAATTCGTGTTTTGAGGCTTCAGTCAGTTGAAGAGTAAAAGCCCATCCAAAGAAAAAGAAAAGATCAAGTCTCTTTTGAGGATGAATGAAGAAATCCATGTGTCTTAAGCTGTAGGTTGTTAGATGGTAAATAGGATGCTTTGGTGAAAATTAGAATCCTTAGGGAAAACAGAAGAGCAGTTCCTAAAATTTTCAAAATTCTAAATTTGTCAAATGAGCATTTAAGAGTTTATATCTAATTGTGCCCTGTTTTAAGCCTACAGATGATTCTGAATTTACATTGTACCAGCATTAATTGCTTATAGTTGTTTTAAATCTAACTTACACCAATGTGATACTGGTTTTCGTTTCAATGGGTCTTTATCACCAGTTTTCACAACTGTATGTATTATACCCAGTTTAAAGATGAAGAAACAGACTCAGGGAGGCTACACAGCTGACTCATTTCTTGCGTGTTGATCTTAACAATGTTTTATGTTGTTGTTGTTTTTTAAGATTTTATTTGTTAGAGTTTAATTGACTGAGCCACCTAAGCATCCCTTGATCTTACAGTGTTAATGTAAATTATTTTGAGTTTGAACAGCTGCTTAGTCACTGTAGAATGGATGCCTGCTATCCATGATCTCTAGAAGTTCATGAAGATAGTAAACATGGTCTTTGATCTCGTGTTTAAAATTCTGAATAAAAATTGTGGATTTATTCTGTTAGTAATGCTGTACAGCCCAGTCAAATGATCATTTATTTACTTTCAGCTGATACCCCTTTTAGTTCAATGAGAGACTACTCGTCCTCATTGTTGACAGTTATGTAATTAAAAAGAATTAATACGCAGTTTAGCAAACAACATCAGGGGATCCATAAGTATCTTATTGGAAACTGCCTCCATGTAGACATATTTTTTTAAAGTACCTTAAAGCTGGTCTAGTCCTGTTTCCTTCTTAATGTGTAGGAACTTTTATCATCCCTATAGATGCTCACCTAGAGTTTGCCTGGCTCCTTTCAGTTACTTATTAGATTGAATTATTTTTCCTTTACACTGTACTCATCATCCCTCTAACTCTGACTTCTCCTAGTTCTTCTCTTTGGACCTGCCTGAAAAACTGCTATATGATCATTGTTATGTTAGGCTTCTTTTATTTTTTTTTTTAATATTTTATTTATTTATTTGAGAGCATGCGTGCACAGGAGCTTCAGGGGCAGAAGGAGAGGAAAAGAAATCTCAGGCATGTTATGCACTGAGTGCAGAGCCTGACGAAGGGCTTATTATCACGCCCCTGAGCTTATGACCTAAGCCGAAACCAAGAGTCAGATACCTTACCGACTCCACCACCCAGGCGAGCCCCAGACTTCTTTTTTTAAAATGTAACTCTACCCAGTACCACTCAGTATTTCACATAGAAGATGATTCACAAACCCCTCTCAATGAGTGGGCTCTTTTTTGAAATGGTTGATGGCTCTGAAACAGTATATATGTTTATCTTACTGTCAGTAAGTTTAAGAAGATACCTTAGATCCTGTAAATATTTTTGTGGTAATGATGCATATTGTAGTATACAGACTGTACTACAGGAAATATAAAATGGTGTCAGTACTGTAAGTGTAGTGTCTTGCAGAGATTAAATGTTAATAAAAACTGTTGAACTGTTCATTACACTTACTATCATTAAATAAAAGTCTCTCTGAACAGGAGTAAATGGGCTGTGGTGGCAGGAGCATCTTGCTTCTTCAACCATAGCACTTTGGTGAAAGTTAAAAAGAAAACTGTTACTCAGGTAAATCTCATATATTACAGATTTAGCAAATAATTTCATGGGCCTCGTGTGTTTCAGGTAAACAACATTCAATGTGGATAATAGATGAGAAAAGGGGTTTTAGTTATTAATCCCACATTCCTGACATGCCCTGGTTATTGTATGCTCAGACTTCCTCTCTGGGCATTTGCCTAGAGCATAACATGTAATCTAATATGCAAGCAAAGAATTGATACTTGCTTAGTTTGTATCTTTCAGTACATTTAGATTGGTCACTTTGTAGTGCTTTTCATATTCTGGTTAACTTCTCCTTAAGGAAAACAATGTTTTCATTTTATAGGGTGAACAGAGCTAGGTGTGAAAAGGCATTGTCAATCACAGTATCAATGTTGCTTAGTACTGTTCTCAGTTTTTTGTTGCTTTTTTCATTTGCCTTGTACTTTGAAGAAGTTTGTGATAGTTAATGGATGTTAATCAGACCTTTTTTTTTTTTTCCCCCTCTCAAGGACACTTTGATTGTGTGGTCTGAAGCAGAAAATTATGACTTGGCTCTTAGCTTTCAAGAAAAAGCTGGATGTGATGAAATTTGGGAGAAAATATGTCAGGTAATTTTAAAAACTAGAAAATCAATATGCTATCTAAGTATTTTGGGTTTTTTGCTGTGCTTTTTAGCTGGTGCCCAAGAGTTTAAATAAATAGCATTTCATATTGATCTCTTAAATTCATTATTGTCTGTGAAAAGTTGATTTATAGGAAAGTACAATTTACTGACACCAGACTGTCCAGCCACGACCTTTGCTGAACTTCTGTATCTAGCGGCCTTTGAGAGCTCCGTCATAAGTGGTCAGTGGTATCTCAGATTCAGTAGTCCAGAACCAAACTTAATCTCCCCTACATCTGTTCATTCTCCCATCTTTTTCATCTCAGTCAGTGTCATCCAGTTGCTGAAACCAGAAACTTGGAGGTTTTATTTATCCTTCCTTCATCAATTAATCCATTCAGTCCTTTAGTTTTATAAATCTTAAATTTATTCACTTATCCTTGTTTTCATTGCTAACACAGTTTACTAAGCCACCATCATTTCTTGGCCTGGTTTATTTCTTTCATCTTGACTGGTCTTCCCAAATCCATACCACAGATAGAGAATCTTTTTAAAAATGCCAATTTTTAAATATCACTTTATTCAGTAACTTCTTGTGACTCGACTATCTCTTCAGCCTCATCTTGCATGTTGTCAGTTGATTCTAGAATTTCCTAGTGTCTCTAGTACCTTGGACTAGTGACATAATCTCCACAGTCTTGTTGGTTATGCATTTATTATGCACTCTGCATTTATTATATGCTAAAGCCATTGGCTCTTGTTACAGACTAATTTAAATCAATGTCTTCTAAGGACAGCTTCTCTGTCTTCACATTTATTCTAATTAGAGAATAATCTTCAGATTTTTTTTCTCTTTTAAGATTTGAGAGAGTGAGTGTACACATGAGAGAGGGGAGGGGTGGGGGAGAGAATCTCAGGCAGACTCTCCACTGAGCATGGAGCCTGACATGGGCCAAACCCACAGCTGAATCCCACATCAAATCCGAGGAGTCGGACCTCCAACGACTGAGCCACCCAGGTGCCCCCTTCAGCAGATTCTTTAATTCACTGGTTCTCAGACCAGCAGCGTGACCTGGGAACTGACAGAAATGGAAATTCTGGGACCCCCATCCTGGATCTACTGAATCAGAAATTCTGTGAGTAGGTCCCAGTAATTGTATTTGAATTATACTTGAACAAGCCCTCTAGGTCAGACTTCTTTGTAGAAGGTGAGATAGTAAATAATTTTAGGCCTTGTGGGCCACACAGCTGAATAGCTGTTCAACTCTGCTATTGTATTACGAAAGTAGCCATACATAACACATAAATAAACAGCCATGGTTCTCTTCCAGTAAAATTTTACTTATGAAAATTGGTGGTGGGCCATGTTTGGCTCTAGTTTGTCAATTCCTGCTTTAGCTGATTCTCATGCACCCTGAAGCTTGAGAGCCACGGCCTTAATAAAGCTTTGTGTCCTTGAGGCACAGTGTTCCTTACCTCGTAGAATTTATTTCTGCTAGATCATCTACTCAGCTGTATTTTTCATATAGTAACCTGCCTGTCGAACTTCCCTTTCCTTCTGCTATGAAGAATTAGGTTTGTACCTGAATGCCTCTTCATACTTGTTTTTTGCTTGCTTTCCCATACGGTTGTATTCACAGCCTGCCTCTAGATTTGTGTCCTGTGGAGTTCTCCCATAGAAAGAGAAGAGATTGAGGAGCTTGGGTATGCTAACAGCACCCATTGCTCATATAGATCTTGTTCTCCTTCACTTCTCTGAGTCGAACAATCCCACCCTGGACACAGTCTTCTGTTTAGCCAATATTTAACTCACACCTGGACTCAGTGCATTGCTGTCAGGCCTGGCTCTCCTTTAGCAAATTGTCGGATCTTTACTATACTTTTCCTTAGTCTGTAGTTCTTCATTTACACTTGGGGCACAGGTAGTAGTAGTTCTCTACTTTCTCTAGAGTAACTTAACTAGGAATCACTGTCTGTTTTGTTATTTTCTATCTAACCTTACTTGTGCACACTTTATATTCAAGATGTTGTTTTCTACCAGTCTTCCATGATCCCATCTGTACTTAGCAATTTTTAGATCCTGTCTTGTTCTAGAGAATTCATTACATTTTGCTCTTTGAGGTCTTAACGTCTTTTTATTTCTTGAACGCTACTCGTTGTTTTTTGATCTAGAAACAGCAGAAAGTGTCTCCATTTTCCAATATCTTCCTTGATAGTAGTTACTAGGTCTGGGTGTGTCTCTTTTCTTTTATAGACCTTTCATGGCCTTCACCTTCTCATTTTCTTCATATCTGTCCAGACAGACTGCTAAGACTTACTAACCTTTCTCTTTTTTTTTTAAAGATTTTTTTTTTTTTTTTTTAATTTGTCAGAGAGAGAGAGAGAGCGAGCGAGCACACAGGCAGAGTGGCAGGCAGAGTCAGAGGGAGAGGCAGGCTCCCTGTGTGGCAAGGAGCCTGATGTGGGACTCAATCCCAGGACGCTGGGATCATGACCTGAGCCGAAGGCAGCTACTTAACCAACTGAGCCACCCAGGCGTCCCTTTACTAACCTTTCTCTTAAGGAAGACTCTCTTCTAGCTTATTCTACCTTTTGTTTTCATTCTTCTGTTGCTCCATTCAGTAAGGCTGAAATGTATTTGTCAAATCATTACAATTCTACCTTAATTCTCTGAGCATATCAGATTCCAAGAAAATCCTAACCACAGGCCTTTTCGGTGACTTTCTTAGCCTTCCTATTTGCAAATAAGCTTAAAAAAAAAAAAAAAGATAGCTTTTTTTTTTTAAAGATAGCATTTTCATTACGGTAAGGGCTCTTGTCCCTTTATACTTGGCTTTTTAATCAAATGCTATCACATTTCTTTAGGTAAAGCCATAGATTGAGTTCCAGGAATCTAAAGCTGTATTGAGAATTTATATCATTAACAGATTCAGAGCCAGCCTGAGACCATGCCAGGTACAATCTGTGAATGTGCCTAGTTGCCTTTCGGTGGTACTGCCCACTGGGTTAAGGTCAAGACACTATCAACTTGCAACATATTTCAAGAACTATTCCAGGCTTCTTCCCTTCCCGTATCCATTAACAGTCTCTCTTAATCATGCTAAGCAATTTAAATTTCTTGGCCATTTCATGTACATCTAATTTTTCCATTTTCCATTTCTTTAGCATTCACCTTGGCCTGTTTTAGACAGTCTCAAATTATAGGCCAACATAGAAAAACTGATTTTATTTCAGAATAAGTCCTTGACTTTTGGGTAAAACTATTCTTCTATCTCAAAATGTATTTGTGAAGACTTCTAAGTTATGTTTTTATCATTAGAGTCCCTGTCCTGACATAAAGTTGAGGTTTATGACAAATTTCTAGAGCTTCTGGGGGGGAAGAAAGCTACAGGTTTGGGTGAACAGAAGGGAAAACTATGGTTTGGTTACTTTGGGTAGATTTTCTTGGGGAATTTACTGTATTATGCTCTGCTACATGTATGTTGCAGTTAATTTTTATATGGTTTCATTTTTGTGTGAGGACACTTATTTCCCACAGTTTTCTTACTTGTGTTTTTGGGCCACCGGCCAGCATTCACAACACATCAGTGACCCACTTTGGTCCAGAAGCAGTTTGTGCATATTCTTTGGGCCTTGCTTTCTGGAATTGATGTTAAAATTTTCCTTGTTGCTTAAAATTACATGTATATTCTGTGACCACAACATTATGATGTTTAATATTTATTTGAATTTTACTTAAAATTTTGAAGGGTTTGGTGGTGGCTATCCTGGAATATGACACTGGGATTCTTATAACATCTCTCATATTCATCTAAGAATATCATTTAGATTTGCTTGATTATATTCTGTCAGCTATCATAAATCTTATTTAATAGGTTCAAGGAAAGGACCCTTCAGTGGACATCACTCAGGACCTTGTAGATGAATCTGAAGAGGAGCGTTTTGATGATATGTCATCACCAGGTTTAGAATTGCCATCTTGTGAATTAAGTCGCCTTGAGGAAATTGCAGAACTTGTGGCATCATCTTTACCTTCCCCCCTGCGTCGTGAAAAACTTGCACTAGCACTGGAAAATGAGGGTTATATTAAAAAGCTCTTAGAGCTTTTTCATGTGTGTGAGGATTTGGAAAATATTGAAGGACTGCACCACTTGTATGAAATTATCAAAGGCATCTTCCTCTTGAATCGAACTGCTCTTTTTGAAGTTATGTTCTCTGAGGAATGTATAATGGACGTCATTGGATGCTTAGAATATGATCCTGCTTTATCACAGCCACGAAAACACAGGGAATTTCTAACAAAAACAGCCAAGTTTAAAGAAGTGATTCCCATATCAGATCCTGAGCTGAAACAAAAAATTCATCAGACATACAGAGTTCAGTATATCCAAGATATGGTTCTACCTACCCCTTCAGTCTTTGAAGAAAATATGTTATCAACACTTCACTCCTTTATCTTTTTCAATAAGGTAGAAATTGTTGGTATGTTACAGGTGAGTTAGATCAGTTTTTCCGTACTTACAAAGATACCTTATTGATTGATACCATTTAAACTGTTAATTGATTCAGCAGAAGTAATTTCATTCCTTTTAAGTTCCTAATTTGAGTTTCGATTTATGTCTAAAGTTATGTATGTATTTGGTTGATATTAGAAAAGATTCCATTATATAATACTGTGGGACCAGAAGGTTGTTTTGTTTCCATCAGGGAACATAAATGTGAGAAGTCTAGCTTGACGAAATTACAGGGGAATGAATGGTCTTAACAAAATGATTGAATGTAGAATTTTAGATACATTAATTTTTCAGTTATGCATAGAACAGATTCAAAGGGAAGATAAAATGATGAAGCCAAGAAGTATGTCATTAAACATAGAATATAAATTCTGTAGAATTGATAGCACTGCCAGATCATTATATATTAAAGGCCTAGTGTTAGGGTCAAGGGAATATATTAGATACTGGCAAATTATAGTTGAAGGTCTCCTTGCCAAAAGGCATGCTTTTGTACCAGAGGAGAGTATGGAGAAGTTGGATGTGAATATGAGTTATAGTTCCACCTGTCACAACAGCTATGTGCTACTTGGGCAACTTTCTTAACTTCTTAAAGCTTCATTTCTCTGATTTGAAGGATGGTGCTATTAGTACCAACTCTATAAAGTCATCTGAAGATTAAAGATCATGCATGAACATTATGCAGCACTCAAGTATTTATATTTTTTTAGAGCATGCAGGTGGTGAGAGGGGCAGGTGGAAAGAGCCTGACTCAGGGCTGAAGGCAGGCTTGATCTCACAACCTTGAGATCATGATCTGAGCCAGAATCAAGAGTCAGGTGCTTAACCTACTGAGCCACCCAGGCACTCCAAGCGTTATTGCTATATTAAACTCTAGATTTTCTTTCTATAGTATGCTGAGTCTCTTAGGTCTAGTGTTTTGGGTGCTTGTATCAGAATTGCCAGGGTGTATTGTTCCCTGGATTCTGCACAAAACACAAAATCTATAGCTGGCCAGTAGTCTGTTTGTAAGACACCCCCTCTTCCCCACCAAAGTCAGAGGACCTCTCAGTATATTATCCCATAATGTAGGAATTAGTTTGTTCTAACTAGAACTTTAGAGTTGGTGTAGTGTAAAGATTTGTGAATTGCACACCCCCCATGTTTTTTATTTCTTTGATGCCCACCGAAGAATAATAGATAGGTATGACTTGGGACACCTTTCCTCAGATCTATAAATAAAAGTAATTATTTATTAAAGGAGGCAAATAAATGTCAGTATGAGCTGTTTGGTAGCACATTATGAATAAAGCAGTAAGCTTAACTTGTATGGCTGTTCCTTTTTAGAAAGTTGCTGTATTTTCAGAGTCCCTGCCTTTGACATCTTAAAACATAAACAAAACATGAATTCAGATAGAAAAGCACATATTGCATGGAGCACGGGATGTGGTGCATAAACAATGAATCTTGGAACATGAAAAATAAAATTAAAATGTTTAAAAAGAAAGACCATTTTACTAACACTGCTGTCCTGAAGCTAGGAATAATTCCAGTTCATGTTGACCAATTTGATGTGCTTTTCCTATTCATTTAAGACAGGCATGTAAACTAATCATATAGGCAATACAATCTAGTAAGGACAGTAGTATCTCTATACAGTCAGTGTATTGTGATAATGGAAGAGGGAAAAGGTTTTGGTACTAATTGTTATTCTTTGATAAGAATCTTGTTTTTACTGGCTACCCTAGTGAGCCTTTGTTCCAGTCCACTTTTGATTCCCAGTGTCCTTGGATAGTTCTGAGTGTGTCTGGTCCTTCAGTGCCACATGATTCCCCTTTTGTTGTGCAGGGACTTGTCACTTGTTTGTTTTCTTGGTCTGCATACCTGTGAACTGCCAGTTTTACTCATTAAGTATGAATAATTTCAAGTCTTTGTTTCCCTACATTATGCTTTGTAATATTCTGGCTGTCCTTGCTGTACTTCTGTTTTCTTGATACAGGTACTTCTTTCCAAAGTGCTGCTAGGAAGGAGAGAGAATTTTATAAATTTTGTGACAGCGAGTGATGGAGATGTAATTTAAAGCAGGTTCTTACCCCTTGCATACACAATCATACCCTCCCTTTACTGTTAACTGCTCTGTACGTAATACTGTTAAACATCCTTTTTTTTTTTTTTAAACGTTCTTGTTCTCTCAACTTCTGTACCCCAAATGTAGCAGTTCAGAGACTCTTTTTCAGTAGTTTGATTTCCAGTTGATGGGATATATTAGATCTGGGATGCATCTTGAAATTGCTTGCCATTTGAATTATGGCCTATTTGTACATTTTAGAAAAAGTAAAAATAGAAATAACCATTTTACTATAACAGAAAATACTTCCAAAGAATCTGCAACAGTGACTACAGAGTTTATAATCTAGTGAGAGATTACATACACACATATACATCTATACATATGAGGATATATTTAGACTTAGGCATGTCTATAGGGCTGAAATAGTGCTGAATCTAGTACTAGCTAAGATAGTATGGAATTAAAGTAGAACACAGTCTTGGTTAGAATTAGTGATGGAAGAAATTTGAATAGGTTATCAGGAAGGTCTCTGCCACCTCCTGTGGTTGGTCTTTGGGTAAATTTCTTAAATCTGTCTCAGTTATACAGTGAGGTAAAGTAACATCTGAGGTTCTTTCCAAGTTTTTTATTGACTTAACCCAGATTAGTATCCTAGGAGAGTACCTCTTTAATCTTTTTCAAAATAATGCTTATTAAATTCTGTGTGTCTATCTGTATGAGATATTGTCAGATAATAGGTCTATCTTTTAAAGCTCTGCATTTAGCTTTTTAAATAATTGAATCCCTTTCTATGTCTTTAAAATGTGAAAACTCTTATCTTAATTTTTACCTTCATTTGAGAGGTTGTAGAACCTTAGTCTCTAAAGGTAAGATTTTAAAACTCTCAGTGAGGGGTTTGGAAAGTATGGCCCATACCTGTTTTTATAAATAAAGTTTTATTTGAACATGGCCACACTCATTTGCATATTATCTGTGGACGTTTGCTGCTATAATAACAGTTGTATAGTTGTGGTAGGGACCATATGGTTAAAAAGCCTTATATACTCACAATGTGGCCTTTAAATAAACTTAGGAAATAAGGCCTTGCCAGAATATAAAGAATAACCTTCCTGTATAAATCCCTAGTTTATGCTTTAATAGTTTCATTTTTCCTTTTCTGTTTTAAATACTGTTGCCAATACCATCTTTTCTTCTTCCAGTTAGTGCAATTTGTATTCTACAGTATCTGAAAATGATGTTTTAATACACTCTTATCATTAGCATAAGTTTATCCTTTGATTTAACAGGAGGATGAAAAATTTCTGACAGATTTGTTTGCACAACTAACAGATGAAGCAACAGATGAGGAAAAAAGACAGGAATTGGTAAGAAATTTGATACTTATGAAAGACACAGGACTAAAACAACAGATCTTTTATATATTTATTTGTCCTTTTCCTTATTTTAGGTTAACTTTTTAAAAGAATTTTGTGCGTTTTCCCAAACGCTACAACCTCAAAACAGAGATGCTTTTTTCAAGACTTTGTCAAATATGGGCATATTACCAGCTTTAGAAGTCATCCTTGTAAGTTTATTTCTCCTTACACTTAATTACCATTATATAATTTTTTTTTTTTTTTTTTTTTTTTTTTTTAAGATTTTTATTTGAGAGAGCATGAGCCGGGGGAGAGGCAGAGGGGGAGAGGGAAAATCCGACACCTGCTGAGCAGGGCCCTGGGATCCTGACCTGAGGCAAAGGCAGCTGCTTAACCACATGAGACCACCCAGGCTCCCCAATTACCGTTATATTTTTAATCCACAAAAATACATTTTTCTGTAACATGCAAGTGTTTGACTATAGCCAGTATTTAATATTAGCTGTGTATTACATAAAGTAAAAAAGCTGTAAAATTCTAGTATTGTCCTTACATACAACTGCAAGAATATTCAGAGGAATTTTCCGTATTTTTAATAAGTCGTTAATTTTGCAGCCTGTTGAAATGTCAAAGAAGAAAAGTAAACAGGAGTAAAAGAAAGGAACTTTATGCACAGAACAAATTTATATGCCAAATTTCCTTGACTTCTCTTATTGCAGGGTTTTCTTATAATTTGTTAGATTTTGGATTTACATAGCTAGAAGGTCGGTACTTTTATAATTATAGGAGAAATAAGTGCTTTTTATCTGCAGGGCATGGATGATACACAGGTGCGAAGTGCTGCTACTGATATATTCTCATACTTGGTTGAATATAATCCATCCATGGTACGAGAGTTTGTCATGCAGGAGGCACAACAGAATGATGATGTAAGTAAGAAGTTAACAGAGCAAAAAATAACCAACAAGGTAAATATTATTTGCACTAACAGTAAGTATTTATACATGGGGAGCTATAACTGTACTTATTATTTATTTTAAAGATTTAAATAGCTGATATTTGGGAAAGTGTAGCCAGAATGTGAAATGGCTTATTTTTCCCTAAATTGGCTCCTGTCTCAGTTTACAAATTGTCTTAAAGCAGTTGCTTGTTAATGCTCAACTTAAATGTCTTCAAATTTCTGAGATCACGTTTCTTAATTTTGTCATTAACATTGTCTTGTTTTAATCATTTAATCAATAAATTGTTCTGTATATGGAATTATAAGTAACTTCCCTAGGAAAACATTGACTTTGTTAGGGATAGATTCTCAAAATTACCAGGAATGAAGAAATGAAGCACAGTCCCTTGAAAAAGTATTTAGGGTACTTGTTTTACTGCCTAACCATAAGGAGAACAAGCTGTTGTCTTGTTCACACACACATAAATGCGCGCACACACACACACACATCTGTTAGAGAGTGAGGGAATCTATCCTGATAATATGAAGGGCGCTCCTGGAGTACATGGCACATGCAGCAGCCCCAAATGTGTATGCTCTTCTGTTTTACTTTTAGATCATTAAACCAATGATCCTAATTTTTTTTTTTCCTCCTTCCCCCAAAATCTTACAAGTAACTTTTAAGAATAAACTGATATATTTTTTTTGCCCTCAACTGCATCTTAAAAGGGGGAGCATCTTCTTGGGGGATAAAAAATCTATATGCACAATTCCTATTGTATTTTTACAAAATGAGAAAATAGATTTCTACCTTAAAAAAAATCTTAATGTGTTGTGTCAAAATGAAGTAGAATGCCTGGTGACTTTTGTGTTTAAGGTTGAGTTTTGTTTTGTGGTTTTTGTTTATTGCCAGGGTAAGTGTAGGAAAGTACCACTTTGAACTGTTGAATATTGTGTCACATTTTTCTTCAATAAAATAGTCTTATCCAGAGTGCCAAAATACCTGTATTAATTTAAAATAAAGACTATTCTTGCTGGCTCTGAAACCTACATGTACCTACAGTGATGCACTTCCTGCACACGCAATAGGCCTCTTGATTCCCAGTCTGTCTTTAAGTCCATCCTACCACTGCATACACAGACAAGAGCAGAGGTTTCCTCATTGCATCTGTTTGTAGTTACTCCTTGGGCCAGGAACACCAGTCATAGAGCCTCAGGAAAACTAGTAATCAGTTTTCAGTGACATTTGGAATCCATGTAACAGACTTGTTCTCTGTGCTATCTAAATAGCATAGTATTGTTACCCTAATTTCACACATTTGGGTACCAAGCACATTTACTTTAAATGGAAACGTTGTATCGTTTACATAAATGGAGAATAGATACAGATCTCATTTGCTGTAAATAGAAGGAATCTATAGAAATGCAGTAGAAGTAGAACAATGGTGTAAATTCTGGCTAAATGTTAAACTGAATGCCCATTAGCTTCCTTCAGAAGGGAGATTTTTCTTATCAAGAAGTGTAAAGATCTCTTAGTGCCAAAGTTTGGTTTTTGCTTTAATCAAAAGAACTTAATAAAGAAACTTTCTTTTCTGTAGTACTTAGTATAAATGTGCCTTATGCCACACTTGAGGGAAACGCTGCCATATATCCTATTAGTTTAGTTAGTCGTATCATTTGGATTGCAGTTAACAAGACATGTAGAGCTAGATACAATGCTGTAACATGCATAGTATGTGCTTTTCCATCCTCATAATAAGTGATCCTTACTGTGTGTACTTTTCTCACCAGGATATTTTGCTCATCAACCTCATTATAGAGCATATGATTTGTGATACAGACCCTGAACTTGGAGGAGCAGTCCAACTTATGGGCCTGCTTCGAACTTTAGTTGACCCAGAAAACATGTTAGCTACTGCCAATGTAAGCCACAGGCATTTTTCTCTTTTTCATACTAGTATGTTATTTATTATTAGTAGGAACCAGTGCAGTTAAAATTCATGGAAGTGTTTTTGATTCCTTAGAAAACAGAGAAGACTGAATTTCTGGGTTTCTTTTACAAGCACTGTATGCATGTCCTCACTGCTCCCTTACTGGCAAATACAACAGAGGATAAACCTAGCAAAGGTAAGATAATGCAGGTTGGTAGTAAGGTTCTTTGTTCTTGACTTCTGAAGTTCAAAGTTGATGTAGAGTAATAGTCTTTTAAAGTTCAGCCATTTGGTTAACACAGAGGAGAGGTGTAGTAATATATTTTCAAAAAAGGTGTTCAAGGTAGAATTCCTTTAAAGTGCTATAATTGGAGATAATAAAATGTTCAAGAGGAGATAATTGTTGCTGTCAGAATTTAAAAACAGTTTTCTATTAAAGCAATATATTTTCATAGGCTAAATAGAAGGAAATAATTAGGAAAAATCATTTTAAGTTATTTGCACTCCGGATGTATAGAGCAAAGCTGCTTACTATTAAACTTTTTATTTGCACTGAGGATTATTCATAAGGTTAAGGATACTTATTTCTGTGTTTTATTCCTTTAGCTTGCATAGTGTGCGTTTAATTCTGAAAGTAGTTTAGGGTCTCCAGTGGGAAATCCCTTACTGACATTTCAAGATTATTATTTTGTCGTATGAATTAACCAGTGTAGTATAACTAAACCCTACTTAGAAAGTAAATGTTAAATTTATCCTTTTTTGTGATTCTAAAATCATGTCTTGGAAACCTGATAATCATTTTTCCTGTCTACTTTATTCATATTAGGTAAAGTTTGAGGCTTCTTTCCAAACACATATATTTAGTTCTGCAAACATTTATTTAAAAACCCACTGTGTGGAAGGCATTGTACTACAATCTTTAGGGGCTAAATGGGGGAAATAAAAAGGGAGTAAAATACTTCTAGAGGCTTGCTGCCTGCTGAGGAAGAAAGGTAAGCCAATAATCATAATCCAGTGTGGGTTCATCTGTGTAATAAAGGTGTAATAAAACACACTGGAATCATAGGAGCAGAGAGAGTAATTCCACCAAAGAGCTGGTGGGATCCTTCTGGATCTCCTGTGCTATGTGTACATCTTAAAAGAGCATTCTTGCACTTGCAAATAAAGCAGATCTAATAGATTTGTGTCCCAGCTCTGCCTTATCATTCAGACTTGGGTTTTGTGAAACTAATTCATCAGAGTTAAGAAAATGTAAAGCACAGATCTTGAGGCACATGGTAGGGATTCAGTGTTTGTTCCCTTTTTCTTAACTTTAAAATTTTGGGTCAACAGAAAAGATTTTACTTGTTTGTAATTTGGATACTCATATTTAGAAAGGAAAGAATGTTAGTCATTGAATAGAATTGTGTTTCGTTTTCAGATGATTTTCAAACTGCCCAGTTGTTGGCACTTGTACTGGAATTGTTAACATTCTGTGTGGAGCACCACACGTACCACATAAAAAACTACATTATCAATAAGGATATCCTCCGGAGGGTGCTGGTTCTGATGGCCTCGAAGCACGCTTTCTTGGCATTGTGTAAGTGTTGCGTCTGGTAGAATTATGACGTGTAGATTATCATGTTGGTACCTTTGGGTCTTACTGCCTGAGAAGAAAAGATCACTGAAGTCAAGACACATAGATTTTTAACAGGAAACTACACCAATTATGTCGTTTCGCCATGAGATAATTTTCCTTTCACATCTTTCTCCGTATACAGCAAAGAGCTTAGTATGTATCCACAAAATATGTTAAAGTATTTTATTCCACTATTAAAATGGCACCTAAGATAATTTTACCCTGTTATTTTTTAGTACTGCCTTCCTCATTACAAATTAGGCATTCTTGTGAATCTTAACATTAAATCATGAAGAATGTTTTTATAATTTGGAAAATCTATAGCTAATAGCACTGAGTTGCTAAAACACATTTCGAGTTAACAGAATGCCTAGCACAAGTGTCTATAGATGGTCCATTCTTTAATTGCACAAATATTTTTTTCTCTGCCTTATTGAGCTATATTGAACATAAAACACTTTGTTACTTCAGATATTTTAGAGCAAGGGTGCCAAACTTCAGAAGTGATCAGATCCAGCCTGTGCTCTATTTTTGCACAATCTGCAAGCCGAAAAGCAGTTTTTAGGTTTCTTAAAGGGTTGTTTAAAGAGAAAAAACAAAAACAAAAAAAAACAACTACAGAGGCCATGTGTGGCCTGTGAAGCCTAAAATGTGTACTTGTAAACCAAATTTACGAGGACGGCAACTTTAACCGTGTTCTTAAGGCCCGAATTTGTTAAAGTAAAACATGTTCCAGAACTGGAAATAGATTATTTAAGAATATTCTTGATCACAGCAGCCAGCCTTCTTTGGTAAGTTGACAGATTAAGTTTGGGGTACTTTAGAAGCTCAATAAGTTATGTCTGCTGGTAACTTCTGTCTTTTGGTGTCTATAGGTAAGTTTGGTTGTTTGGTGGTTGATGGCATCACAGTCATTCACTAATTAGAAGCCTAAACATATATCCATTTTTGCTATTTTTTTTTAACTTCATTATTTTTTTACTTAATGGATTTTTTTTAAATATCCTAAAATTTTAAAAAATCCTAAAATTATAAAGACATGGTTTATAAGGATATTTCTGACGTTGACTTGCTCTATAGTATTTTATTTTTAAAATAGTATTAGAAATTGGTATCCTAAAAATATTAAACTTGGTATCAGGGTAACAGTTGCCTTAGTTTTTCTGGTTAATGTACACACTGCAGGATGGACTGAGAATACTTGTATTCATGGTATATTTTCATTTTCTACCCTTCAGATATCTAGTAAAGTTACTTTCTTTTGATTTTCCAGGAATTTTGATGTTACCTGAGTAATCTTTTTCAGCCAAAAGTTAAAGGTAGCATTTTATGGCGTTAACCTAGACTGCTAAGGACAGCAAAAATAAATGAATTATTTTGGTTCTGCAGTACTAATATCCATGAGCTTAGTTAGCATTTGTAAAAGAAGAGCTTTTAAACTTAAACTCCTTTTCCTTACATACCTACTACAGCAAAATAGAGCCCCATGACCACGTTGAGAGGGAGTTTGTAACAAACTTTTCTTTCATGTCAACATAGAAAGTTTTGTTCCAGTGTGGGAAAGGGAAGTTAGGACAGAATGGAAAAACTAAATGAATGACTTAATTAGTTTTAGTTTGATAAATGTGTTAAACACCATATTTTATCAGTTTTAAGCTCCACATTTTAGATATTTATCATCTCAAATCAAGGTGAGTTAAAGTATTAATGGCATGCCATTGTGATTGATAGTTCTGTTTATTTGGTTTTCTTAGTGGTAGAGAAAGTTTTTTGCAATCGGGGCATATTAGATTTGATGAAGATGGCAGATACCTGGAAATTACAAGAAAAACACAGACCGTTAAGACCTGGGCTCAGCTATCAAGCGGGTTTTGAGTTCATTAGGAAGAGATAGTCATGTAAAAATCAAAATGTCAAAAGTACTATATTGAGGTGTGTTTGGAAGCAGAGTGGAAATAATTTATTTTACATGTAGGAGTCAGATCAGGAAAATTTTGCAAGAGAGGTAAATTGGGTTGCGTCTTGGTCCTGGGAGAACGTGACCTTCTTGGTTGCAGGCACAGTTGAAGTACATATGTGGGAAAGTGTAGCATGACAATGGTTTGTTGTGGGTAGAACATACGAGTCCAGTGGTAGAGTGCAGGAAAAGAAAAGCCTTTCAGTTCAGTTCATCTTTCTTTTGCTTGCCATATTACAAAGAAATTTTCTCAGCAGCTTGAGAACTACAAAGAGATACATTACAAGAAAGGTTATATTATAGGAAACTAAGCATGTTAGCAGATTTTTAGTTGTTTTAGTATTGTTTGGTTTAACGATGACTCAGTTTGGAAAATGAGCACTCTTAAACGGTCCCGTGTGACTGTCTTCCCAGATTGAGAACATGAGTAGTTTCTGGAAGAAGATGCCAGTCATTAGGAGTGAGCACTCTAGAACTGGCTTGAAGACTATATAGTAGGAGTTTCTGGTCCAGGATTTCCAAAAGAGCTAAGTGGGAGATTTAGGTTATTTTCAGTCTTCTAAGATTATACATGGAAAATACTAGGTATAATGTTTGAGGGAGTGATTAAGTTTAGATGCCCTGTCGTAAGGACAGAAGATAATCAGTGGTTAAATGTAAACACTTTGGGGACTTACAGAACTTCTCATTTTTTTCTATCTGCTGCTTATTAAATGTTCTTACCCTATTTAAAGACAACGAATCAGGTGTGTAGGTGAGACCAACAATCCTTTCAAAATCTAGGTCTTCATAAGTTTAGGTATATACATATACCAGTTTTACTGTCTTGTTTCCTTGGCCTTTCAGGATTCATGTTGTCTAGCATTTGTTAAAAAATGGAAATCCATGACAGGAATGAAATTAAAATTTTATCGTAGATGCTTTTATTCAGCCATCATAAGTTACGTATGAGGCAAAAAGTGTCATCTTGGGACATGAAAGCTCATGTGCTAACGTAAAGATGAATTATTTGTTTTAAAGATGATTGAAATGAAGCACCAGAGATTCCTGGCATGTTAATGAAGGTTATAGATAAGAAGGGAAACCCAGTGTACTTCACATATGGAGGTCTGCAGTTCTGCCAATAGGACCTATCCCAAAAGTGTTCTCTAATTTCCTTTGAGCAATTTGACTTCAGAGAGCTCGCTGGTACATTTTTGAAAGCAACTCTTATTCAACAGCAAGTAGTGGTTTGCTGTTCTTGATGCAGGTTTCTTTTGGGGGAGGGGTCTGAATGGAAATAACCCAGTTCTGGATTTAAATAAATTAGAGCAAATGGAAATGAGCGAAACAGAGACCATTAGAAGCACCTCTGTCTGTACCAGCAGTTTCTGGGCAGAATTGCTCTTGAAATGGTGGCACTGCGTAGCTTGGGCTTAGTGAATTCTAGGAAGGGAGTTTCTTTTCATTTACCTAGGAACTGCGTGCAACCCACAGGGTTCAGCTAGTGTGTGTTACGGTAGGACACAAGTCTCCACGAAGCCTGCGTAGTTGGAGGACAAACTCTTAAAATAATAGCTCTTGCCTTATTTACTAAAATCTTCACATTTGGCCTGAGCTCTAAAGTATTGATTTTTATTCTAACAAATGGAACGGCCTCACTAGTTCCTTTGTCAAGTGACATTACAAAACACCAAACTTTAAAATCTTTGTTTTGGGAAGACAGACCCTTGTTAGGCTTTGACTTAAACAGGTGCCTCTTATTGTTTAAAATGTCTTATTTCACCATGCTTATGTATTTGAAAATAATTCAGTAGTTTACAAAAAATGCAGTTACTATTCTATAAATTATTTTGAAGCTCCCTGCCCAGAGTGTCACTTTAGAGAGAGACACTCTTAAATAAGTTGCATTGTTAAGGCAGTTTATAGCCAGCTGTACCTAATTGGGCATTCACTTGTGGACCTCTTTTCTGCCAACTAAAGAAACATTGAGCTGCTTTACTCCTCTGCCTTCCCACCCAGAAACCGTGTCAGCATGGTTGCCTGGCTACCTGCTCATGAAGGACTTGATTAATAACAAATTGGCAATTTAACGAGCCACTTCCATGATCTCCAAAGAAACCAAAATACAAACACAATATTTAATCTTGCCAACCGAAGACGATGTGACTGCATGAAGTGAGTATGCTTTTTTGAACTGTTTACAATAAGTGGGGCATTAACTTACTGACAAACTCCCATGTAGGTAAAGAGGGCTTTGTCTAGCTGTCTGAGTATATTTGGATCTTGACGAATGGTGACTTAAGTAACTCCCCATACCTCAAGATGTAAATATACCTTTTAATCTGTAAGTTAAAGCCTAATTAATTGTAAAAAGGAAAATTAGGAAAAAAATTAAAAAGCATACTCGCTGCAATAAGCATAGAGGACCACATTTTAAACAAAACAGCCTCTAAATTTATTCCTAAACTATGGGAAGGCAAGTTTTGGGTCATGCAGAGTTTTGTGGGTTTATGGTTATCCTGACACATCCACAAACCAACCAGTGTAAACCCAGAACTCTAATGAAAAATAGTAAGAGTGTCCAAAAATAATGAAGATCAAATTATACAGTGGATTGCCCTAATAAAAGAACAGTATTTCTGTTGTTTTTAAGGTGAATATAAAGGATATATTTAGCATTTTCATCTTAAGTAGTATGAAGTTAATTTGTTAGCCCTATTTTAGCTCTTACATTAGATGCAAAGTACATTTTGGTCATTAGTAAATTCCAGAGTTTTTCTGGCTCTCCAAGACTTGTGTTCTATAATGACATACACTACTTCTAGGGTGCATTTTTCTGATAACCATTTTGCAGTCCTTATCTTTAGGTTCATGCTTCTGGAAGCAGTAATACATCACTGCACGAAGAATTATATTAAACAGGTCTTTTTAAAGAAAGTCTAAAATATGGAAGTGTGGTATGTAATTTGAACAATAATGCCTCTGTGTTTCAGGTGCTCTTCGTTTTAAGAGAAAGATTATTGGATTAAAAGATGAGTTTTACAACCGCTACATAATGAAAAGTTTTTTGTTTGAACCAGTAGTCAAAGCATTTCTCAACAATGGATCCCGCTACAATCTGATGAACTCTGCCATTATAGAGATGTTTGAATTTATTAGAGTGGTAGGTTCTGTATTTGTTAGAATGTTGGTTTTAGTTATTTAAGATTATTGAATATGTATTATTGGTATTCTGGCTTGAGATTATATTTGAAGAAAATTTTTAAAAGAAGCTTGTAGAAAGTCAGTTCAAAGTAATAAAAACCAAAAAAATCTTCTCTCAGCAGCTGTGAGTCCTTCATAGGATGGCTTGGAAAAAAAAAAAAACACTGATCTAATGCTGTCATGATACTCTACTCATTTTTAAAAAGTAGAATGACAGTTAATAGAAAGTATTTGGTGTGATTTTATTTTGTTTTAACTGAGGTTTTCTGGGTTTGGATTTTGCCTTCTATATTTTTAAAGAACAATTTTGTAACAAACTCGATTCTTTACTAATAGTAGTTGGCTTGTGGTTCTCCCACAAGTGTGTGTCAGAATTATCAGTAGTGTGTTTTTTGTTTTTTAATTATGGTAAAATGTTTACCATGTAAAACTTGCCTTTTTAAGTGTACAGTTCCTTGGCATTAATAAACTCACACTGTTGTGCAGCTATCCCCACTGTCCCTCTCTAGCACTTTACTGTGATGTGCTGATCCCCCCACCACCACCACACTTACTGAAGAGTCATCTAGGTGGGACATGGGCATTTACTTGAGGAAGACCCATAGTTAGTTCAGAGACACACCAAAAATCAGAGACTGTGGAATATCCACTTATGCCCATTTTCATTGTTTTGTTATCTCTAAGACTGGCTAATAATTTTATGAAGTTAAACTGTTTTGGGCAGGTTTATGACTTAATATAGTTAAGTCTATCTTGCTAAAAGAAGATTTTTCCTATCGTATTTTTCATTATAATCCTTGTCTGTAGGAAGATATAAAGTCATTAACTGCTCATGTCATTGAAAATTACTGGAAAGCACTGGAAGATGTAGATTATGTACAGACATTTAAAGGACTGAAACTGAGATTTGAACAACAAAGAGAAAGGCAAGATAATCCCAAACTTGACAGGTAAATTACTACATTTTTAACCTATTCATTCAAGTTGTATGGTGGTGCCTTGGCCAGGGGATGAGTGGTGGTTGCATCTTTCTGTAATGGCTAATATGAATGTTTTTCTGAAGGGGTGTGTGGTGTTAGTAGGATCTGTAGACTCTTCCTTGGGTATATATTAAGCTAGTTAATGAGAAAGAAAACCCCATCGCTTACATGGTAGTGGGGCTTCATGTGTCCAAAGCAAAATCAAAACAGTATGTTTTAGGGGCGCCTGGGTGGCTCAGTGGGTTAAGCCGCTGCCTTCGGCTCAGGACATGATCTCAGGGTCCTGGGATCGAGTCCCACATCGGGCTCTCTGCTCGGCAGGGAGCCTGCTTCCTCCTCTCTCTCTCTCTCTCTCTCTCTGCCTGCCTCTCTGCCTACTTGTGATCTCTGTCAAATAAATACATAAAATCTTTAAAAAAAAAAAAAAGACAGTATGTTTTAAAGTCCATGAATTAGGACTTGTGAGTTTCTGATGTTAACAGGTTTAACAACTGATCCGTGATAGTACAGTTTCCATAAGTTTGCACTAGTTAACACTTGATAGGGTGGAGTGTTTAGTTCTGTGAAAAGTCTGGCTCTTCATTAGCCTCTCCGTATATGTTACCTCCTTGATCTAATGATCTAATTTGGAGCACCACTTAAAGATTATCTCACTCACTTTGGGTGAGTCCCTTAAGATTTTATTTATTAGAGCACTGGGATGGGAAGAGGCAGAAGCAGACTCTGCACTGAGCTAGGAACCCCATGTGGGACTTGATCCCAGGTTCCTGAGGTCACACCAGAGCTGAAGGCAGATGCTTATTAACTGACTGATGTCAGTTAACCACCCAGGTGCCCTGAGTCTGTGTACTTTCTTCTCTTTACTCCTAGTATGCGTTCCATTTTGAGGAATCATAGATATCGAAGAGATGCCAGAACACTAGAAGATGAAGAGGAAATGTGGTTTAACACAGATGAAGATGACATGGAAGATGGAGAAGCTGTCGTGTCTCCGTCCGACAAAACTAAAAATGATGATGATATTATGGATCCAATAAGTAAATTCATGGAAAGGAAGAAATGTATGTTGAAAAACTGGGCAAGGAGAAATAGTGGCTTTCCAACTCCAGGCTTATTCTGTATTTCTTGACAAAATGGGGAGTATCTACCTTGTCATGACCTAGATTTTAGAGACTTTTTTGCTTTCTAGAATGTGAATTAATAGCTGTGCGTGAAGGTAGGGACCAAATTTTCTTAATCTGACTTGACCCAGGAGAAATACATTATTTCAGGAAGGGGCAGGGGGGATACTGAATATTGAAGGTCTCATTCCTTCTCAGTAGTGAATTGAAGTTGTGTTTTTCCCTAGCAGAGGAGTGAGCAGTTAATTGTGGTTTAGTAGCACCTCATGGCGGGGGGGGGGGGGGGGGGGATTAAAAAAAGAGGAGGATGAGTGACAACTATTGACAATATTCTTATTTTTAGTAAAAGAAAGTGAGGAAAAAGAGGTGCTTCTGAAAACGAATCTTTCTGGTCGGCAGAGCCCAAGTTTCAAGCTTTCCCTCTCTAGTGGAACCAAGACTTCTCTCACCAGCCAGTCACCTGCAACCAATCTGCCTGGTTCCCCAGGCTCCCCGGGATCCCCAGGCTCTCCAGGCTCTCCTGGCTCTGTCCCTAAAAGTACATCTCAGACGGCAGCTATTACTACCAAGGTATGTTCTGACTTCCAGGCCTGTCTCATTTCACCTTTCTCAACAGTAATTGTGATGAAGATTTCCTTTGGTGATGGTCTTTTGGAACCGGTCTAAGCTTTCTGAACAAGAAAGAATAATTCTCCCACTACCATCTGAATGTATTAAAAACCTGAGCGATTTCTCAGAGGATTTTATGACCAACACAAAAGGCTGCATGAATTATTTTGGTTATTTGCATTTTAGAACTCGGGTTCAGATTTGTGTCAGAACATTTACAGAAATTTTAGTTATTCTTTTATCAACTTTCCCGGTTACTACCCAGCTAAAGACTTGTATGGAAGAAAGAGCAGCATCTGGACACTCAAACACTGTTCTGTCAAGCAAAATTTATAAAAAAGAATTAGCCATCTATCATTCACATTTCATAAGAAAGCATCACAATTTTAACAGCAAAAATGTGGACAAGACATAATATCAGAACAAAAGCCAGTCCTGTTCACTACCTCTGCTGTCCTGGACTAACCGTTCACAGACGAGTATTTGGGATGGGTTGATCTAAACCAGGAATAGAATGCCCCGTACACAGTTCTTTATTCTGCAGTGAGCATGGAACCCTTGAGGGCTAGGAAGTGAATCGATGTTAAACTGAAGGTGCAGCTGAGGGCAGAGCGGGGTGAACTTTCCCACAGCCACCCGTGGAGAAGAGCTGCAGTGGTTTCTGGCAAAAGCAGGGGTCTAAAAGGAGGCCAAGAGAAAAAGCAGAATCGCCTACCTAACTTCTGATAGTTGGTCTGCCCTCGTTTCTAGTAGTCCGTTTATCTGTTGTAGTTTTCAGGATTTTGTAATGCACTGTTAAATCTTAGAAACAGTAATTGTTAAATTGAGAAGGTTTTATCTCCTGGCCATTTGCTAAATTTATATAGGAAAAATGTGACTTTCAGTTGCATGTAATCTCACTATCCAGAAATAGCTACACTTTGTTTATTTGGGGTAGGAGGGCTGAGCATCTGTATCCTTTATCTGGTATTTGTGTGTTAAGATTTGTTTTTTAAAAGCTACATTTTTCTTTCTGAACAGGGAGGCCTCGTGGGTCTGGTAGATTATCCCGATGATGATGAAGATGACGACGAGGATGAAGACAAGGAAGACACGCTGCCATTGTCAAAGAAAGCAAAGTTTGAGTCCTAATAATGGCAACTGCCTCTGATCAGCACCTGTTGAGAAAACTGGTTCTCCACCCCTCCCCCCTACAAAATCCACGAAAAGCAGTGGTCTCTTGTGAATGACTGATCCAGACCAGCCTCACAAACTTGACTTCTGCTCATCAAGTGCCAATTCAATGGAGCAGTCGGAGGGGATAATACACATTTAGGGGAAAGACTTAAGCCTTTGAGCTCTCCAGCTTGGACCACACATTGCCCTTTTCTCAGGGAAGGAAATGGAAACAAAAAGCCAACAGGGCAGGGGTTTTGTAAGTGGAACTCTGGATTGACTGATCAGTTGCTACAATCAGAATATGCTTTCTTGGACCATGTTTGAGACTCAGAAGAACAGGCTTTTGTGCCATGATTCTTCGCTAGTTAAGAATGCCAGCAGTTTCTTTGTATAAAGAGACCTGCCTTTAAAATCCTACATTCTGAACATTTTAGTCAAGCTACAACAGGTTTGGAAAACCTCTTTGGGGGAGGGGCGAATATAAAGTTTCCTCTTTTTTATCTGTTCCCTTTGCCCTTCAAACTGCAGATTTTTTTTTTTTTAAGTGGGGATTTGTCCCTACTTGATTAAAGATTGAGTGGAATTCTAGATGTGGTCATTTGTGTCATAATTTTTTTTTGTTTCATTTTGTTTTTGATTTTTTTTCTTCTCCCCTGAGTGTATGCTTAGTTGTTGAGTATATATATTTGGGACCATTAAAACTTTTTTTGATGTAATATAACCTAACGTTGTGCTGGTACCTGTTTTACCATGTGTAATTTTTGTTCACATCACAGTTCTTAATTTGTTTAGAGTTTTATGAGAGATGGTATAGTTTTTATTGACAAAAACAAAGTAATCTTACAACTATGTGCATACAAAAGCAATACTATTTTGTGACTAAATATTTTATATTAAAATTTACATCAGCAACTGTCTTGAGAATTCAGGGAAATAGAGTGGAATTTAAAATTTCAACAGTTTTGTTAAACCTAGAAACGTGAAATTAGTATTCCAAAGAGATTCTGAAATTTCATATCTTGGGAAAATGACGGTACATTAAATCAAAATCGAGGCTGGATGATTTAAAAATAACATTTGACTTTTGAATAATAAAAAGAAAAGTGAAGAGTAAGAGAAATTGTATTAGTTGTATGTTTTTTTCTTTTTCTTTTTTTAACCACTCACTTTGGAATACCAGCTGCAGTTGTAAAAGTGGTGGTTCCTAAATAAATCATCAGCTAGCTGTTCCCTCCTTACAACAGTATTTTTAAATAGGTTCTTCTTATTGTCTTAGGTGTGCTAAAATTCTTTTAAGGAAATGAAAACAAATACTTTAATGTCACATTCCCTCTTTTTTTTAATAAGCTTTTAGAACTTACTGAAGAATGTGTTTGCAAATGTGAATAAAAATCCATACCCAGGAAGAGATACTATTTTAAGTATCCTCTACTTTAACTGAGTGTCTGACAAAGCACCGTGTGCTTCTGTCTTCTCTCTTTTGTTTAGTCCTCCGTAAACTCTAACGTGTGGTACCAAAAACAAGGTTATATTGAATAGCTGGGTAGAAAATCAGAAAGTGACAACTCGCTACTACAGTCACGAAACGAGTTTTATCGTTGGCTACGTATTTTTTTAACATAAATTTTAGGTGCACAATTAATTATAAGAGTTTAAGTGTATTTCACTACAGTACAGAGCTACTTGTGAGTCCCAAGTTGTGGGTATTAATAATTGAAGTTAATCAAGTTATCTTGAAAATAAAGAGAAGAAAGATCTGAAGTTCAATTATATTACGTCTTCCTTTGTGCCTTAACCCTACTGACGTTTCTGGCTAGGCTCTTGGAACACTTACTTGTCCTGGTATTCTGACGGTGCTTGAGAAGACAGGAGGAGCATCCCGTGCCTTCATAAATTATGATCCAGTATTTTAAAAAAGTATTCACTATCGGCCCTCAACATGTTAAGTGATACCCCTTCACTGATGGACCGTTGTTTGTTCTTAGCCATTAGTGTTTATTGTAACTAAAGCAGCAAATTGACACAAGTTGCTGTAAACAGAAATTAGATTTAAAACAGCTTGTCATTTCATAGAGGAAGAACTTAGCAATAAATTGCTAGAAAGACAACAACACTGGATTGACAAGTCCACCTGACTCAAAAGTCTGTAGTGCTGGACAGATGCCTGTCTTGGTAACGGATGTAAATACCACGGCGTGAACAGTTAGTTAAAAACTCTTATTTTCCATTTTAATGATATGTATTGGTTCTTTTGCTCATTTTGCAATGTTGAAAATGAAAAAAAAAAAAAAAAAGATTTCGCTTCCCATGTGAAACAACAACTAATAACAAAGACAGACTTATATTAACTACAGGAAACACCTTGATGTCCTGTCTTGTCCAGAAAAGCTACCCTGGCTTTTTTCTTTAAATAGAATTAAAACCTGACTGTTTATTTCCCTGACTATACTCAAATCCTGTCTATAATTTTCTCTGGAAATTAGTTTTTGTCAATTTGGAAATGAAGAAGAGGCATGGAATGGGGGAACAGTCTTGCTCTTAACTGATTTAAAGCAGTAGCCTTTGTAAAGTTTGCTAGATTAGAGCAGCAAGCAGTTTAAATTGGAAGATCTTTTTAAGTGGAATACTTCAGTCAACAGAGTTCTAGTATTTACCATAAGTAATTGCTTAAACTGGCACTGTCAAAATCACTTCTGGAGGAAAACTCAGGTCCTTCAAATTTTTTAATATACAAGGTTATATTAACTTTTTCTGCCCTAACATCCATTTCAAGCAAAAGGATTATAAAAATGAGTTTTTAATGGAATGGATTATTGTCTGCCATTACACTGGGACTCAGAGAAGATGAGGAAGTGGGGCAGTAGTATACTGTGACACCCAGTGGTAAACCAGTTTGATTTCTCTTTCTTTGGCTTTTATCTTGGCTCTTGAGAATGATAATTAAAAGGAAACTACGTGTAGGACTCCTCTTCAGATAAATGAATGCCTCTTGGAGTCAGATGTCTTGGTCTTAAAATAGCTCTGGTTGGAGACACCAATTTCCTTGACCTTTTTGCTGTCCTAGGTAAGTTCTTCTGTGGACTTGGAATACAGATTTCTCCAACATGATGCTCAATGGGTTTTGGTTTAACTTCCAGTCCCACCATTTTAGAGAAATGTATCTGGTGTATCCCATTCTACCTACAAACTGAATGGACCATTTTCCAACCTTACATTTCTTGACACTTGGTAAGAAGTCCTAAAGCACCTGGTGTTACAGAGGCCAAGGTATGGAGAAGTCCATACTTTATACATACTTATACAAATACTGCCTTTCCATCCCCTGATAGCTTCCCTCTTCACCCCTTAAACGCTGGGATTCTTTACCACCTCACCTTGGGTGCTCATCTTCCTAAGCTCCAGCCACGGCGCCCCGTACTTGGATGTCCCTGACCCAGTCATGTGTGCTGTGCCCTGAAAGACAGCCTTAACCTGTCATGTGCTCCTGTGAACGCGCTTTCTCCTGCCTCGCCTGCTGATAAACGTCTATTCATCTTCCAGCATTTGGAAACATGCCTGACACTGTTCCTTCCTTGAGGAAGGAAAGGACACTGTACATCCTTTTCAGCTTTGTTTCCATGGTATCCACTAGCATGATACCCAGCCCAATAGATGGCCCTGCGAAATGTTTACTGGGTACACGAGAATATACCGACTGGGAAAGTCTTTTGGCTGATGTCCTCACAGAGTCAAGAGTCTGACTCATTCTTGACCATAAGATTCCCTCTAGATGTAAAGGGAGGGCTTGAGAACCTCTGTCCTGTCCTTTGTACCTTTGGGCCTTAGGTTAGTTCACAATTTTAAGTTCACAGAATTACCCTTTATCGAGTCATTTCAGCAACTCCTAAAATTCTATTTAAGATTGCCTGGTCTCTTCCCTGGCTCCAGTACCTTTAACTCATTAACTGTGTCTCTTACTGGGTTTTTAGGCCAATCTGTAAGTTCAGACCCCTGCCTTTTATCACTGGACCTAGCCATGAGCTACGGTCCACAGAACATGCATCTCTTGGGATCGGACATTTATTAAATCTCATCCTCTTAACTAAACTTTCACATCTTGGAATAATTCCTGGAATGTGAGATCCTAGAAGGCAGACCGCGCTGTATGCGGTTCTCTTCGTGCGGCTGTTAGTATAACAGAGGACAGGAGGATGCACAGATAGTAGATAGGCTGGGCAAAGTTCCGTCTGGAATCAATGGATACTTGTCACAGGAATGGTAAAGAGCCTGGAAAATGTGGTCACTCAAAAATTACAGCACTTTATTTTAGCATTAAATATCCTTCTACAGGAATGTGTTTCTGTTGCCTTACAGAGAAAAGTGGAATAATCCTACTCCTAATGTTACTGTAATTTATAAGGAAATTGCTACTTCAGTTTTTCTCATCCTCAATTGTAAAGCATGATTGCAAGGAACAGAAGGCAGTAATGAGACCACTCATTAACCAACCTCCACAATGGTTCTCTCGGGTCTGTGCTGTGAAGTGGGAGTCCCATCAAGACCAAGAGCCCAGAAAAATTTTGCTTTTAGGATTCCAGGATGGCTTTCAACAAGTTTAGACAGAGAATGTGAGCCTTGCTATTAGTGAAAATATTTCAGCCAAAGTCACCCTGCCCCCACTGAAGCCTTTGGAGAACCTATTCTGGAAGGGTAAGAGGAGTTGGGTGGGGTGGATGAAATAAACCCAAGAGGCTGAGGGAGTGCCTGGGAAATGTCACATCCATGCATGCTGACGGATCGGTGCAGTCTAGATTTCCTGGTAGAAATTGGTGAAAAGTTGAGAACACACACCAAGTATTATAGACAACATAGAAAGATCTGGGTTTGAATTCTCACTCTGCTACTAAGACCTTAGGCAAGTTCCTTGAGCCTTGGTTTCCCCATCTCTAATGGAAGTAGCATCGCAAGTGTGAGGACCACAGAATAGATTGTGTGTGTGTGTGTGCGCGCGCGCGCGTGTAAAGAGGGAGAGAGCGACAGCAACTCTCCCAATGGTAACTACTCGATGGATGGTAGCTAATGTGTTATATTAACACCATCCACACCTGGAAGGACGTGGCTATGCTGTGAACCATTCACAACCCGAAACCGCCTGTTTTTAGACGTCACTCACATTCTGCAGCATGGGGCTCAGTATACAATGCACCAGATAAGAGCGCACACCCAGAAATGGCACAGTAAGTAGCCTGGCAAACCTCCCTCAAAAAGCAATTTAAAAACTGGGTAAAACTGTCAGAATGAACTCTGTCACCCCTCCACCCTCAGATAAGCTAATCTTAGAAAAAAATACCTAGTAAGAACAGTGAATAGTCTGTGGCATTTTGGTCTGGGGTTACTCACCTCCCTGCCCTCCCCAACTCGCTCAGCTCAACCTGCTACCCGTGCAGGTCGGTGTGAACACGCTTTCAGAACCGGAAGCGGCCACTCAGAAGGCAGGAAAACACACACACACTTGGCTGTGCACAGAAACAGTAGCTTGACCAAGGGGGAAAAAGATGACTCAAATTGTTAAACTGAGAAATGAAAGACATTTGGTTGGGGTCACTGTTACCAACTTTACAGAAATATAAAGGATTTTTTTATTTTTTTATTTTTATGTTAGAGAGTGGGTGTGGGCTTGCAAGCAGGGAGAAGCAGAAGGAGAAAGAATCTGAAGCAGGCTCTGCACTGAGTGCGAGCAGGGAGTCTGATGCAGGGCTTGATCCCGTGACCGTGAGATCATGACCTGAGCCTCAACCAAGAGCTGGACACTTAACCAACTAAGCCACCCAGGCACTCCAATTATAAAGGAACATTATGAGTAACTGTATACCAATAAATTGAGTAACTTAGATAAGATGGACAGATTCCTGAAAGACACAAACTACTGAAGTTAACTTGAGAAGAAACAGGCAGAAATCGGAGCAGACCAGTAACCAAAAACTTCCCAACAAAAGTCCAGTACCAGGTGGCCTCACCAGTGAATTCTACCAAATATTTAAAGAATAATTAATACCAATGATCAAGTTCTTCCACAGATCAGAAGAGGAAGGATCACTTCCCCCTTCATGTTATAAGACCAGCACTGCCCGGATACCAAAGTCAAGCAAGGACACCACAAGAAAAGAAAATGACAAGCTAATATCCCTGATGGGCCTACAGACACAAAAAATCATCAACAAAAAACATTATCAAACCAAATGCAACAATAATCAGAAGGATCATACACCATGATCTCTTGGGATTTATTCCAGATGTGTAGATATGTTTCAACATCCACAGGATTGAGCCCCACATCAGGCTCTCTGCAAAGCAGGGAGCCTGCTTCCCCCTCTTTCTGCCTGCCTCTCTGCCTACTTGTGATCTCTGTCTGTCAAATAAATAAAAAAATATCTTTAAAAAAATAAAAAAAGAATTAAAGAAGAAATAAGAGAAAAATTAAAGAAGTTCATCACTACTAAGTCACTACTAAGCCAACCTTACAAGTAATATTAAAGGGACTTCTTTCAATGGAAAAGAAAAGGCCATAATAGAAGAAAATTATAAAAGGAAAAAAGATCTCACAAAGGCACACACAAAGGTAAGAGATCAATCACTTAGAAAGCTGGTATAAAGTTTAAGAAGACAAAAGTAATAAAAGCAATTACATCTACAAAAATTAGGTAAGGATCCACGCAATAAAAATGGGCACTATGACATCACACACATAAAACATGGAGGGGAGAGGAAGACAAATGTAGTACTTCCAGAACGTGCTCGAATGTAAGTGACCATCAACTCAAAATAAATGGCTATATATGCAGGATGTTCTCTATGTACCTCATGGTAACCACAAACCAAGAAACTCAGATATACACAAAAAACAGATAAAGGAATCCAAGCTTAATGCTAAGGAAAGTCATTAAATCATAAATAAGCAAGAAAAGAAGGAACAGAAAAGCATGGGGAAAACAGCCTGGAAATAATAAAATGTCAACCCATAATATATACCTATTAATAATTACTTTAAAGGTGACCGAATGGATAAAACACAAAAATCAGGACCCATCTACATACTGCCTACAAGAGACTCCCTTCAGACCTAAAGACAAATACCGATTGAAAGCAAAGGGATGGAGAAAGATATTCTGCACAAATGGAAATGGGGGGGAGGGCAGGGAAGAAAGCCAGGTTAGCAATACTTAAATCAGAAAAAAAAAGACTTTAAAATAAAGACCACACCAAGAGACAATAAGGTCATTCTGTAATGATGAAGGGATCTATCCAACAATAACATAGTAATTATAAAAATGTCTGCACCCAACATAGGAGCAAACCTGAATATATATATACTTAAATATATAAATGTATATACATAAATATATAAAGCAAACATTCATACAAACATAATAAGGGAAACTGACAATAATGCAGTAATAGTAGGCGACTATCCATTTGTATCAATGGATAAAACATCCAACAGAAAAATCAATAAGGAAACAGTGGCTTTGAATGACACCTTAGGCTAAATGGACTTAACAGGTATTTACAGAACATCCCATCCAAAAAACAGCAGAATATATACTGATTCAAGCGCACATGGAAAACTCTTCAGGATGAATCATATGGCAGGCCATGTAACAAGTCTCGATAAATGTAAGAAGACTGAAATTATATCAAGCATCATTTCTGACCATGACAGCATGAAATCAGAAACTAATTCAAGGAAAAAACTGGGAAAGCAGTGAGGCTAAACAACATGCTATTAAACAACCCATGGGTCAATGAAGAAAACAAAGATGAAATAAAACAATACCTTCACACAAATGAAAATGGAAACACAGTTGTCCAAAATCTATGAGGTGCAGCAAAAACACTTTAGAAGGAAGGTTACAGTGATACAGACCCACCTTAAGGAGAAAGAAAAGTCTCAAACAATCTAACCTGATACTTAAGAACTCCAAAAAGAAGAATAAACAAAGTCCTGGGGCTCAGTCAGGCATCTTCCTGCCTTCAGCTCAGTCCATGATCCCAGGGGGTCCTGGGATCTGGCGTGTTGAGTTTCCTGCTCAGTGGGGAGTCTGCTTTTTCCTCTCCCTCTGCCCTCCATTCCCTGGCTTATGCCCTCTCTCTCTCTCTCTCTCACCCTCTCAAATGAATAAAATCTTAAAAAAAAAAAAAAGAATAAGCAAAGTCCAAACTTAATAGAAGGAAGGAAATAATACAGAGCAGAGTGAAAATAAAAGAAATAAAGACTAAGAAAAAATAGAAATTATCAAGGAAACTAAGAGCTAGTTCTTTGAAAATAAAAGCATTTAGGCAAAGTCATCAAGAAAAATAAGGACTCAAAATCAGAAATTAAACATAAGTTACAACTAATACCCCAGAAACAAAGAACAAGAGACCACTAGAAACTATTATATGCCAAAAAATGGGATTACCTTTAAGAAATGGATAAATTTATAGAAACATACAACCTTCCAGGACTGAAATGAGAAGAAATGAGCTGGGATGCCTCGATTGCTCAGTTAAACAACTGCTTTCGGCTCAGGTCATGATCCCAGGGTCCTGGGATTGACTCCCACATCAGGCTCCTTGCTCAACAGGGAGCCTTGCTTCTCCCTCTGCCTGCCATTTGCTCTGCTTGTACAATCTCTGTCTCTCTGACAAATAAAAAAAAACCCAAAATAATGAAAAATTAATATGCAGAAATCTGTTTCATTTCTACACACTAATAAACTACCCAAAGAGAAATTAAGAGAATACCATTCACAACTGCATCAAAACAAAAAACAAATCAAACAAATCTAGGAATAAATTTAGTGAAGGTGAAAGACCTGTAGTCTGAAAACTATAAGGTATTAATGAAAGAAACTGATGAGAACACAAATTAATGGAAGACATAGCATGCTCATGGATTGGGACAATTAATATTGTTAAAATGTCTACACTATCCAAAGCAATCTAAAAGATTCAATGTAATCTCCATCAAAT
This sequence comes from Mustela nivalis, assembly GCF_964662115.1. Taxonomy (NCBI): domain Eukaryota; kingdom Metazoa; phylum Chordata; class Mammalia; order Carnivora; family Mustelidae; genus Mustela; species Mustela nivalis. The sequence goes on along the minus strand of NC_139025.1, from coordinate 30,096,089 downwards.
AATCATTGCAGAAATGCAAATTGAAACCTCAATGAGATACCAACTCACACCTGTCAGAATGGCCAGTATCAAAAAAGACAAATAACAAGGGTTGGAAAAGACAGGGAGAAAAGAGAACCCATATTGTTGGTGAGAATGCAAAATGGCACCTTCATGATGAAAAACAGTATGGAGGTTCCTTAAAACATTAAACCCAGAACTAGCATATGAACTACAGTTCCACTACTGAGTATTACCCAAAAAAGACAATAGCACTAATTCAAAAAGATGCATGCACCCCTATGCTTATAGCAGCATTATTTACAATAGCCAAAATATGGAAGCAACTTAAGGGTACTTTCATCAATAGATGAATAAAAGAGATAGGGTACTGTGTGTGTGTGTGTGTGTGTACACACACAGAGACACATGTTTACAAACACACAATGATATACTGTAATGGTAATATACCTAGCCTTAAAAAGAATGAAATCTCCCATTTGCAGTAACATGGATTGACCCAGAGGGTATTATGCTAAGTGAAATAAGTCTGAGAAATACAAATTACGCAAAAAAGTACGATTTTATATATATGTGGAACAAAAGAGCTAACACCACACTCAATCTAAGATCAGGAACAAGAAAAAGATGCCAACATTTTTTTTTTAAAGATTTTATTTATTTATTTTTATTTGAGAAAAAGAAAGCAAGTGAGTGCAGGGGGAGGAGCAGAGAAAGAGAGAGGGACAAGAAGACTGCACCAAGTGTTCAATCTCAGGACCCTGAGATCATGACCTGAGCCGAAATCAAGGGTTGGATGCCTCCATGTGCTCCAAGGATGCCAGCTATTACCACTTTTATTCAATATAATACTGGAAGTGTTAGCAGTCAGACAAGAAATAAAAGAACCAAATAGGTAAGGAGGTAGTAAAACTGTCACTATTTGCAGAGGATATTGTACTATATATAGAAAACCCTAAAGACTCCACCAAAAAAAACTACTGAAACTAATAAATTCAGTAAATTTGCAGGATACAAAATGAAATCAGTTGCATTTTTACACACTAATAATGAAGTAGCAGGAAAAAAAGAAGATAATTATATTTAAAATTGTACTAAAAAGAATAAAATGCCTAGGAATAAATTTAACAAGGATATGAAAGACCTGTATTCTCAGAACTATAAAACGCTGATGAAGGAAACTGAAGAGAACAAATGGAAAGATATACAATGTTCATGGATTTGAAAAATTAATAATTTCGAAATGTCTTTTATACCCAATGGAATCCAAAGAACCAATGCATTCCCTACCAAAATACCAAGAGTATTTTTTAAAATTTACTTTAAGAGAGAGAGAGAGATGAAGAGTGAAGGGGAACACAATAAGGGGGTAGGGACAGAGGGAAAAGGAGAGGCAGACTCCCTGCTGAGCAGGGAGCCCAATGCAGGACTCGATCCCAGGACCCTGGGATCATGACCTGAGCCAAAGGCAGATGCTTAACTGACTGAGTCACCCAGGCACCCTACCAAGAGTATTTTTCACAGAATTAAAACAAATACTAAAATTTGTATGGAATCACAAAAGACGCTAGTAACCAAAGCAATCTTAAGTAAAAAGTGTGAAGCTGGAGGTATCACAAATCCAGTTTCATGATACATTTCAAAGCTACAGTAATCAAAACAGCATGATATGGGCATAAATAGACACAAAGACTGATGGAACAGGATAGTGTCCAAAAATAAACCAACACTAATCTGCTCAATTAAGATATCGCATATGAGGAGAAAAGTCAGCCCCTTCAATAAATAATGTTGGGAAAACTGGACAACTACATGCAAAATAATTAAACAGGACCACTCTCTTACACCTTATATAAAAATAAACTCAAAATGGATTAAAGACCTAAATATGAGAATTGAAACCATAAAACTTACTTTTCCTTCAAATTTTTATTTAAATTCTAGTTATTCAACACACAGTGTAGTATTGGTTTCAGAAGAATTCAGTGATTCATGATTTATATACAATACCCAGGACTCATCCTAACAAGTGCCCTCCTCATTACCCATCATCCATCTAGCCCATCCCCCACTCATCTCCCTCCATCAACCCGCGGTTTGTTCACTATCATCAAGTCTCTTATGGTTGAAGAGTTAAGATGGCGGAGGAGGGGGCACCCAGGTGGCTCAGTGGGTTGAAGCCTCTGCCTTCAGCTCAGGTTGTGATTCCCAGGGCCCTGGAATTGAGCCCCGCGTCAGGCTCTTTGCTCCACAGGGAGCCTGCTTCCCTCTCTATCTGCCTGCCTCTCTGCCTACATATGATCTCTGTCAAATAAATAAATAAAATCTTTAAAAAAAAAAAGATGGCGGAGGAGTAGAGGGACCCTAAGCTTGTCTCATCTCTTGAACACAGCTAGATAGTTATCAAATCATTCTAACCCCCAAGAAATCAATCAGAGGTGAGAGAACAAAAACTGCAAGTCTACAAGTAGACAAGCGACCACTTTTTGGAAGGTAGGAAGTACAGAAGTGGTCTTGAGAGAGAGCGAGCAAGCAGTGGATAAGGCAGTGGGGAGAAGCAGGGTGAACAAAAACAGGGTTGTGACAGAAACCAGGGACACAAGAGTGATTGACCTTCTGTGAGAGGGCTCACTAAAGAGTGTATGTTTTGGGGGGAAATTTCAGCTCCTCAGCTAGAGAGCAGGGCACTGCCATATTCATCCCACTCATTAGCATTGCAAGCCTTCAAAGAATAAAACATCACTACCTGGTGGAGGCCAGAGCTGCTTATATAGGGTCCTGCCTCCCTGTGTACTGGAGGCGCTGTTCCACTAGGGCAAATCCACCAGAGAATCCCTGCAGTACACCCCTTTCCCAGAAGATCAGCAAATAACTTGCTCACACAAAGTCTACTAATCATAGAGTGCTACAAAGCTATAGCACTAGGGGAAATAGTATCTAGCTTTTCATTGTACTTTTATTCATTTATTATTCTTTTTCATTTATTTTTTTACTTTTTTTCAATTCTTACAATATTTCATTTAAAACATTTTTATTTTTGGTGAGGATGTGGAGAAAGGGGAACCCTCTTATACTGGTGGTGGGAATGGAAGCTGGTACAACCACTCTGGAAAACAGTATGGAGGTTCCTCCAAAATTAAAAATAGAACTATGCTACAACCCAGCAATTGTACTACTAGGTATTTACCCAAAGGAAACAAACAGTAATCCAAAGGGGTACCTGCACCCCAATGTTTATAGTAGCAATATCCACAGTAGCCAAACTATGAAAGAGCCCAGATGGCCACTGACAGATGGCCATACAATGGAATGTTACTCAGTCATCAGAGAAATAAAGTTTTTCCATTTACAATGACATGGATGAAACTAGAGGATATTATGCTAAGCGAAATAAGTCAAGCAGAGAAAGATAATTATATATTTCACTCATATGTGGAACTTAAAAAAAACAAGACAGAAGATCATAGGAGAAGGGAGGGGAGAAAGAAAAGACAAAAATCAGAGAGGGAGACAAACTGAGGAAACAAACTGGGGGTTGCTGGAGGGGAGATGGGCGGGAGGATGTGTGGTAACTGGGGATGGGCATTAAGGAGGGCACCTGATGGAATGAGCACTGGGTTGTATGCAACTGACGGAACTTTACATATGAAACCAATAATACATTATTTGTTAATTGAGTTTAAAAGGAGGAAAAATTATTTTTACACATATTCTTTATATATATTTATTTCTTTATTTTCACTTCATTTTATTTTGTGTTTTTCTTTTGGAATATAGATTCTTTTAACAAGCAGACCAAAACACACCCAGGATCTAGTTTTTTGGGTTTGTTTGCTTGTTTTGTTTTCCTATTTCTTCCTTTCTTCTCTGGACAAAATGACAAGATGGAGAAATTCACCCCAAAAGAAAGAACAGGAGGTAGAACTCACAGCCAGGAATTTTTTTTTTAAAAAGATTTTATTTATTTATTTGACAGACAGAGATCACAAATAGGCAGAGAGGCAGGCAGAGAGAGAGGCAAGCAGGCTCCCCGCCGAGCAGAGAACCCGATGTGGGACTCGATCCCAGGACCCTGAGATCATGACCTGAGCCGAAGGCAGCGGCCTAATCCACTGAGCCACCCAGGTGCCCCACAGCCAGGAATTTAATCAATACAGACAGAAGACATCTGAACTAGAATTTAAAAACGATTATAAGGATACTAGCTGGGCTTGAAAAAAAAAGCTTAGGAGACACTAGAGAATGCCTTATTGCAGAGATAAAAGAACTAAAATCTAGTCAGGTCAAAATTAAAAATGCTACAACTGAGATGCAATCCCAAATGAAGCCCATAAAAACAAGGATGGATGAAGCAGAGGAGTGAGTCAGTGATATAGAAGATAAAATTATTTAAAATTATGAATCTGAAAAGAAGAGGGAAAGAAAACTAATGGACCATGAAGGTAGACTTAGGGAACTCAGTGACTTATTAAAATATTCTAACATTCATATCATAGGAGTCCCAGAAGATGTAAAGAGAAAAAAGGGGACAGAAGTCTTATTTGAACAAATTACAACTGAAAACATCCTTAATCTGCAGAAGGACACAGATATCAAAATCAAAGCAGCACAGAGAACTACCATTAAATTCAACAAAAGTTGACCATTACCAAGGCATATCATAGTCCAATTCACTAAATGCATACACAAGGAAAGAATCCTAAAAGCAGTAAGGGGGAAAAGTTCTTAACTTACAAGGTAAGACAGATCAGGTTCACATCAAAGCTGTCCACAGAAAGAAGTGGCAGGAAATATTCAATGTGTTGAATGGGAAAAAAAACCTGCAGCCAGGAATTCTTTATCCAGCAAAGCTATTATTCATAATAGAAGGGGAGGGTTTCCAAAACAAAAACTAAAGGTAGTTCATGACCACTAAGCCAGCCTGGCAAGAAATTTTAAAGGAGAATCTCTGAGTGGAGAGGGGGAAAAAAGAAAAAAAAAAAAAAGACCCAAAGCAACAAAGACTAGAGAGGACCAGAGAACAGCATCAGAAACACCAACTGTACAGGTAACACAATGGCACTAAATTCATCTCTCTCAATAATTATCTCGAGTGTAGGGGTGGCTGGGTGGCTCAGTCGTTAGGTATCTGCCTTCGGCTCAGGTCATGATCTCAGGGTTCTGGGATTGAGCCTGGTATTGGGGTGGGGGGTTCCCTGCTCAGCGGGAAGCCTGCTTCTCCCTCTCTCACTCCCCCTGCTTCTGTTCCCCCTATGTCTCTCTCTGTCAAATAAATAAATAAAATCTTTTTAAAAAGTAATTATCTTGGACTAATTATTCCAATCAAAAGACACAGGGCATCATATGTATAAAAAAATTAGATCTATATGCTGCCTATAAGAGATTTATTTTAGGGGGGCCTGGGTGGCTCAGTGAGTTGGGCCTCTGCCTTTGGCTCAGGTCATCATCTCAGGGTCCTGGGATCGAGCCCCACGTGGGGCTCTCTACTCAACAGGGAGTCTTCTTCCCCCTTCCCTCTGTATGTCTCTCTGCCTACTTGCGATCTCTCTCTCTCTCTGTCAAATAAATAAATAGAATTTTTTTTTAAAGGGAGAGATTCATTTTAGATCTAAAGACACCTGCAGATTGAAAGTCAGTGGATTGAGAACCACCTATCATGCTAAGGGACATTAATGGCTAGAGTAGCCATTCTTTCATCAAAAATCAAGATTTTAAAACAAAGACTGTAACAAGAAATGAAGAAGGGCATTATATCATAATTAAGGAGTCTATTCATCAAGAAGATCTAACAATTATACACATTCATGCCCCCAACTTGGGACCACCTAAATATATAAATCAATTAACAATAAACATAAAGAAACTCATTGATAATAATGCAATAATAGGGGATGTCAAAACACCACTCACAGAAATGGACAGATCATCTAAGCAGAAAATCAACAAGGAAACAATGACTTTGAATGACGCACTGGACTTAAACAGATATATTCAAAATAGTTCATCCTAAAGCAGTAGAATACACATTCAAGTTCACAAGGAATAGTCTCCAGAATAGAGACTCACAAATGAGGCCTCAACTAGTACAAAAAAACTGGGATCATACCATCCATATTTTCATACCACAGGGCCATGCAACTTGAAATCAACCACAAGAAAAAAATTTGGAAAGACCACACATACATGGAGGTTAAAAAATATACTCCTCAAGAATGAATGGGTTAACAAGGAAGTCAAAGAAATAAAAAATACATGGAAGCAAGTGAAAATGAAAACACAACAGTCCAAAACCAGTGGGATGCAGCAAAGGCAGTCCTGAGAGAGAGGTATATTGAAATATAATAGGCCTACCTCAAGAAGCAAGAAAAATCTCAACTATATGACCTAATTTTATATCTAAAGGAGTTAGAAAAGGAACAGCAAATAAAGCCTAAAGCCAGAAGAAGTGAAATAATAAATATTAGAGCAGAAATAATCTAAAAACAAACAAAACACAGAATGGATTAACAAAACTAAGAGCTGATTCTTCAAAAGAATGAATAAAATTGATAAACCCCTAGCCAGGTTTATCAAAAAGAAAAGAGAAAGGATGTGAATAGATTAAATCACAAATGAAAGAGAAGCAATCACAACCAACACCAGAGAAATACAAACAACTGTAAGACAATACTTTGGAAAAATTATATCCCAACAAACTGGGCAACCTGGAAGAAATGGACAAATTCCTAGAAACCTACAGACTATCAAAACTGAAACTGGAAGACAGAGAAAATTTGAACAGACCCATACCAGCAAAGAAATCAAATCAGTAGTCAGAAATATCCCAGTGAAAAAAGTTCTGGGCCAGATGACTTCCCAGGAAAATTCTACCCGACTCTTCTCGGGGCACCTGGGTGGCTCAGTGGGTTAAGCCGCTGCCTTCGGCTCAGGTCATGATCTTGGGGTCCTGGGATGGAGTCCCGCATCGGGCTCTCTGCTCAGCGGGGAGCCTGCTTCCTCCTCTCTCTCTGCCTGCCTCTCTGCCTACTTGTGATCTCTGTCTGTCAAATAAATAAATAAAATCTTAAAAAAAAAAAAAACCTACTCTTCTCAAACTGGAAAGAAAGGACGAAAGGAAGAAAGAAAGAAAAGAAAGGGAGAAAAGGAAAGAAGAGGAAGAAAGAGGAGTGGGGAGGGAGGAAGGAAGAGGAGAACTTCCAAAGCTTCCAAACTCATTCTAGAAAGCCAGCATTACCTTGATTTCAAAACCAAAGACGCCACTAAAAAGAATTACAGGCCAGTATCTCTGATGAATACGGATGTAAAAATTCTCAATAAAATACTAACAAATCGAATTCAACAGGACATTACAAGAACTATTCACCACAATCAAGTGGGATTTATTCCTAGGTTGCAGGGATGGTTCAATATTCGCAAATCAATCAACATGATAAACCACATTATAAAAGAAAGGATAAGAACCACATGATCCTGTCAGTAGATGCAGAAATAGCATTTCACAATAATACCATATCCTTTCTTGATAAAAACCCTTAGCAAAGCAGGGTTAAATGGGTCATATCTCAACATCATAAAGGCCATATATGAAAGACCCACAGCTGATATCATCTTCAATGGGGAAAAAAAGAGAGCTTTTCCCCTACAGTCAAGAACAAGACACGGGTGTCCAATTCCACCATTACTATTGAACATGGCGCTAGAAGTCTCAGCCTCAGCAATCAGACAACAAAAAGAAATAAAAGGCATCCAAAGTGGTAAGGAAGAAGTCAGACTTTCACTATTTGCGGATGACAGGATACTCTACGTAGAAAACCCAAAAGACTCCACCAAAAAATCAATAGAACTAATACATGAATGTAGCAAAGTTGCAGGGTATAAAATCAATGTGTAGAAATCTGTTGCATTTCTATACACCAATAACAAAACAGCAGAAAGAGAAATCAAGGAATCGATCCCTTTTGCAATTGCACCAAAAACAGTAAGATACCCAGGAGTAAGCCTAAAGAGGTAAAAAATCTGTACTCTGAAAACTACAGAACACTTACGAAAGAAATTGAGGACAACACAAATGGAAAAAACATTACATGCTCATGGATTGGAAGAACAAAGATTGCTTTGGGTAGTATAGACATTTTAACAGTCTACACATTTAATGCAATCCCTATCAAAATATCACATTTTTCACAGAGCTAGAACATAGAATCTTAAAATCTGTATAGAACCCTGAAAGAGTCCAAATAACCAGAGCAATTCTAAAAAGAAAAACAAAACTAGAGGTATCACAATTCAGATTTCAAGCTATTTTACAAAGCTGTGGTCATCAAAACAGTATGCTACTGGCACAAAAACAGAACAATGGAACAACAGAGAACTGAGAAATGGGCTTGTAACTATACGGTCCACTAGTCTTCGACAAAGAATATCAAATGGAAAAAAAAAAAAAAAGACAGTCTCTTCAACAAATGCTGCTGGGAAAACTGGACAGCTACACGTAGAAGAGTGAAACCGGACCACTTTCTTATACCAGACATGAACATAAATTAAAAATGGATAGAATACCTAAATGTCAGACAGGAAACCATCAAAATCCTAGAGAACACAAGCAGCAACCTCTTTGACATTGGTCATAGCAACTTCTTACTAGATAGACCTCCAGGGGCAAGAGAAAAAGAAAAAAATGAACTATTAGGATTTATCAAGATTGAAAAGCATCTGTATAGCAAAGGAAACCATCAACAAAACTAAAATGCAGCCTATAGAATGGGAGAAGGTATTTGCAAATGACGTCATCTCATATAGGGCTAGTATCCAAAATCTATAGAGAACTTTCCAAATTCCACACCCAAAAACAAAATTCAGCGAAGAAATGGGCAGGACATGAATAGACACTTTTCCAAAGAAAAGATCCAGATGGCTGATACATAAAAAGATGCTCCACGTCACTTGTCAGGGAAATACAAATCAAAACCACAATGTGATACCACCTCACACTGGTCAGAGTGGCTAACATTTTTTTAAAGATTTTATTTATGAGAGAGAAAGAGAGAGATCAATCATGAACCAGGATTAGAAGGTAGACAGAGAGGCAGACTCCCTGCTAAGCTGGGAGGCCAAAGCAGGTCTTGATCCCAGGACCCTGGGATTAGGACCTAAGCTAAAGGCAGACGTTTAACCAACTGAGGTATCCAACTGACAGATGAATGTATAAAGATGTGGTGCATATATACAATGGACTATTACTTAACCATCAAAAGGAATGAAATCTTGCCGTTTGCAATGATGTGGCTGGAACTAGAGGGTATTAGGCTAAGAGAAATAGAGAAAGGCAAATACTGTATGATCTCACTCATACGTGGATTTTAAGGAAGAAAACTGAAGAACATATGGGAAGAATGAAAAGAAAAAAAGGAGAGGGAAACACGCCATAAGAGACTCTTAACGACAGAGAACAAACAGGGTTGATGGAGGGAGATGGGCGGGGGATGGGCTAGATGGGCGTGAAGGGGGGCACTTGTTGGGATGAGCACTGGGTGTTGTATGTAAGTGATGAATCACTGAATTCTACTCCAGAAACCAATATTGCACTGTATGTTAACTAAAATTTAAAAAAAATAAGAGAGAGTCCCTTATGTTTTATTTCCTTTTCCTTCTATTTCCCCCTCCCATAAATTCATCTGTTTCGTTTCTTAAATTCCACATATGAGTGAGATCACAGAAACCATAAATCTCCTTCAAGAAAACAGAGACAATGATCTTTTTGACATCAGCCTTAACAATCTTCTAGATGGGCTGCCTCTGGCAAGAAGCACAAAAGTAAAAACAAACTATTGGGACCACACCAAATTTAAAACCTTTGAACAGTGAAAAAACCATCAACAAAACAAAAAGGTCACCTACTGAAGAGAAGAAAATACTTGCAAATGATATAACTGATAGGGGGTTAATATCTAAAATTCATAAAGAACTTATATAACTCAGCACCTAAATACAAATAATCTGATTAAAAAATGGGCAGAGAACCGAATGGACATTTCTCCAAAGACAACAGATGGCCAACAGACACATGAAAAGATGCTCAACACCACTCATCATTAGCGAAATGTAAATCAAAACTGCAATGAGATATCACTTCACACTTGTCAGAATGGCTATTTTGAAAAAGACAAGAAATAAGTGTTAGCGAGAATGTGGAGAAAGGGGAACCCACCTGCCCTGTTGGTAGGAATGTAAATTGGTGCAACCATGGCAGAAAACTATATGGAAGTTCCTCTAAAAATTAAAAATGAAAATAGAAATACTGTATGATCTGACAATTCCACTTCCGGGTATTTATCCAAAAATAAATAAAAATACAATTCAGAAAGACACACCCCCTAGGTTTATTGCATCATTATTTACAAAACAGCCAAGATATGGAAGCAACCTGAGTCCACTGATGAATGGATAAAAACAATGTGCTTTATATAAACAATGGGATCATATTCAGCCATAAAAAAAAACAATGGAGGGGTACTGGGGTTGCTCAGTTGACTGGGGATCTGCCTTCGGCTCAGGTCATGATCCCAGAGTCCTGGGACTAAGCCCCCCACACTGGGCTCCCTGCTCTGTGAGGAGACTGCTTCTCCCTCTCCCTCTGCCCCTTCCCCTTGTTCTCTCTCTCTCTCTCTCTCTCAAATAAATAAAATCTTTTAAAAAAGAAAAGAAAAAAAACCAGAGATCTTCCCATTTGTGACAGCATGGATGGACGTAGAGGGTATTTTATGTTAAGTCAGACAGAGAAAAACAAATACCATATGATATCACTTATATGAGGAACCTAAAAATCAAAACAAAAATGCAACAGAATCATAAATACAGAGAGCTGGTGGTTGCCAGAGGAGAGGGTTTTGGGGAGATGTGCAAAATAGGAGAAGGAAATTAAGAGTCCTACATAGTTACATAGAAATAAGTCACAGGGATGAAAATGAAAAGTACAGCATAAAATATAGTCACTAATATTCTAATAAATAACACTGTATGGAGACAGATGTTCACTACACTTAAAACAGTGGTGACCACAGTTTAATAATGCACAGAATTCTCCATTCACTATGTCATACACCTGAAACTAAGATAACATATTTTTTAAAAAATTTTATTTATTTATTTGACAGACAGAGATCACAGGTTGGCAGAGAGAGGGGGGGAAGCAAGCTCCCCGCTGAGCAGAGAGCCCGATGTGGGACTCGATCCCAGGACTCTTAGATCATGACCTGAGCCGAAGGCAGAGGCTTAACCCACTGAGCCACCCAGGTGCCCCGATAACATTGTATTTTAACAATACTTTAATAAATGGAAGTTTTATTAGGTAACTAATAGAAGTAGCCAAAAAGATCTAGGGTTTTTTTCTGAGGGGATAAAAAGCTCTAAAATTGTGGTGAATATTGCAAAGAACTATGAATACATCAAGTTGTACACATCAAATAGATGAACAGTATGCTACGATAATTATACCTCAATACAGGCACTTTTAGAAATAAGGGGGAAAAAAAGTTCAAAACAATGACCTAGCTTCCTCTTTAAGAAACTACAAAAAAGGGTAATTAGACCCAAATCAAGCAGAAATGAGAAAATGAAGAGAAGAAATTGAAATTAAGAATAGAAAAAAAATTTTTCTTAAACCAGTATCAAAGTTCAGATCTAGCCAATTGTCCAATGGAACAAAAAGAGAGAAGACACAAGCAGCAAACAACAAGAAAGAAAGAAGAAAGAAGCATCAATATCGATGCCACAAATGTTAAAAGAATGAGAGACTAGTATGACAGCTTTAGGCTCATTAAAATTTGACCATTTAAATAGAGAAATTCCTTTTTAAAAGAAACAAACTATGAAAGTTCAATCAAGAGGAAAGAGATAACCTGGGGGCGCCTGGTTGGCTCAGTCGTGAAGCATGAAGCATCTGACTTCAGCTCGGGTCATGATCCCAAGGTCCTGGGATCGAGTCCCACACAGGGCTCCCTGCTCAGTGGGAAGCTTGCTTCTCCGTCTCCCACTCCCCCTGCTTGTGTTCCTTCTCTCTCTGTCTCTCACTCTCTGTCAAACATATAAATAAAATCTTTACATAAAAAAATAAAGAGTAACCTGAATAGTTTGTATCTATTATAGAAATTAAATTTGTAGTTCAAAACCTTCCAGCAATAAAAACTCTAGGCCCAGATGTCTTGGGGGAAATTGTAACAAATATTTAAGAAAACACATGCCAACTCTACACAAACTCTTTTAGGATAGAAGAGGGAATATGTCCTAATTCATTTAGAAGGTTAGCAACACTCCACACCAAAATCAGAAAAAGACATTACAGAAAAAGAACACCGCTAACCAATATCCCTCAAGATTACAGACGGGAAAATTCTCAAGAAATTACTAGCCAATTGAGAATAAGAGCTCATGAAAAGAATCAAGGTCAACTTGCATTTAGCACAAGAATGCAAAGCTGTCTCAGCCTCTGAAGAATCAATGGAATCCACCATACTGATAAATGTGAGTATATAGCAATACCTCACATTTTCATGGCAAAAACAAACACCATAAATAAAGTGAAAAGAAATGATAAACTGGCAGAAAGTATGCATGATGTGTATCACAGATTAGGGGGCAAAACCTCTCATTTATGTGGAGAAAATTTAAAAAAATTTTAGACTTCAAAAATCTTGTAGGAAAAAATGGACAAAAGATATTTGAAAAGATAGTTCACAGATAGAAATATCCAAAGGCAGCCTGTAAGCATGATGTTAAGGTCACTCCCAGTTAGAGAAACATACCACACCACAGACTCAAAAGCAGGACAAGGCCCTTTGTCGTGGGGTGGTGGGAACACACAGGCACTTTCATATATTTGGGGACATTCCCTTAGGTCTTAATATATGATCACAAAATGAGGCCGAGTTAGGACACCAGTCAGAGCCTGCAACAGGTCCTGAAAACATTTTGTTCTGTTCTGGTTCGGCTATTAGGAACAGAGGTTCTGAGGTAACTTTCTCAGTAGCAAGGTAGAGTCATCTTCCTGTTGATTTTTAAAAATTGCCCTCCAACCAGCCAGCCTTTGTTGAATATCCGCTCCCTCTCAGGTGCCGGACAGTAAACAGAGGTCTCGCCTGTAGCTGTCACAAATGAAAGCATACCACAAATGTGGATCCTGTCTTGTCATGCTGTGACATCTGGGTGACCCTGTGCTTTTCAAACCTGTTTCTGCTCCATTAACCACATACTTCTCCCTTTTTTTTTTTTTAAGATTTTATTCACTTATTTGGCAGAGAGAGAGATGGTGAGAGAGGGAATCCAAGTAGGGGTAGAGAGAAAGGGAGAAGCAGGCTTCCTGCTGAGCAGGGAGCCCGATATGGGGCTCGATCCCAGGACCCCAGGATCATGACCTAAGCCGAAAGCAAACGCTTAACAACTGAGCCACCCAGATGCCCCTACCCACATACTTCTGATGCCAGAGGCCACCGAACACATCATTATTGTGACAGGTCTTCCAATCCTGCCACTTTGCAGTGACTCCAGCTTTGCCAAAATGGAGGGTCATGCTAGAGGCCAGCTGGTCAGGGAAAGGTGAATGGAAGCTGTACTTCCCAGAGCCTTGCTTCTCGAACTCCCAAGTGCCAAGAATCAACCAGAGATCTCCTTAAGATGCAGATTCTAGGTCAAGGAGATCTTGGGAGAGCTCTGAGATTCTGCATTTCTACCAAGTTCCTAGGTGATGCTAATGCTGCTGGTCCACAGCTTGGGTTTTGCCAAGCAAGGGGCCATGAGAGAGAGATTTGGGTAGGCTCCCTGGGGTTGGTGGCACACTCAGGCTCCATCTTCCGCTCCCACACCAACCTCTTCTCCACTTCTGCTCTAGTCTGAACTCTAGGTGTCCCTCATGTAAAGGGAAATTAGAAGGGGAGGTGAACCATGAGAGACTTTGGACTCTGAAAAACAACCTGAGGGTTTTGAAGGGGTGGGGGGGGGTGGGAGGTGGGGGAACCAGGTGGTGGGTATTATGGAGGGCACACATTGCATGGAGCACTGGGTGTGGTGCAAAAACAATGAATTCTGTTATGCTGAAAAGAAAAAAAAAAAAAAAAAAAGACTCTTACAGTAATACCCCGGGATCCTTGTTGGCCCTGAACTTAGGCATTTTCTAGTAAGGTCTCATGCAAGGTATTCTCACTGCCTGAAAATATGCTGCATTGTTTAATAACCCAGCCTCCTAATGAATGACAACATTTATTTTTATTGATCTATATATGGCTCTTAAAAATGCTGAACATTCAACTTGACCTGTGTTCATTTCTCACTCCGTCTTAAAAAAAGGTTCATATCTTATTCAAAGTGCTTATCATGTTTAACATGGAGCAAAGGCTCTCTTTCTCTCACTCTCAAATAAATTTAAAAAAAAAGAATATCATCTTTTGCTGTATATGTTCATATTCCATTAACTTACACAGATTTCTGCAGAGATATATTCCTAACAGGTTGTATTTAAATTAAAACCATTAAAATTCAAATGAAATGACAAAGTTAAATGAATTCAACTAAGAACCGACCATTTAAAGGACATTTGTGACAAACCCTGAATGCATAAACACTCACTCAACTTAGGAAGATCAAGTTTTCTTATCTGCACTTGGCTTTTAAAAAACATTTTTAAGCTTTTCCTCTAAGATCAGGAATAAGGGAAGGATGTTCATTTTCACCACATCCACTCAACACAGTACTTCTAGCCAGAGCAATTAAACAAGAAATAAATGTTGTCCAAATTTGGAAGAAGTAAAATTACCTGTTTGCAGATGTTAGGATCTTAAATGTAGAAAGCCATAAATATTCCACAAAAAGAAAAGTGTTAGGATAAATAAATTCAACAAAGTAACAGTATATAAAATTAACATGCAAAAATCAGATTTGCTTCCATATATTTACAATGAATAATCAGAAAAGAAAATGAGAAAAAAACTACATTTACAATAACATCAAAAAGAGTAAAATATTTAGAAATGAATTTAACGGGAGAGATGAAAGACTTGCAGGATGAAATCTACAAAAGGCTGCTGAAAGTAATTAAAGAAGACATATATAAATGGAATCACATCCCATGTTCATGGACTGGAAGACTTAACCCAAAGCAATTTACTAAATTTACCCAGTGTAATCCCTATCAAAATCCCAATGACATTTTTTGCAGAAATAGAAAGACTTATCCTAAAATCCGCATGAAATCTCAAGGGACCCTGAGTAGCCAAAACAGGTTTGAAAAAGAACGACAAAATTGGGAGGACTCACATTTCCTGATTTCAAAACCTACTATGCTACAAAACTAAGAGTTCTTTGCAAAGGTAAACAAAATTGACAAGCCTTTACCTAGACTGAGCAAAAGAGAGGACCCAATCAACAAAATTATAAATAAAAAGGAAGACATTATAACTGATACCGCAAATATATAAAAGTTCGTTAAAAGGCTACTATGCACTTTATTTTTTTTTTAAGATTTTATTTATTTATTTGACAGAGAGAAATCACAAGTAGATGGAGAGGCAGGCATAGAGAGAGAGAGGGAAGCAGGCTCCCTGCCAAGCAGAGAGCCCGATGCGGGACTCGATCCCAGGACCCTGAGATCATGACCTGAGCCGAAGGCAGCAGCTTAACCCACTGAGCCACCCAGGCGCCCTACTATGCACTTTAAACTATACACTAACAAACTGGACAACCTAGGAATCATGGAAAAATTCTTAGAAACATTCAAACCACTAAGACTGAATCAGAAAGAAATAGAAAATCTGAATAGACCAAGCACTAACAAAAAGATTGGATGAGTAATAAAAAGTCTCCTAGTGAAGAAAATCCCAGGACCAGATGGTTTCACAGGTGAATTTTACCAAACATACATTTATTTATTTATTTATCTATTTATAAGATTTTTTAAATTTTTAATTTTTTTATAAACATATATTTTTATCCCCAGGGGTACAGGTCTGTGAATCGCCAGGTTTACACACTTCACAGCACTCACTATAGCACATACCCTCCCCAATGTCCATAATCTCATCTCCCTCTCCCAAGCCCCCTCCCCCCACCAACCCTCAGTTTGTTTTGTGAGATTAAGAGTCACTTATGGTTTGTCTCCCTCCCAATCCCATCTTGTTTCATTTATTCTTTTCCTAGCCCCCAAACTCCCCATGTTGCATCTCCACTTCCTCATATCAGGAAGATCATATAATAGTTGTCTTTCTCCAATTGACTTATTTCACTAAGCATAATACCCTCCAGTTCCATCCATGTTGTCGCAAATGGCAAGATTTCATTTCTTTTGATGGCTGCATAGTATTCCATTGTGTATCTATACCACATCTTCTTTATCCATTCATCTGTTGGTGGACATCTAGGTTCTTTCCATAGTTTGGCTATTGTAGACATTGCTGCTATAAACATTCAGGTGCATGTGCCCCTTTGGATCACTACATTTGTATCTTTAGGGTAAATACCCAGTAGTGCAATTGCTGGGTCATAGGGTAGCTCTATTTTCAACTTTTTGAGGAACCTCCATGCTGTTTTCCAGAGTGGTTGCACCAGTTTGCATTCCAACCAACAGTATAGGAGGGTTCCCCTTTCTCCGCATCCTCGCCAGCATCTGTCATTTCCTGACTTGTTAATTTTAGCCATTCTGACTGGTGTGAGGTGGTATCTCATTGTGGTTTTGATTTGTATTTCCCTGATGCCGAGTGATGTGGAGCATTTTTTCATGTGTCTGTTGGCCATCTGGATGTCTTCTTTGCAGAAATGTCTGTTCATGTCCTCTGCCCATTTCTTGATTGGATTATTTGTTCTTTGGGTGTTAAGTTTGCTAAGTTCTTTATAGATTTTGGACACTAGCCCTTTATCTGATATGTCGTTTGCAAATATCTTCTTCCATTCTGTCAGTTGTCTTTTGGTTTTATTAACTATCTCCTTTGCTGTGCAAAAGCTTTTGATCTTGATGAAATCCCAATAGTTCACTTTTGCCCTTGCTTCCCTTGCCTTCGGCGATGTTCCTAGGAAGAAGTTGCTGCGGCTGAGGTCAAAGAGGTTGCTGCCTGTGTTCTCCTCAAGGATTTTGATGAATTCCTTTCTCAAATTGAGATCCTTCATCCATTTTAAGTCTATTTTCATGTGTAGTGTAAGGAAATGGTCCAATTTCATTTTTCTCCATGTGGCTTTTCAATTTTCCCACCATTTATTGAAGAGGCTGTCTTTTTTCCATTGAACATTCTTTCCTGCTTTGTTGAAGATTAGTTGACCATAGAGTTGAGGGTCCATTTCTGGGCTCTCTATTCTGTACCATTGATCTATGTGTCTGTTGTTGTGCCGGTACCATACTGTCTTAATGATGACAGCTTTGTAATAGAGCTTGAAGTACGGAATTGTGATGCCACCTACTTTGGCTTTCCTTTTCAATATTCCTTTGGCTATTTGAGGTCTTTTCTGGTTCCATATAAATTTTAGGAATACTTGTTCCATTTCTTTGGGGAAAAAAAGGGTGGGATTTTGATAAGGATTGCATTAAATGTGTAGATTGCTTTAGGTAGCATAGACATTTTCACAATATTTGTTCTTCCAATCCATGAGCATGGAACATTTTTCCATTTCTTTGTGTCTTCTTCAATTTCTTTCATGAGTACTTTATAGTTTTCTGAGTATAGATTCTTTGCCTCTTTGGTTAGGTTTATTCCTAGATATCTTAGAGTTTTGGGTGCAATTACAAATGGGATGGACTCCTTAATTTCTCTTTCTTCTGTCTTGTTGGTGTAGAGAAATGTAACTGATTTCTGTGCATTGATTTTATATCCTGACACTTTATTGAATATCTGTACAACTTCTAGCTTGGAGTGGAGTCTTTTGGGTTTTCCACAAATAGTATCATACCATCTTCAAAGAGTGATAGTTTGACTTCTTCTTTGCCGATTTGCTTTAACTTCTTTTTGTTGTCTGATTGTTGAGCCTAGGACTTCTAGTACTATATTAAATAGCAGTGGTGATAATGGACATCCCTGCCATGTTCCTGACCTCAGCAGAAAAGCTTTCAGTTTTTCTCCATTGAGAATGATATTTGCAGTGGGTTTTTCATAGATGGCTTTGATAATATTGAGGTATGTGCCCTCTGTCCCTACACTTTGAAGAGTTTGAGGAAGGGATGCTGTACTTTGTCAAATGCTTTTTCAGCATCTATTGAGAGTATCATATGGTTCTTGTTCTTTCTTTTATTAATGTACTGTATCACATTGATTGATTTGCAAATGTTGAACCAACCTTGCAGCCCTGGAATAAATCCCACTTGGTCGTGGTGAATAATCCTTTTAATGTACTGTTGGATCATATTGGCTAGTATTTTGGTGAGAATTTTCGCATCTGTGTTCATTAAAGATATTGGTCTGTAATTCTCTTTTTTGATGGCATTCTTGTCTGGTTTGGGTATTAAGGTGATGCTGGCCTCATAAAACAACTTTGGAAGTTTTCCTTCCATTTCTATTTTTTGGAACAGTTTCAGGAGAATAGGAATGAATTCTTCTTTAAATGTTTGGTAGAATTCCCCTGGGAAGCCATCTGGCCCTGTGCTTTCCTTTGTTTGGAGATTTTTTTTTTTTTAAGATTTTATTTATTTATTTGACAGAGAGAGATCACAAGTAGGCAGAGAGGCAGACAGAGAGAGAGAGGAGGAAACAGGCTCCCTGCTGAGCAGAGAGCCTGATGCGGGACTCGATCCCAGGACCCTGAGATCATGACCCGAGCCGAAGGCAGTGACTTAACCCACTGAGCCACCCAGGCGCCCTGTTTGGAGATTTTTGATGACTGTTTCAATCTCCTTACTGGTTATGGGTCCGTTCAGGTTTTCTATTTCTTCCTGGTTCAGTTGTGGTAGTTAATATATCTATAGGAATGCATCCATTCTTCCAGATTGTCAAATTTGTTGGTGTAAAGTTGCTAATAGTATGTTCTTATAATTGTTTGTATTTCTTTGGTGTTAGTTGTGATCTCTCCTCTTTCATTCATGATTTTATTTATTTGGGTCCTTTCTCTTTTCTTTTTGATAAGTCTGGCCAGGGGCTTATCAATCTTATTAATTCTTTCAAAGAACAAGCTCCTAGTTTCGTTGATTTGTTCTATTGTTTTTTGTTTGTTTGTTTGTTTGTTTCTATTTCATTGATTTCTGCTCTGATCTTTATTATTTCACTTCTCCTGCTCGGTTTAGGCTTTCTTTGTTGTTCTTTCTCCAGCTCCTTTAGGTGGAGAGTTAGGTTGTGTATTTGAGACCTTTCTTGTTTCTTGAGAAAGGCTTGTACCGCTATATATTTTCCTCTCAGAACTGCCTTTGCTGTGTCCCACAGATTTTGAACCGTTGTGTTTTCATTATCATTTGTTTCCATGAATTTTTTTTCAATTCTTCTTTAATTTCCTGGTTGACCCATTCATTCTTTAGAAGAATGCTGTTTAGTCTCCATGTATTTTACCAAACATTTAAATAAGAATTATCACCAATCCTTCTCAAACCCTCCCCAAAAACAGAAGAGGAGATCCAGTTCAAGATAGTGACAGTTATAAACAAAGAAATAGACATTTCAAATACATTATCATACAAATTAGGTGATATAAGAAAACAGATCACTATCTAGTGGAATATACTAGACAATGGGAGTGATTAAAATATCAGGGGCACCTGGATGGCCCAGTTGTTAATCATCCGACTCTTGGCTCTGGCTCAGGTAGTGATCTTAGGATGTGAGATCAAGCCCTGTGTTGGGCTCCTCACCTAGCATGGAGTCAGCTTGGGACTCTTACTCTTTGTGTATCTCCCTACTGCATGCTCACTCTCTCACTCTCCCTCTCTCTCAAATAAATAAATAAATCTAAAAAAAAAAAAACAAAAACAAAAAACACCTTAATAGGGGTGCCTGGGTGGCTCAGTTATTAAGCATCTGCCTTTGGCTCAGGTCATGATCCCAGGGTCTTGAGATCAAGCCCCGCATAGTGCTCCCTTCTTGGAGAGCTTGCTTCTCCCTCTCCCTCTGCCAGCTGCTCTTCATGCTGTGCTCTCTCAGTTAAATAAATAAAACCTTAAAAATAAAAATAATTCAGTAATCAGCCATGTAACACATTCCATTAGCAGAAAAAAAAAAGGCGATGTAAGAAAATCCTGAACTCCTCTCTTCCCATGGACACACTGAATCTACATGAAAGACATTCCTATGGGGGGGAGAAAACCCCCACAAACCTCTTAAAACTAGTGGAGGGACTTTGCATATTGAAGTGAGAAGTAAATCACATAGAAGCGGTAGGAAAGGCTGAGACACAATCTCGCTATATACCCTAGCTTGCAGTACAGTGACCCACACTTGAGAGGGAATTCATCTTTTATTTTTTTTTATTTTTTTTTTAAAGATTTTATTTATTCATTTGACAGAGAGAAACCACAAGTACACTGAGAGGCAGGCAGAGAGAGAGAGAAGGAAGCAGGCTCCCTGCTGAGCAGAGAGCCCGACGCGGGACTCGATCCCAGGAACCTGAGATCACGACCCGAGCCAAAGGCAGCAGCTTAACCCACTGAGCCACCCAGGCACCCGTTGAGAGGGAATTCAAAACCCTGAGAATTCCCCCTAAAGACTGAAGGGTTCAATACTCCACATGTGGCACCTCAGTGTTTACGACCTGAACTTGAGAGACTAGCACCCACAACATCTAGTTGTGAATACTGATGGAGCTTAAGTGCATAAGCACCGTGGAGTTGTAGCAAACTGAGAAGACACTCTTCAGTGGCTTACAAGGATGCGCACCTGCCCCAGAGCACAGCACAGAAGCAGCTGCTTTAAAAGCACCCCTACTTTATGTGAAGCAGGCTTGTTTGGTAATTTAAAAGCACTGGACTGAGGGGCAGGAGCCTGCTGGGATACCCTCCAGAAATGGGCTGATGTATGCCATATTCGTGTTCCACCTCTGCCTTGCTAGCACAGGCACGTGCCACGTTTTCCCTTTTTCTTTTGTCTCTTTCTGCCCTGCCCCCACCAACCCCGGTGCCATCTTGACACTTACCCTGCCTTGTTCCAGCTGGCAGGCACCATGTGCACACTCCTCCTCCACAGCACTCTGGAATGCCAGGCACTCCTCCTCCTTCCTACATGCATCAGGTGCTCTGGCTTTACATACCGTCATCTGTTTTTGGCAGATCCACCCAGGAAGGCCCCTTGACTGTATGCTTCTGGAGGCAGGTGTTGGGGTGTCCCATGGAACTGTTAACAATCGGAGAGACAGGTGTTGGTGGCCTACCACTCCTAGGGCATGGCACAAACAGCATACTGAAAACAGCCCTAGTAGTTCTGTGGAAGAGGCCTATCTGCTTGTCCCGCCCCTCAGGGGCAGGCTCTAAGTCTGGCACACATTTAGGAATCTACTGAGGGACTCTCAGGGAATGTAGGTTGAGGGAGGCTGTCTTTGGGCTGTCCTTCTGCCTCACTATAGCTTGCCATTATCTCCCAAAAAGGAGCTTACACATGGCCCTGGAGCCCCAATTTTCACAACTACCTCCCAGGGAACACTGCCAGATTGCTCACCTCTGGTGGCCAGTAAGGCTTGCAGTTGTGACCCCACAGGACTGTTACAGGCATATTCACATAGATTAAAAACCACTGACTTCAGTGTCTGGTTGCCAGTCAGTCTGAATCTAACAAGTCTTGGCAAACCTCAAATACTATTTTAATACTTTAATACTATTAAAAATGAAATAGGCTGCTTGGACTATCACAAAGGTTAAGAGGCAACCAAGAGCTAGGCAGCGGTGAACAATAAATTTTATTTCCTACAAGAAGCCACTCCTCAAGACTGGGAAAGATAGTAGTTGCATCTAATGTTAGAAGCCAACACAGAGAACCAAACAAAACGAGAAACAGGGTAGTAAGTTTAAAATAAACAAAATTAAAACCTCAGGAAAAAAAACCTTAATAAAATAGAAATAATGAATTTATCTGATGAAGAGTTCAAAGTAATGGTTGCAAAGATGCTCACTGAACACAGGAGAAGAATGGAAGACAATAGGAAGAACTTCAACAAAGAGACAAAAAATATAGGAAAAGTACCAAACAGAAGTGACAGACCTGAAGGCCATATTGTAGAAAGCTCCTGACTAACAGTGTTCATATTTTGATTTCTTGACTTTGCAGTGGTATGAAAATGGTATGTACTTGGTAGAAACCATAATTCTAATTCTGAATTTTGATCTTTTCCCAGGCTAGTGTATACAGTACAATACTCTTTTGTGATGCTAGGTAGTGGCAGCAAGCCAGAGTTCCCAATCAGCCACACAATCACAAAGGTAAACAATTACAACCATTACTTACAACCATTCTGTATGCATAGAACCATTATATTTTTCACTTCCAGTATGGTAATCAATAAATTATAGGAGATATTCAACAGTTTATTATAAAATATGCTGTTAACTGATAGATCATGTTGCCCAACTGCAGGCTAATGTAAGTGTTCTGAGCACATTTAAGGTAGGCTAGGCTAAGCTATGATGTTTGGTAAGTTAGGTGTATTAAATTCATTTTCAACTTATGATGTATTCACATTGCAAAGGGTTTATCCAGGTGTAACCATCTGCAGGACGGTTCAACAGCAGAATATATGAAGGTTAAGAAATTTAAAGACTGGTCAGAGGAACTCACTGAATCAGAGAAGCTAAAAGAAAAAAAATAAATAAAAATGAAGACAGCCCGAGACTTATGGGACAACATAAAGAGGACCAACGTTTGCACTATAGGTACCCCAGAAGAAGAAGGGGCAGAAAACTTATTTTAAAAAATAATTGCTGGGGGCGCCTGGGTGGCTCAGTGGGTTGGGCCGCTGCCTTCGGCTCAGGTCATGATCCCAGGGTCCTGGGATCAAGCCCCGCATCGGGCTCTCTGCTCAGCGGGGAGCCTGCTTCCTCCTCTCTCTCTGCCTGCCTCTCTGCCTGCTTGTGATCTCTCTCTGTCAAATAAATAAATAAAATCTTAAAAAAAAAAATAATTGCTTAAAATGTCCCTAACTTCAGAAAGGAAACAGACATTCAGATCCAGGAAGCCAAAAAAGTTCCAAATAAGACAAACCCAAAGAGACCCACAAGACACATTATAATTGAAACATCAAAAGTTAAAGACAAAGAATACTGAAAGCACAAAGAGGGAAAAAAAAAAAAAAACTTGTTACATAGAGAAGAACCCCAATGAGACCATATGCAGATTTTTCAGCAGATACTTTGCAGGCCAGAGGGAGTGACATGAGATATTCAAATTTCTAAAAGACACGTGGCTGGGGACCGAACTTACCCACAGCAGGCAAAGAGAGCCTCTGCAAACAAGTGAACTGAAGGGACAAGAGGCCAGGACTCAAGAGCAGAACATAGGCAGCACACATAGGAGACACTCCCTGAAGTGCCAGGTTCTGGAGACAGGGAACACTGCACTGCAGGGCACCACAGGACCTCTTCTTCATAAGACCATTACCTTTAAGAGACGCAGCTGACTCTCTTAACACAGACAGACAACAGAGAGTTAGACAAAATGAGGAGACAGAGGAATATGTCCCAAATTAAAGAAGAGGACCAAACCACAGCAAGGGACCTAAGTGAAACTGAAGTAAGTAATAATCATGAAGATACTCAATGTACTTGAAAAAAAAGTGGAGGACATGTGGGGTACCTGGGTGGCTCAGTTGGTTAAGCATGTGACTCCTGACTTTGGTTCAGGTCATGATCTCAGGGGTGTGAGACTGAGCCCCATGTCAGGTTCCTCACTCAGTGGGGAGTCTGCTTGAGATTCTCTTCCTCCCTTTCCTTTGCCCCTCCCTCTCCCAAGCTCACACTCTTAATAAATCTACCCCTAGAAAAGGGTGGAGAACATCAGTGAGACCCTTAAAAAAGAGATTAAAAAAACAAATCAGAGATGAAGAACATAAAACATGGAATTAAAAATACACTGGATGGAATATATAGCAGGCTACATGAAGCAAAGGAATAAATTAATGACCTAGAAGACAGAGTTATAAAGAGTGACCAAGATAAGCAAATGAGAGAAAAAATTATTCAAATTGAGAATAGTCCAAGGGGACTCAGTGATAATAATAAGATCGTAATCTAGCATAGTAACAGCATAATAACATTCACATTATATGGGCCACAGTAAAAGAAGAAAGGGGGCAGAAAATTTATTGAAAGAAATAATAGCTGATGGGGTATCTCAGTGGCATGGTCAGTTAAGCATGTGACTCTCAGTTTTGGCTCAGGTCATGATCTCGGGGTCATGAGACTGAGCCCCATGTCAGGTTCCACATTCAGCATGGAGTCTGTTTAAGACTCTTTCCCTCTCTCCCCACCTCTCCCACTTTCTAAAATAAATAAATAAGGAAAACTTTATTTATTTTTTTTAAAAGATTTTTTTAAAATTTTATTTATTTGACAGAGAGACATCACAAGTAGGCAGAGAGGCAGGCAGAGAGAGAGAGAGAGGAGGAAGCAGGCTCCCTGCCGAGCAGAGAGCCCGATGCGGGACTTGATCCCAGGACCTTGAGATCATGACCTGAGCCGAAGGCAGTGGCTCAACCCACTGAGCCACCCAGGCGCCCAATAAGGAAAACTTAAAAAAAAAATAGAAAAATAATAGCTGAAAACATCCTGAATCTGAGGAGGTAAAGAGATATTCGGTCTAGGAAGCACAGAGATTTACCCCCCACCCCCACCGCCAAAATCAACCTAAAGAGGTCCACACCAAGACATATTCTGATCAAAATGGCAAAAAGTGATGTTAAAGAAAAAAAAATTTAAATCAATGAAAGAAGATAGTTACATGCAAGGGAAACCCCATGCAGCTATCAGCAGATTTATAAGTGGAAACTTTGCAAGCCAGAAAAGAATGACATGATATATTCAAGGTGCTGAAAGGAAAAACACCTACAGCCAATATAATCTATCCAGCAAGGCTATCATTCAAAATAGAAGCAAATTTCTCAAACAAAAACTAAAGGAGGGGCGCCTGTGTGGCTCAGTGGGTTAAGCTTCTGCCTTCGGCTCAGGTCATGATCTCAGTGTCCTGGGATTGAGCCTTGCATCAGTGGGGATTGAGCTCTCTGCTCAGTGGGAAGCCTGGTTCCCTTTCTCTCTCTGCCTGCCTCTCTGCCTTCTTGTGATCTCTCTCTGTCAAATAAATAAATAAAATCTTAAAAAAAAAAACCAGCAGCAAACTAAAGGAGTTCATGACCATCAAACTAGCCCTGCAAGAAATGTTAAGGGGAAGGCTTTGAATGGAAAAACCACAAATGAGAGTATTAAAAGTATGAAACACAAAATCAGTAAAAATAAGTATTTCTGAAAAAAGTCAGTCAAGGATTCACAAAATAAAATGATGTAAAGTATGACACTTAACATGACGGGGTGGGAAGAGGAGTAAAGAATGGGCTTGAATTTAAGTGACCATGAACTTAATATAGATTGCTATATGCATAACATATTATATATGAAGCTAATGGTATATAAATAAATCAAAAAACACTGATAGGCAAAGAATAAAGAGAAAGGAATCCACGTATATCACTAAAGAAAGCCAGCAACCATGAAAGCAAGAAAGAGAATAAAATATCAGAGAACTACAAAAACCACCACTAAACAAGTAACAAAATAACAAATATATATATCAGTAATTCCATTGAATGTAAATGGAGTAAATGCTCCAAAAGACAAATGGTGACAGAGTGGATAACAACAATAACCCATCTGCAAGAGACTCATTTAAGACCTAAAGACACCTGCAAATTGAAAGTAAGGGGATGGAGAACATATATCATACAAATGGATGTCAAAAGAAAAGCCAGAGTAGCAATACTTACTCTGGACAAAATAGACTTTACAACAGTCTGTAAAAAGAAACAAAAAGGATACTATATAATAATAAAGGGGACAATCCAATAATATTTAACAACTGTAAATATTTATGCACCCCATATGGGAACACCCAAAAACATAGAACAGTGGATAACAAACCTAAATGAATTAATCAATAGGAATACAATAATAGTAAGGAATTTTAACATCTCCTTTATGTCAATGGGACAGATCATCCAAACAGAAAATCAATAAGGAAACAGTGGCTTTAAGTGAAACACTGGGCCAGATGGATTTAACAAACAAAATCCCAAACCAGCAGAAAGAAAGAATAAAGATTAGAGCAGAAATAAATGATATAGGGAAAACAAACAAACAAAAAGGAACAGATCAATGAAACCAGAAGCTGGCCCTCTGAAAAGACCAACATTTTTAAACCACTAGCCAGACTCATAAGAGAGCAAGCAAGAGAGAATGACCCAAGGAAACAACTCACAGATGAAACAGGAAGAAATAGCACCACCACAGAAATAAAAATTGTAAGACAACATTATTAAAAATTACATGCTAACAAATTGGACAATCTAGAAGAAATGGATAAATTCCTAGAAATACATAACCTACCAAAACCAAAGCAGGAAGAAATAGATAATTTGAGCAGACCAATTACGAGCCATGAAACTGGATCTGTAAAAAAAAAAAAAAAAACTTCCAACAAACAAAAGTCCAGGACCAGACAGTTTGGTGAATGCTACCAAACATTTAAAGAGTTAATATCTATTCCTCTCAAACTATCCCAAAAAATAGAAGGGAAAGGAAAACTTCCATAGTCATTCTGGGGCCAGTATCTCCCTATTACCAAAACCAGATAAATGTATCACAAGAAAAAAGAACTACAGGCCATTATCTCTGATGAACATACAGCAAAAATCCTCAATGAAATACTAACAAACCAAATCCAACAATACATTTAAAAAAATCATTCACCATGACCATTTGGGTTTTATCCAGGATGTAAGGGTGGTCCAATTTTTGCAAGTCAATCAGCAGGATACATTATATCAGTAAGATAAAAACCCTATGAGCATTTCAATAGATGTAGAAAAAGCATTTGACAAAGTACAACATCTATTTGTGATAAAAATTCTCAACAAAGGAAGTCTAGAGGGAACATACCTCAACAGAATAAAGGCCTTATATGAAAAACTCACAGTGTATATCATACTCAATGGGAAAAAAACTAAGCTTTTCCCCTAAGAACAGGAATAAGAAAAGGGTGTCTATTCTCACTACCTTTATTCAACACAGTATTGGAATAAGAAAAAGAGATAAAAGGCATCCAAATTGGTAAGGAAAAAGTAAAACTTTCACTACTTGCAGATGACATGCTATTACATATCAAAAACCCTAAAGACTCCACCAAAAACCTAGTAGAACTGATCAATGAATTTAGTACAGTTGCAGGATACAAAATTAACATACAGAAATCTGTTGCACTCCTGTACACTAATAATGAAACAGCAGAAAGCGAAACTAAGAAAACAATCCCATTTACAACTGCAGCAAAAACAATGAAACATCTAAGAAACAACTTAACCAAAGAGATGAAAGACCTGTACTCTAAAAACTATAAAACACTAATGAAAGAAATTAAAGACAACACAAAATAAAGACATTTCATGCTCACAGATTGGTAAAAGCAAATATTGTTGAAATGTCTATACCACTCAAAGAAACCTGCAGATTTAATGCAATCCTTATCAAAGTACAAACAGCATTTTTTTTTTTTTTTTGGCAGAAGGAGAACAAACAATCCTAAAATTTGTATGGAACCACACAACACCCCAAATAGCCAAAGCAATCTTGAACAACAAACAAACAAACTAGAGGTATTACAATTCCAGACTTCAAGTTATCTTATAAAGCCTGGGTAATCAAAATACTGTGAACTGGCATAGAAACAGCCACATAGATCAATGCAACAGAATAGAAAATCCAGAAATAAACCCACAATTATACGGTCAATTAATCTCTAACAAAGGAAGAAGAAACACAGAATGAGAAAAAGACAGTCTCTTTAAAAAATGATGTTGGGAAACCTGGACAGCTACATGCAAAATAATGAAACTGGACCACTCTCTTACACCATACGTAAAAATAAACTCAAAGTGAATTTAAGATCTAAATATGAGACCTTAAACCATAAAAATCCTAGAAGACAGCAAAGGCAGCAACCTCTCTGACATAGGCCATAACAACATTTTCCTAGATATGTCTCCAGAGGCAAGGGAAGTGAAAACAAAAATAAACTATTAGGACTACATCTAAATAAAAAGCTTCCGCAAAGCGAAGGAAACAATCAAGAAAACTAAAAAGCAACTCACTGAATGGGAGAACAGATTTGCAAAGGACATATCTGACTAAGGACCAGTATCCAAATAAAGAATTTATACAACTCAACACCCCTCCAAAACAAAATAATCCAATTTAAACATGGGCAGAAGACATGAACAGATGTTTCTCCAAAGAAGACACACAGATGTGTCAAGAGACGCATAAAAAAGTGCTTGCCATCACTCAGCATCAGGGAAAGGCAACTCTAAACTGCAATGAGATACCACCTCAGGCTGTGAGAATGGCTAAAATAAAAACCACAAGGAGAAACAAGTTCTGGCACCGGTATGGAGAGAAAGGACCCCTGGTGCACCATGGGTGGGAATGCAACCAGAGGCAACCACCAAAAATACTTAATCAAAGGGATGTACGCACCCCTATGTTTATCGCAGCATTATTTACAAGAGCTAAATTATGGAAATAGGTCAAGTGTTCATCAACTGATGAATGGAGGAAGAAGATGTGGTATGTATATGTATGACGGAATATTATTCAGTCGTAAAAAAGGAAGGCGGTCTTGCCATTTACAACAATGCTGGCGAAGCAGTGTTAAGCAAAACAAATAAAGACAAATAACTGTATGATTTCACTGATACGTGGAATTTAAGAAACAAATGAACAAAGGGGGAAAAAAAAGACAAACCAAAGAACAGACTCCTACCTAAGGAGAACGAACTGGTGGTGTGCAGCAGGGAGCTGGGTGGGAGGATGGGAGAAAAGGGTGAAGGGGGTGAGAACACTCACCGTGATGGGCTCCAAGTCATGGAAAAAATCTCTGAATCACTCTGTTGTACACCCGAAACTAATGGGACACTGTATGTTAATTAACTATCCAGGATTACAATTTTTAAAAGTTTTAAAAAAGTGCTAAAAGTCACAAACCCAAAACACACAGCTTGGAAAGATGATCACTCAGAATGGACGAGAGAACGTTTTCCAGACATGCAGGATTTCACCGCTGCTACACCAGCCCTAGAAGACACATTGAAGGGACTTCCTCAGGCTGACTGGTAACGAGAAAACGCCTGACAGAAGAAACTTCACTGCGGAGGTAAATACACAGTAAAGGCAGTAGAGGAGTTGCATAAAGCCAGTGTGAAGGTTAAAAGACAAAAGTAGCAAAAATAACTATACGGTAATTAATAAAGGGATACACGACTTTAAAAGATGTGAAATGGGACATCAAAAATATGAAACATGAGGGGGTGGCAGAAATTCAGAGCTTTAGAATGCCTTCAAACTTAAGTTGTTATCAACTTAAACTGTTATAAACTGTTTTAAGTAATCCTTATGGTAACCACAAGCAAAAACCTACAGCAGATACACAAAAGATAACGGGAAAGGGATCTAAGCACATCACTGAAGAAGTTTCTCGTAACCACAACAGAGAGAAAGGGAAAAGGAAAGTAAAAGATGAACTACAAAATACAAACAAATGGAAAGATAATCATGCATAGAATTGGGAGAATATTGTTAAAATACCCATACAATCCCCACAAACTATAGATTCAATGCCGTTCCTATTACAATTCCAATAGCGTTTTAATCCTAGGGGCCCCTGGGTGGCTCAGTTGATTAAGCGCCTGCTTTCTGCTTGGGTCATGATCCCGGAGTCCCAGGATCAAGTCTCGGATCAGGCTTCCTGCTCAGAGGGGAGTCTGCTTCTCCCTCTTCCCCTCACCTCACTTGTGTGTGAGTGCACCCTCTCAAATAAATAAATTCTTTAAAAAAATCATTGACAACTGCTAATAAATTAATGGATCCCCAAATGAAGCAAAGATCACAGATGTTGTGTGCCTCTTGGTAGAAGTACAGACCAACTCCCATGAAATACACTTGCCAAAAAAAAAAAAAAATCAAATCTAGGGGTGTGTGGGAGACTCCGTCAGTTAAGTGTCTGCCCTTGGGTCAGGTCATGATCTGGGGGTCCTGGGATGGAGCCCCACACCGTGCTCCCTGCTCAGCAGGGGAGTCACTTCTCCATCTTCCCCTCCCCCAGCTCATGTTTTGTCTCCCTTCTGTCTTTCTCTCTCTCTTTCCATCAAATAAATAAAATCTTCAACACAAAACAAAACAAAAAAAAAAAAGAACAATCCTAAAATTTGTATAGAACCACCAAGGACCAGGAATAGCCAACTAATCTTGAAAATCAACAACAGAGAGGGAAGCATCATGCTCGGATTTCAAACTACATGACAAAGCCATAGTAATCAACACAGTATGGTAGCAGCAGAAAAAAACAGACACATAGACTGAAGGAATTGAAAAGAGAGCCCCAAAATAAACCCACACATATAGTGTCAATTAATTCACAACCAAGGAGCCAGTAATACACAATGGGGAAAGGATCGCCTTCTCAGTAAGTGGTGCCGGGAAAACAAAACAGCCACATGTAAAAGTATGAAACTAATGAGTATCTTACACCACACACAAAAATTAGCTCAAAAGGAATTAAAGACTTGAACATAACACCTGAAACCATAAACCTCCTGAAAGAAAACACAGGCTGTAACATGACATTGGTCATGGTGCTACTTTTTAAATCTGACACCAAGGGGCGCCTAGGTGGCTCAGTGGGTTAAAGCCTCTGCCTTCAGCTCAGGTCATGATCCCAGGGTTCTGGGATCAAGCCCCGCATCGGGCTCTCTGCTCAGCAGGGAGCCTGCTTCCTCCTCTCTCTCTGCCTCTCTGCCTACTTGTGATCTCTGTCTGTCAAATAAATAAATAAAATCTTTTAAAAAATAAAATGAAATAAATAAATCTGACACCAAAAGCAAAGGCAACAAAAGCAAAAATAAACAAATGGAACTACATCAAACTGAAATGCTTCTGCACAGTACAGGAAATAATCCACAACATGGAAAAGGCAACCTAATAAATGGGAGAAAAATATTTGCAAATTATGTATCTGACAAAAGGTTAATATCCCAAATATAAAAGGAACTCATATAATGATACTAAACAAGGAAAAAAGAAAAGATAAATGGGAAGAATATCTGAATAGACATTTTTCCAAAGGGGGGTGCCTGGTGACTCTGTTCAGTTAAGCATCTCCCTTCGACTCAGGTCATGATCCAGGGTCCTGGGATCAAGTCGTGCATCAGGCTCCCTGCTCCGTGGGGAGCCTGCTTTCCCCCCTTCCCCTGCTACTCCCC
Organism: Mustela nivalis; assembly: GCF_964662115.1. Lineage (NCBI taxonomy): Eukaryota > Metazoa > Chordata > Mammalia > Carnivora > Mustelidae > Mustela > Mustela nivalis. The sequence continues at coordinate 30,064,643 of NC_139025.1, read as the reverse complement.
CTGCTTGTGCTTTCTCTAATAAATAAAATCTTAAAAAAAAAAAAAAGAAAGACATTTTCCCGAAGAGACCTACATAAAGCTGAGACATGAAAGGTGCCGTCAAACCACTAGGGAAAAGCAAATAAAACCACAATGAGACATCATCTCACACATGTTAGAATGGTTATTATCAAAAAGACAAGTAATAAGTGTTGGTGAGAATGTGGAGAAAAGGGAATCTTTGTGCACTGTTGATGGAAATCTAAATTAATGCAGCCCCTACAGAAAACAGTATGGCTCTTCCTCAAAAAATTAAAAATAGGGGGGTGCTTGGGTGGCTCAGTGTGTTAAGCCTCTGCCTTCCACTCAGGTCATGATCTCAGGGTTCTGGGATGAGTCCCGCCTGCATCAGGCTCTCTGTTCGGCAGGGAGCCTGCTTCCTCCTCTCTCTCTCTCTGCCTGCCTCTCTGCCTACTTGTGATCTCTCTCTGTCAAATAAATTAAAAATCTTAAAAAAGAAATAGAGTTAACATTACAATCCAACAACTCCACTTCTGGATACTTATCTGAAGAAAACAAAAACATTAACTCAAAAAGATATATGTATTCCCATGCCATGTTCAGGGCATTATTTGCAAGAGCTAAGATATGGAAACAACTTAAGTGTCCATTGACCAATGAGTGGAGAAAGAAAATGTGGTACATACATACAATGGCATTATTTAACCATAAAATAGAATGAAATGTTGCAATTTGCAATGACATAGATGGACCTGGAGAACATTGTGCTAAGTTAAGTCAAAGAAAAACAAATACCTTTTATATAGTTTGTATATGGAATCTTAAACCCACAGAGAACAGTTTGGTTGTTGGCAGTGGCGAGGGGGCAGGGGAGAGGGGCTAGCAGAAATAGGTGACTCAAAATAAGTTGACTCACAGTTGTAAAATAAGTCAAGGGTATATAATGTACAGGTTGGTGACTATAGATAATAAGACTGTATTGTCTATTGGAAGTTGCCAACAGAGTATATCTTAAAAGTTCTTATAACAAGAAAAGTAATTTATAACCATGTACAGTGACATGTTGACTAGGATTATTGTGGTCATCACTTTGTTACACATACAAATAATAATTATGATGTATACCTGAAACTAACATAATGTTATTAATTATGTCACCAAAATGACCCAAAATAAAAGACATGGAAGAGGAGGAAACATTCCTGAACTCATTTTATGAGATCAACATTACCTTGATATCAAAGCCAAAAATTTCTTAGTAAAATACTAGCAAATTGAATTAAGCAGCACAGTAAAAAGGTCATTCACCATGATCAAATGGAATGTATCCCTGGGATGCCAGGGTGATTCAATATGCACAAATCAATGTGATGTACCTTATAGAATGAAAAGGAAAAAATCATATGATCATTTCAATAGACACAGAAAGCTTTAGCATTTGACAAAATTCAGCATCCATTCATGATAAAACCTCTTCACAAATTAGGCACAGGAAGGCATAATGAAGGCTACATATGACAAGCCCACAGCCAACAGCATACTCAAGGATGAAAGGCTGAAAGCCTTTGCTCTAAGATCAGAAAAAAAGACAAGGGTGCCCACTCTCACTACTCCTCTTCAACCTAGTACTGGAAGTCCTAGCCAGAGCAATTGGGCAAGAAAAATAAGTACAAGGGATCTGAAATGCAAAGAAAGAAGTGAAATTTTCTCTATTTGCAGATGACATCATGATTTTATATATGAAGAATCCTAACGACTCCACCAAAGAACTTAGATCTAATCAACAAATTCAGTCAAGTTGCAGGATACAACATTAACATACAAAAATCTGTAGCATTTCTATACACGAACAATGAACTATTTGAAAAAGAAAAAAAAATCCATTTATAGTAGGATCAAAAACAATAAAATATTCAGGAACAATTTAGCCAAGAAGGTGAACCATCTGTATACCGAAAACTGTAAACATGATGAAAAAAGAGTAAGATACAAATAAATGTAAAGGTATCCTGTGTTCATAGATTGGAAGAATTAATATTGTTAAAAGTGTCCTTAGTACCCAAAGACACCTATAGATTTAATGCAATCCCTATTAAGTTCCAATAGCATTTTTTAAAAAGTAAAAAAAATAAATAAATAAATAGAATTTATATGGAACCACAAAAGACCCTGAATAGCTAAAGCAATCATGAGAAAGAAGAACAAAGCAGGAGGCAACACAATCACTTCCTGATTTTAATCTGTATTATAAAGCTATAGTAATCAAAATACTATATTGGCATAAAAAACATCATATAGACCAAAGGAACAGAACTGAGACCCCAGAAATAAACCCATGCATATATGATCAGCTATTATTTGACAAGGGAGCCAAGAATACTCAACGGAGAAAAGACAGTCTCTTCAATAAATGGTGCCAAGAAAATTGGGTATTTGTAGGTAATAGATTGAAACTAGACCCCTATCTTACACTACTTACAAAAATTAACTGAAAATGGATATAAACTTAAATATAAGACTGGAAACCATGAATATCCTAAAAGAAAATATAGGGAAAAAAGATCCTTGACATAGGTCTGGGCAATGATTTTTTTAGATAGGACACCTAAAACACAAGCGACAAAATCAGAGATAAACAAGAGGGACTACATCAAACTTAAAGTTTCTGCAGAGTGAAAAAAATTATCAACAAAATGAAAAGACAACCTACAGAATGGGAAAATATATTTGCAAACCATGTATCTGCCAAGGGATTCACCCTCAAAATATAATAATGAACCCATATAATTCAAAAGCAGAAGAACAATCTAATTAAAAAATGGGCATAGGACATGAATAGACATTTTTCCAAAGAAGATGTAAGAATGGGGGTGCTTGGGTGGCTTAGTCCATTAAGAGTCTGCCTTAGGCTCAGGTCATGATCTCAGGATCATAGGATCCGAGCCCTGAGGCTGGATCCCTGCTCAGCAGGGGTCTGCTTCTCCCTCTGCCCCTCCCTTTTCCACCCCTCACCCCACCTCGTGCGTGCCCTCTTTCTATTCCAATAAATAAATCTTAAACAAAAAGAAGACATAAGAATGGCCAATCGGTATGTGAATGGCTTCTCAATATTGCTAATCATTAGGGAAATGCAAATCAAAACCGCAATGACAAGTTACCTCACAACCTGTCAGGAATGACAAAAAAGACAAGAGATGACAAATGCTGGCCGGGGTGTGGAGAAAAGGGAACGCATGTGCACTGTTGGTGGGAATGTAAATTGATACAGCCATAGCAGAAAACAGTATGGAGGTTCCCCAAGAAATTAAAAATAGAACTACCGTATGATAGATAAAATAGAAACTACCAGCAACTCCACTTCTGGGTATTTATCCAAAAAACCCAAAAACACTAACTCAAAAAGATACCTGCATGCCCATGTTCATAGCAACATAACTTACAATAGCCTAGCCATGGAAGCAACCTATGTGTCCCTCCAGTGATGGATGAATGGATAAATAATTTGTGGTACACATAACAGTGGAACACAGTTTGCCCACCAAAAAGACTGAAATGTCGTCATTCGCAGTAACATGGATGGATCCTCAGGGGATCATGCTAAGTGAACTAAGTCAGAGAAAGACAAATACCATGTAATTTTACTTTTACACGGAATCAAAAACAAAACACAAACAATAAAACTCCACGCAAACTTCTAGAAATTTGGTCCCCCGAAGCAGGGGCTGCAGGGGAGGGGAGATTGGTTGAGGTGGTCAAAATGTACAAACTTCCAGTTATAAGATAAATAAGTACTAGGTAATGTAATGTACAACATGGTGATTCTAGTTAATGCTGTATATGAAATGACAGGTGTTAACTACTTATGGTAATCATTTCACAGCATGTAAGTTAAATCATTGCAGCCTTTAACATTGCTGTAGTTCAATTTTCCTTCAAACTGTAAAAAAAAAAAATGTTCAAAGTCTACTATAAAGTGACGGTAATCAAAACACTGCGGTATTAGCATAAAGACATTCATCTAGACCAGTGGAATGGAGAGTCCAGAGATAAACCTTTCCATAGAAGGTCAAATGATTTTTGACATAATGACAAAATGGTGCCGTGACCATTCATGGGGAAAGGACGGTCTTTCCCAAAAATGATGCAGGGAAAACTGCATGGGAAAACACATGCAGAAAGGTGAAACTGAACCCTTAACTAAGGCCACATACAAACTAATTCAAAATGAATTAAGTACCGAAAACAATAAAACTTAGAAGAAAACGTAAGATAAAACTTCATGATTTTGAATTTGGTGATGAGTTCTTGAATATGATGCCATAGGCAATGAAAGAAAAAAACAGACAAGATGAACTTCATGAAAATTTTAAAAAATATGTATGTCAAGGGACATTATCTAGAGAGTAAAAAGGCATCCCACGAACGATAGAAGATATCCGCAAATCACTTATCTGATAAGGGATTCATGTTCAGAATATATAGAGGACACCTCAAATGTAACCACCACCAAAGACATTCAAAATCAGACCTTTCTCCAAACGGGAGATACGTACAAATGGCCAGTAAGTACGGAAAAGATGGTCAATGTCACGAATCTTCGTGGAAGTCCAAATCAAAACTACATTGAGATACCATTCATACCCATTGGGATGGTTACTATCAAAACACCAGGAAACTAATATTGCAGAGGGTGTGAAGAAATCAGAGCCCTTGTGCTCTGCTGGTGGGAAACAGATGGTACTGCCACTGTGGAAAATAGGAAGGAGGTTTCCCCCGAAACTAAAAATAGCATCACCATAGGATCCAGCAATCCCACTTCCGGGTATAAACTCCAAAGAACTGAAAGCGAGGTCTCAAAGAGGTAGTTGCACACTTGTGTTTACAGCAGCATTCTTCATAATAGCTAAAGCACAAAAGCAATACAAGTGTTTATTGATCAGTAAACGGGTAAACAAAATGTGATAGACATATACAATGGGAAAATATTCAACTCTAAAAAGGATGGAAATTCTGCATATATTGGCATACCATGGATGAATGTGGACATTATGTTCAGGGAAATAAGCCAGTCGCAAAAAGACAAATAGTGTCTGATTCCAATTGCAGGAGGTACTTTGAATAGTCAAATCCTAAAGACAGAAAGTAGCATGGAGGTTGCCAGGGGCTGGGGAGGGAGAACTGAGTGATGGTTTAATAGGTATAAAGTTTCATATGTGCAAAAGGAAGAGTGATGGCAGTAAACCGCGGTGGCTGCCTAACAATTCAAATGTATTTAATTTTACTAAAGTTGTACATTCAATGGTTAAGATGGTTTTAGGTTAGTTCTATTTTGACAAAAATATAAAAAATATCTTTAAATCATGAAAGTAATTTACACTTGTTATAATAAAAAATCAAATGCAGAGACACGTTAACAAATAGCTATTCCTCCCCTAGCCCCCAAGTTGTACAAATAATTTCAGTTCCTATCAGGTAACCTAGACACGCCATTAGCTTACAGTGCTGAGCCAGCATTTTCCAGAAAGGGAAGGAAAATTCCTTTTCCGAATGAAGAACATAATTAAAATAGTTCTGTACAGGAAGCAATGTATAAAGCGGAGATATTACTTTTATGCAGAAATGAGCAAGAAAAAGATTTTTAAATGGTGAGGTCTCAGAGTGAATGCCACAGGGCATTCAGGCACGGTTGGAAGGACTCTGCTTGGTGGTTAGCAGGTAGTTCGTGTGTATGTTCCCTGAAGCTCATCCCCCAACCCAAAGGTGGCTTAGGGAAAACAATTCTTATTAAAATAGTGATAGGACCCAGCAAAATATCAGAAAGATAGTCATTAATATATTTATAAATTGTTTTACATGTACCACATTGACTCCCCAAAATTATAAAGTCATATAGGGGAAAATAGCCTCATTCCAATTTTAGGGATTGAGAGACTTCTAGGAAGTACTTTGTCTAGGTGGTCCAGCCCTTCAAAGCTCTTCAACCCTGTAAGCTGGGCAACTTCTAGTTTACCTGACCCCCTGCCTCCCACGGAACAAGGATGCTGAGCAAGTTCTCTCTGGGTGATGCAAGGCTGAATCAAAGAATGACAGATACATTAATGATCATGAACCATCACAGCAGCTAAGTGACCCTCAAATCAGAAATTCCTGACCTGGCTGTGGCCCAGGGACGGCCAATATCCCCAGGGACACATTCTCTCACCACCATGTCTCAACCCAACTATCAGAAAGCGTTCATTGGTCCAATGCGCATCTCAGTGTGAAATAATATGCTTATCAAATAACTTTAGTCTCTCCAAAAGAGCTGGGGTCAATGTGAAAAACACTCTGGTATCACAGGCATTCCCTACTTTACAGGGCAAGGACCTTCTAAGCAAAGAAGGATGTGCGTACCGCTTACACCTGTTTTCCAAGTGATTTTACAATCACGGCAATCAGCGAATTATTGCATTTCTGGTGTGTAAGAAAACCACTATAGTAGAAATTTTAGTCCCTCCGCACTGTCCCCCTTCTTTCCCCAGTAACCTTGACTTCCACATTTCTCTTTAGGGTCTCCTGATCTCCCCTCTTGGCTCCTGGAGGGCCACAATGTCACTTCCTCACCAGGTGACCAGCGACGGAATTCGGCTGCAATACCACACCTCACCGGCAGATGCCGCAGCCTCAACACTTGATGGCCAACTTTCAAATTACTAACAATACAACCGGCAGCCATTTAGTGCCTACTGTATGCCTTTTTTTTTTTTTTTTTTAAAGTAGCCTCCGCGCCTAGCGTGGATTTCAACGGGTGGCTTGAACTCATGACCTTGACATCAAGACTTGAGCTGAGATCGAGAGTCAGATGCCCAACCAACTGAGCCACCCAGGCCCCTTGCCTACTGTATACCTGAAGAGCATTACACTAGGCACTGCCGGTCAACCCCGCACCGGCTGGCTCATCTGGACAACTCATGAGGTCTAGATTACTTAAATCGCATGAAGTGCTTTGAACAATGAACTGAACTGTAGTGTGAAATTATTACCAGCCTGAGATGAGGTGGCAGAGACGCATGGGAACTGAGGTCCACCGCAGCTGTCTCAGCAAGTTGGTCTGGGCACAGGGCTTGCTTTCCTTCCAGTTCCTTCCACTGTCCTTCTGTCACCCTCCACTAAGCTGCTGCTACGTCTCCAACTTGGAATCCGGGATTTGGCTCCTCTACTGCAAAGTGACGGTAGTTTGGGGGGTCGGGGTCACAGGGCTGTTCTGCCACATCACCGGCTTCCTGCAGGAACTCTAAAAGGCAGGTGGCGCGGTGGGACGCAAGAGGACGCGCTCTTACGATCTAAACTGAACGCTATGTTTCGTCCTTTGACCCCCGGGCTCGCGTCCCACCTGCCAGCGAGGACGACACCTCCACGTGAAGAGCGCGGGCTCCGCTCTTCTGCCACCGGCCGGGGAGGGTCCTCTGGCGGCACCTGGGGGGCTGGAGCTCCGCACGGCCGAGGGGCTGCACCTGCCCGGGGCCTGCAGTCTCGGGATCGAGCTCTGCCGCGTCCTAGCGTGCGGTGGGCCGGAGACCACTCCGGCTGGCGGCTGTGCGCTAGCCTCCCGCGCGCCCCCCGGGGAGGCAGAGGGGCGCCAGCGCCCGCGGGTTCCCGCCCGCACTTGGCGTCCCGGCCCGCCGCAAGCGCGCGCGCGCCGCGAGGCGCCACGTGCTGGGGCCCAGAGCGCTGAGGCTTCGCTCAGCGTGGGCGCGTGGCTGCGGCCCCACGTGCAGGTTGCCGGGGACGCCGCACGGAGACCCCTCCCCCCCATACACGTGCGGGCCGCGCCCCCTCCCCGCGCCCAGCGCAGCCGCGCCCGCGTCCCGGCTCCGGTCCCCGGCACCGCGAGGCGGCGCACCGGCTGCCTAGGGCCGCCGAGGGGCGGGGCTGCCGCCCGCATTGTTCCTCCCCGAGTGGCGGGCCCTCCCCTTCCCCCAGCCCCGGGCGGGGCGCGGGGCCGCCGAAGCCGCGGAACGTGGGCTCGCGCCCCGCCTTTGTCTCCCGGGTGCGAGCCGCCGCAGCCCCGCGCCCGCCGCTCGCTGCCAGAGCCGCTTTGTACCGCGGCGCGGGGGACCCGGGCGTGGAGCCGGCGGGCGCAGCCTCAGCATGGACGTGACGGTCTCGGAGCTCATGGAGCTCTTCTTGCAGAGCCCGCTGGTGACCTGGGTGAGTGCGCCCAGCTCCCTGCCCCATTGTTGGTGCACCGGCTTCTTCCCCCGCTGCCTGCCGTGGATCTCCCTTCCCGGGGTCCCGGGTAGCCTCCGGGACGCGGGGGACTCAGCAAGTGCTCCCGGCGGAGGTCGTGGTCTGAGCCCTGGGGTCCGGAGGCATTTCCAACTCGGGAGCCCGCGCACCGGGTGCGGGACCTCGCGGCGCTCTCGGCCCGGCCAGGGGTTGAGCTGGTACACCTGTTTCCGACCGGGCCTTGGGCTACGTCCCCGTAGCGGACAGGATCCGAGGAGTCACCTGGGCCCCGTCATGGCTTGACCACTCGAGAAAAGGACCCATTCCCCGAAAATATCCTCGTGTAGTTTCTGAACCTCTGAGACCAGCAGGTGGGTGGCGGCGGGGATTGGGTCTCCCAGTGAGAATGCGTACAGGCTGGGTTCGTTCGGAGCAGTCATTTCCAGTAGGTTTGAGACGTGAGAAATTTATTAAAAAGTCCCTTTTGGTTTTGTTGTTTTTGTTGTTGTTTTTTGCCCTGGGACACCGGAGCACAGCAGGGAGGAAGTTTTGTCTGTTTCCTGGCGCGGGGTGGGGGTAGAGGCCCTGGAGAAGGGTGGGCTTCTCGCCTGCGGAAGGGTGGGCGGGCGTGGGTGACCCACTCTTCCCGCAGAGGCTCTGCCTGCCTTTGCCCTGGAGAGCTTGGACAGGGCGCTCCGGGGTGACTTTTCCTGCCTTTCTCTCCGCGCCCCCTACCCGGCAGGTGAAAACTTTTGGCTCCTTCGGAAGCGGCAACCAGGACAACCTGACCATGTACATGGATCTAGCCGACGGCATCTTTTTGAACCAAATCATGTTGCAAATGTAAGTTACCTCCAGGGAAGAAGGAAAGAAGGGTGCTTCAGAAAGTTTAAGGTTGTAGCAACGGAGCATGGAGTTTGAACAGGAGGGTTCTTTTTCCGTGGGGCCCCTGGTGTGTCTCGGTTTTAAGGGGACTTCTTTCCGTTCCTGTGGATATGAAGAATTCTGGGTGGGCGGTTTGGCAGCTTGTTTGGTAAAGGCAATTTGGTATTGAATGACTGTCATCCACGTGGTGTAAGTAGCTCAACGGACTTCAGACTCAGTTAGTTGACTGAGGTTTGAGCAAGGACGTTAAAAAAAAAAAAACAGCACCCTTTTTGGGGGCAAGGAACTGTAACAGAGTCTGGTTACAGGAAGTGTCTAGGGCGGACCCAGAGCATCCGTGTGACTCTAACGTTTCACCGTAGGGTGGGATGCCTGTGTTTCTGAGCTCTCTTCACGTGATTGTACCTTTTCAGGTGCCCCCTAGCAAGTGCAATCGGTTAAGGCCTTTCTCATGACTTGGATTTAAAGTTACTGTGTTAAGAGAGTCCTGGGAGTCTGAAAGCTAGCGTACTGTTTGTCTTAAAGCCCTAGAGCTTAAACAGGGTCTTGATGGAAGTTAAACTTACTAGCTTGTGTGTTTGACCACATCCTTTCCTGCAGCTGAATTCTGCAGAGCCTGTCTGATTGACAGCCTGCCACAAGTAGGTGTTGGCTCCTGAGGCTGTGTTCTGTTTTTAACTCCAAGTGCAGGGAACATATTGGAAGTGACTGTTGGTATGATTCAGAGGCCCTGGAAGCAAAATAAAACGTCCTCATGTTCTCTGCAGATCAGCCACTTAGGCTCACTTACTCACCTGCAGCTAAGCAAGTTGTCCTACTCTAGCAAGAACCCATTAGCTAATGAGAATCAGCTTTGTGGCCCCTGAGGGGGAACAATTATCTTTGGCATATTCAGAAAGTGGTTTAAATAGATCTACCTAAAATAAGGTCTGCTTTGAAAAATTTCTGGGAACACTGCTTTTAATAAATCACTTGGTGTCATGTTGTGGGAGAGACACCTTAGTTTTGGGTTTTATTTTTTTTAAAGGCCCAACTCATCTTACTAATCTTGTGTTTGATTAGATCCTAAAATGACATACGTGTTACCAGCTTTGGCAGCACTTGTCTGAGAACATTGATGAAAAGGAGTTTTCCTGGGGTTGTCTAGTGGCATGTTTAATTTCTGGCAACTGCTCCCATTTTGGTGGACCCCGAAAATGACTGGATTCCATTGGTGCAGTGACCACTGTGTCCTTACCCAAACCCAAGACTGTTTAATTAAAAACAGCAGTATTCCCGGCCTTTTCATTCCGTTTTTACACCCAGGCAGAGGGGAGAACAAAAGCCCTGGGACTGTTTCTCTTTCTTCCCTGACCTTTGGAATTCCTGAAGCGTTTACTGCTTGCTTGTAAATCGGGAAAGCCTGTTGGACCATTCCTTTGAGAAGTGCGGGTTCACCCTTGGCCCGTGGCTAAATTCAGTTTAAGGGCGTCTCCACTTCCCTTTGCAGTTTTTACCTGTTCTCTCCTTTGTAATATGCGGAGATAATCATTCTAGGAGCAGAACGGAAGTTCGCAGCTCTTACGCCTCAGGCTGGGCTTCTGGTGCCTTCTGGCCAGGGTCAGGAGCAGAGGAAGGGATAGTGGGAAGCTGTGTGGGTGGCATTCCAGCTGAGGAAATCAAGGAGTGAGGGGCACCAGCAGCACACAGTTTACTGATTGTATGATCAGAATAAACCTGTTCCAGATGATAGGATAGAAATCAGAACACTGGTTGCTCCTGGGGGTGGTTGGGGATTGTCTGTAAAGGAGACACAGGTGAATTTCTGCGGGGTGTGGGAATGGTGATAATGTTCTGTGTGTTCGTGGGAGTACATCTTATTTTTCAGAACTCATCAAGCTGTAACTTAAGATTTATATATTTCACTCTATGTAAAGATGATCTCAATTAAAAAGTATGCAAAAAGAAAAGTGTATTTCAGACCTGGTGTTGACAGCTTAGGGAACTCGAGGTCTGTCTCCTACTGAACAAGTGATGCTCGGCATACCACTCGAGGATTTTGTTTTCCTCATCTGTACAATGGGAACTAAAGAGAAGGTTGTGAGGATTAAATGGGATGACATTTTAGCAATTAGCACAGTCCTTATCACTTAATAGGTACTAGTGTCAATTACAAATACTCCATCTTAATCCAGAAAGGATTGAAGGTGCCCTCTAAGAATTTTTCTAGTCTTCCTTTCTCCCACATTCTTAATCTCCTAGATTACTGCATCATTCTTAGCCTGGGCCCTCTCTTAAGGAGAACTAAAGCAAAACTGGACTCCTGGACCGGCGTCCAAGCCCTCCATCTAATGCTGTACAAAAGCCTCTGTGTTCACTTCTGCCAAATGCAGAAATGTCAGGCTAACGGGCAGGTCAGTGATAAGACTATATTCTGCCTTATCTCCTCAGCTAGTAGCTCCAACGGGTGTTATTTGCCCATTTTGATAAATTCTCCCCAAGTTGGTAGGACCAGAAGATTAAGAGAGCAGTATGCTAAGTGGGTATGGAGCTCAGATAAGAGGCGTGTTACCTAACACTTCAGAGCCATATGGAGGCCGGCGGGGGTCACGTGGCTACACCTGGGCATTGTCTCTGGCAACTGAAGAAGGCTGCGGTCGTAGTCTCTTGGCCCTGGCCTCCCAGTGACATCAGTGCCTGGAAGCAGGAAAGCCCTGTGGGCTCAGCTTTCAGGGGAGGCCCAGGTGGAGGAGAATTCCCAGTGAAAGGCATTGAATGGCATGGACCACGATTCATGGGAGAACGTGCTGAATCGTTCCTCTGTCAATGCAGTCTTTCTGGGTAATCTGCTGGTGCCCAAGGGAAAACCAGATTGCTCATTCACTTTGGACGCATTTCTCACTGTCTTGTAGAAAGATATTTAAGCCCTTGGGCTCTGAAAGCACGGGATGGACAATTTTACATTCCCCTCTCTACCACTTCTTCTGCTTCCTTGGGCAAATTACTTAAAATTTGTAAGCCTCAGCTTCCTGATCTGTAATAAGGGGATTGTATTTTATACACTTGGGAGGATTAAATAAGATTATGCATCTAGAAAATGCCCAACAAACATTCAGCTTTGTTCGGAACGAGGCCAAGGTCCCCAGGGGGGGGTGTCCCCCCCTCCACGTGCCTGAGCCATAATAATGGCTAGTATGCATCTGTACTTTTGAGAAGGGACACCTGATTTAAGGCAATGGCTGCTGAGTGCAGTTGGGAACTTGGGATTGGGCCTGAGGTCAGCTTGTGCCTTTGCTTGTAGTAAGTCCAGCATTATTTGCTTTGTTCAGATTTTCCCTCAGTGCTTACTGTAAAAATCAGGATAATATATTATTCAGGGTTTGGAAACATCCTCAAGTCAAACAGTTGCCGGAACTTCTTTTTTTATTTTAAAGACTTTTTTTTTTAAGATTTTATTTATTTGACAGATCACAAGTAGGCAGAGAGGCAGGCAGAGAGGGGGAAGTAGGCTCCCTGCTTAGCAGAGAGCCCGTTTAGGGCTCTTGATCCCAGGACCCTGGAATTGTGACCCAAGCCAAAGGCAGAGGCTTTAACCCACTGAGGCACCCAGACGCCCCCCACCTTTTTAAGTGATCTCTACACCCAACGTGGGACTCGAATTCACAACCCCAAGATCAAGAGTTGCACACTCCACCAACCAACCCAGCCAGGCGCCCTGAGTTTCCTATGTTTCTAAAAGGCATTTGTAGAATAATTTCCCCCCTAATGTGTTGCAAGAGGAGTTCTAGTCCCATTCTGCATATATAAAAGCTGAGGGCAAGTACTTGTTAGTTGAATGAGTTTGTGTTGTCGGAAAAGTGTCAGAATAAAAAAGATTTTTGTGAACTTAAGTGATTTCCTTTTTTGGCTATAGAGTATGAGACTCTTCGGGGAGGGGGGGCTTTGAGTCCTTAAAAATTATATCAAAAATTTACATTGGTTATAGGAGAGTAGAAGAGAAAGATGAGCCAAATAAAATCGTCCATGATTTTACCATGTAGAGGTAGCAATGCGTTTATTCTGGTGTCTTCAGATGTCTATAGTATGTAGATATATGATCCTTAAGGTCTAAGGACATGGGCTCATGCTGTTTTCTTTTACCATCCCTGTTTTTCTACCCATGATACATTGTGGACATAGACATCTCTATGTCAATAGATCATTTTTTAAAAAAAACATTTATTTATTTATTTAACAGAGATCACAAGTAGGCAGAGGCAGGTAGAGAGAGAGAAGGAAGCAGGCTCCCTGGTGAGCAGAGAGCCCTATGTGGGGCTCCATCCCAGGACCCTGGGATCATGACCTGAGCCAAAGGCAGAGGCTTAATCCACCGAGCCACTCAGGTGTCTTAATAGATCATTTCTTGATTCATTTTTAAATTTCGGAAGCCTTTGGAATAGAACTAAAATTTGCAGACTGGCTTTCCCGAGGGAGGGGGCAAGGTTGCCATAAATGTAAATCCTCTGTCTTTAAAATTCTAGGTCAAGTTGATTTGCATTTTTCTAGTTTTAGTTTTTAAAAGATTGATTTATTAGAGAACGCATGTGTGCCCAGGAGTGGGAGGGCAGAGGGGGAGAGAGACTCTCAAGCAGACTCCCTGCTGAATGAGGAGCCAAGTCCATGACCTGAGCCAAAATCAAGATGCAGACACTCACCTGACTGAGCCACCCAGGTACCCCTAGTTAGGAGTTTTTATAAGTAAGTGCTGAGGGCCCCACACTTGGGACTCCAGATGTTCCTGAATTCGGACAAGCTACCAGATGCTTGCACCCAGTGCCTCCCTCCTATCCTCTGACCTCTTGATATGGGGCTCTTGGGCCTTTGCATTCTAGGGATATCATGAAAAAAAGATCCTTGTTAGTAATGATGGCTTTTGGGGACATACAGTTGTGCAGTGGTTATGGGATGTCCTCTTCCTGGGATATAGGACCATGTATGGGTCCACGTTTGCCTGTGCAGAGCTGACCTTCTTGAGTGACCACCTAGGGCTGGAAGAATCCTGTAGTCATTTTGCTGATGAGTGCCCTGGGGCCCAGAGAACCTTGGTCGTGGACTGGCATCTGTGTCTCCTGTCCCCTTTTTGCAGCACAGAAAGGTGGGGGTTACTCTGTGCTGGGAGAGTGAGGATGAGCCTTTCTTAACTGTAGTTGACTTTTGCTTCCAGTTATTTCTTCATAACCTCTTGACCCTGAGAGCCTTCGCTGAAGGATGGAGCACTAATGATCGTGATAATTAGTCTAATTATTTCTACAGTGAATGTGGAGGCTCTTTTGGAGTGTAGTTTCAGTTAGCTGACCTGGGAGAACAAAAGCAGAGCTGGGCAGGGGCTCCTCTGTTATTATCTGGGGGACCCACAGGTCCCCACCCTGGGTGTGCGATGTGCCTTTGCACACGCAGGAACTGTGCACCTTGTTTTCCAACACGTGTGTGAAGCCCCCTGACTTAAAGCTGGGACTACAGAGACCGAGGAGAAAGCTCTGCGTGCTCTCTGAGTTCTGTTTTAAGAAGTACTTTAGTCACTTAATGAAATTGCTTCTCCTCTCTTGAGGTATCTAAAGAGAGAAGTGAGCCTTTAAGATAAATTGTTTATAATGTCAAGTATAGTTCTGTAGCTAAAAATGCCTTTGTGGTATAAATTCTGAATGCGGCCTCTATTCCTAAATTAATTTCCACTGAACTGTTAACCTTTGTTTTCTCAGTAATGAATGGCTCCAAGAGAAATGTAACGTGCAAATGCCTTGGCCTGACTCCATTACTGTGTGGGGACAATAAGAAACGTTGTCAAATGACAGTTGAAAAGAGATTCCCTGGTTGCCCCAAGTGCCCATGTGATTATTTTGGGGGGATACAAGCTTACTGAATAAAATCTGTGGCTATGACCGGGTGTCACAGGTAAAGGGGTTTGCGAACACACCATGCACAGTGGGGACTCCTGGTGTATATGTCAAATATTTAATGGTCGAATTCTAAACAGCTCATATTATTAAAGTAAAAAAAAAAAAAGGTTGTCCTTACAGTGAGGACTGAAATGATTTCACCTCGTGGATTTTTTTTTTTTTTACTGTTTATCAATTTTTTGTTAATTACTGGCTTTGGAATGAGCCGCATGGCATGGAGGTTGATCTCCCTAACTGCCCAACTCCCGTTTGGGCTCCTGTCCCTTTGTGGGGGTGATTACCGAGGAAGAGGGGCTGCCGTCTCCCAGGGCCGGGATGACAGATGAAACCCTGAAAACAGCCCTCATTTGAATGAGACAGTGACATGGGACGGAGGGCTTTGTTAGACGCATTGTGTGGTAAATGGGAAGGTAGAAGCTAAATTCGGTCTACAGTCTACCCAGTCTGTTCTCGTCACATAAGAAGAAACATTTTGAGAAACGTCCTGGACGTGGATGAGTGGAAATACAAATCACTTGATTGATTTCTAGTTTCATCCCAACCAGACCTGACTTTTGCCCGAGATCGGAAAATAAATGACACCGTGGGGGGTTTCCACATGAATTATTTATATCTCTGTGCTTAGCATTTCTCGTAGGGTATGTGGTACACCAGGTCACATCACAGACTCCTGCTGTTGGTTTTTCAGGGTAGATTTGTGTGCCTGAAATGTAAATCACAGGCACCACTGGCCCTAGATCAATCTGGTGACAGAGGTGGAAGACCCCGGTGAGATGGAACATGAATGATTTTGATTTACTAACTCAGAAAATGTACTCCCTGTCCCCCTTTCTTGGCATTTCCTGTATTTTGGTTTGCTCTTCTTGAAATCTATCTTGGGAGAGGTTATTGGTTTTCAGACAGTATCACTTTTGGGGTCTGCATTGACCTTTGGTGGTGGTTTATGGGTGCTGCTAGCAGTGGGAGTGGAAATAATGTTGACTCAGGGCCTGTGATGGGTTGGGTGATCAGGGTGGTGATGGGTCGCCGCCCCCGCAAGGTCCATGGCTTGGCAGTAACGGAGTAAGGATTTGACTTGAGCCATGTTGTCATAACCGCGTTAGTGAGGCTGGGGGGCCTGGAGCTGGCTCTCGGCTGGAAATGGGGTGTGTGGCAAATGCTGGGATAAGCAGTTTCCTCCGTTCTCTTCCTTCTCCAGAGACCCCAGGCCAACAAATCAGCGCATCAACAAGCACGTCAACAATGACGTGAACCTTCGCATTCAGAACTTGACCATCTTGGTGAGAAACATTAAGACGTATTACCAGGTAAGGGCTGGGAGTTCCCCTGGAGTTTGGCTGTGCCTCTGGTGGTATTGTCACTGAAAGGTTTCCCTGCAGGAAGCCAAGAGGAAATGGTGTTCATGGTTAGGCATTTGCTTGCTCACGCTTGGTGTGTTTTCACTTGCATCCTTTTTTTTTTTTTTTTTTTTTTTTTTTGCATTGTGGGAAGCGTGTCAGATGCTGGACAACAAAGTTGTCCAGTGAATATCCTTTGAGCTGTGTGCAGAGCATCGTGCTTGGTATGGCAGGACCCCAGGGACGGGCCGTGATTCACAGCTGCAGCCCCAAGCATGCTCTTGAATGGGGACCCTGAGAGGGTGTCACCCACAACGAGTGAGTCTTTGTTCAGGAGTAACTGACAAGGTTGAGGGAAAGAAGAGACTGTGGAAGGGTTATGTCTGTGCCCCCAGCATGCAGACGGGAGCACTGGGGTTCAGGGTGCCAAGTGGCAGGTGCTCCCTGTGTCTGAGCAGCAGATAGGTGATGGGTTGGGCAGGGGGCCCTGATGGGGAAGGGCTTTTCGCCTTCGGAAGGTCAGGTGAGAATTGTTGATGTTGATGGGAAATGGATTTAAACTGTGTCTCTCAGAGCCCTGGCTTTTAAACTTCTTAGCCGTGAAACTTTACTCCCCGCTGTGCATTTTTCTTGCAACCCCAGGTGAAGCCCTTGTGACTGTGATTGACTTCAGGGTCGGGGGCTCTGGTTTTCTCTGCTTGGCACCCTCCTTTCCCACTGGGGCATCTCTGTTGGTTGCCAGGACCTTAGGGAACACGGTTTGAGAACGGCTGCTCAGGAAGATATCTTTTCCAGAATTCATGCTGGGGCTTTGCTGATTCCTTGAGCAGACTCTGCCTCTGGGACCTCTTCTTAGCATCAGGTTCCTGGACTGTAACCCAGTCTCTGTGCTGGGGTTTAGGGGCATCTGCAGGGTGGTGAGGTCCCTGTCGATATGAGGGAATCCTCAGGCCACCGTGTTTCACTCTCTGTCCTCATGCAGTCCTTGCTGGTTCTGAGGTCAGCTGAGGCATCACACCACGTGCTGGGCCGTCTCCTGCAGTTGCATCCCTTCTGAGGACTCAGTACGAATTTGAAGATGGATGGGAGAGGGAGGGAGTGGGCCTTGTCCTGGGTTTTCCGAGATGATTGTATCTGTCATCCCTCCCACCGTGGTTGGGGTGCGTGAGAGAGGGTTACTGTGCTGGGACTCTTTCCCTGTATGGCCAGATCTGCAAGCCACCTGGGCTCACTTCATGGACCATTGGTGGCCCGGTGCTGTGGACTTCTTGAGCAGCCTCTGTGAGGCTTAGATCCAGCCCCATCCTTTTAGTTCCAGATAGATGGCAGCTGTGATGGGATGGGGGGCTTGGGCGAGCTGGATCTATGGGGCTGGATGGGTTTGTTTTCCTCTGAGGGGCGCCACATTCAGGCCCAGGCATGCTGTAGACAGGTGGGAAATATTCCGCGAGTGTTTTCCTGGGGATGGCCATGGGCAGAGGAAGCTGAGCAAAGACAGTGGGGCTGCCCGTGAACTCGGGTCTGGGCATGGGGGGTGCTGTCTGGTGGCAGGGCTGGTGGTTCAGCATGTCCTCAGGGCTTGATCCCAATCTGTAGGCACCATTCCTGGTGAGCAGGGGCTTTTGATGCTGTGGGCTAAGTGCCAGGGGCCGTGGAGTGCAGGTAGCTTAAGGCCCTTAACTCATGCTACAGAGAGGGAGGGAAAGGCTTCTTGCAGGAGGCAGCACTTGAGTGGAGTCTTGGCAGGTGACTTGAGTTTCCATGTTTGGAGGGTCATGGGAAAGAGAGAATGGGAAAGCGTATAGAGGTAGAGGAAGACATGGAGGCATAAGACCGGCCTGTCCTTGATCTGTCAAGGTCCAAGTTTTGCACAGTTGCTCAGATAAAGGTCTGCTTTACCCAATTTCACATGAATTTAAACTCGGGAGGATGTGAACACGAGAGAGACAGAAACTCAGAACAGCAGGTTTGCAGGACTGGCCAGAGCCGGTGGCAGTAGCTCCACAGGTGTGTCTTAGGCCGCAGGTGCGGCTGAGGGATAGTAACCTCTCCCCGAGAGCTGTCCGTGAGCAGCGTGCCGCATCAGCCCCTTGCTGCAAGCTGTCGGCCACCCGGGGGCTGTCCTCGGCTCTTGCTGGCCACAGGAGTCCGCGCTGGTGCTGAACCGTGGCTCCCAACCATCCGGATCTCGGCTGGCTGGACAGAGCATGATACCCAGTAGAGACTGTGTCAGTTTGGAGTCGGGTAGTTGCTCCGTGTAGAGTTCCAGGAGACGAGACATGGTCAGGGGGAGGAAAAGATGTCCAGTTCGTTCTCAGGGCCCAGAAAGACTCACAGGTGGAAAGGGGGACCCTGCGTCCTTGTTCTGCTCCTATGCTGTTAACTCTTCTGGGCTGGGGTGCGTTGGCAGCCCCAGCCCCCGGCAAGCATTTGCTGCGAGCCGTCTCCCCCCTCCTCAGTCAGTCCTGCTCCCTGGGGGGCTAGCCGGCCACTTCCTCTCGGGGCTGGCACAGGTTAGGTGTGTGGGCAGCTCTGTATATTTTTTCTTTCCGATTTATTGTAAAATAAAGTTAAGTCCTGGTCCTGCAAGAGGTCGCTGCTCTTTATAAACAGCTTGGAGAATAAGTAGCAAGAAGAAAAAGAACTTCCTTCCAGTTTTTGCATGAATAGTTTTTGTTTTATACGGTCGTGGACGTCCCATATATACAATTGCATATCCTGCCTTTTTCCCTGCCACCTGACGTTCAAGTGTACACATACTTGGTTGTTATTATAAGAGGTGAAAGAAAGTTTCCCAAGAGGAATATGGCCCGAGTCCCCCTGTGAAAGTGGCCCTCCAGCTTGGGAGGGCTCGGGATGGGGCAAAGCAGATTCCGCTTCTTACTGGGTAAGGGTAGTCTGGAAGGGCGAGAGATTGCCCCCCGACTGGTGAGACTACTGCTTGTCCATGGTTTTTTGTTGGTAGACTCCTTGAGGTCACAGAATCCTGCCTTGGGTCTTGTTTGCCAAGCAGCGGTTCTTCCCACTGGCTGTCCCCTTCTTTTCTGAGGCACCATAAGGCAGGGACCATTAGAAAGGATGGGGGCCTCTCTTGAGTAGCATGGGCTTATTGTGTAAGGAAGCTCAAGTTTTGCCTCTGAAAACCTGTGGAGGTGATGACCCTTGACCTTTGTCTGGGGCAGACAGTAGATGGTGCGTGGAAACCAGCATGGCCGGCCTCAGTCTGACCACTGGTGTGTCAGCCAGGGTCCCAGGCTGCCTCCTGACCTGCTGCTTGGACTTCTCCAGGGCTGGGGCCTAGAAATGGCATTTTCAGAAGTTCCCCAGCTGTTGCTCTCACCATCCTTCCAGCAAGCTGGCGAATCAGTGGGCTTCTCAAAGTGTGGTCCCCAGACCTGCAGCATCAACATCACCCGGAACCTGTTAGAAATGCAGATTGTCAGTACCCCCCATCCTCCAGACCAGCTGTGGTTGTCCAGCAATCTGTCTTCACAAGCCCTCCAGGCTATTCTGCTGTGCAATCTCATGGGAACTAAGGGTTAGAGTGTTTCTAGTGATGTCCAGAAGAGGCACCTTCAGCCAGGTCCCCCCAGGTGACTCCTCTCCATCATGTACGATGGGCGAACATCTCGTGTGTCCAGGAACAGGGAAGCGGGGAGAGAGTGCTTGGTTTTGTCATTGCCTTTTGCAGAAGAAAAGGCTGACAGCCCGAGGTGGAGGTTCCCGCTCCAGGACGAGCCTGCACAGGTGGAGGAACATCTGCTGAGAGGCCTGGAGGAAAGGCAAGCTTAGACCAGGCCTGCGTGCTGCCTCAAGCCCCCCGCAGGCCAGCTCTGTGCCCTGCCATCATATGAGGCTGGTTTTTTGTTTTTGTTTTTGCTTTTTTAATGTTAAATTTTGGATTTAACATTATTTTGATTGAATGATTATTTTATATTCAGATTCTTGAGGATTTGCATTAAATGCACGTTCATTTGACAGTCGAGCCAGTGGGAAAGTGCATCTAGTAGAAGCAGAAGTCCTGGGTGCAGCAGGGGCTGGTGTGTGTTTATTCCTTGGGGGCTATGCACTGTGTCCCACTGCCCTGCCCTGGACACCTGCCGTCCTGCTCCTCCTCCCAACAGTTGGGGCCTGCTTTCACGTGAATTACAGAGGCTTCTTTGACCTTATGCCGGTGGGAAGCAGTTTGAACAGCAACCTGGATAAATTCGGGTGTGTGTTGGTCTTTGTTGTCAGGTCTACGTAGATCTCTTTCTGGAAATCGGGACCCTCAGATGGATGTAGGGACCCACCTGCAGAACTTACCCTGAAATGAGAAATCAGCAGAGTTTCTTGGAGCTGTTCCCCTTATAGGTCATGTGCCAGAACCGTCTGCTTTTCTTCTCTGGGCCTGAGTTCTTGTCTGTCCAGAAGAAGATGGGCCCTCACGGGCCTCAGATTCCACAGTCACACAATGGCCAGAGACAACCAAGAATTACAGGTCGTTTCCAGGAAGCTTTGTTTTAGGAGGTCCTTGAATTTGGCCCTTGTGAGCTCTGGTCTCTCACCATGGTCAGGAAGCCAGGACCGACCCAGAATGATGTACTTTAAGATTTTACTTATTTAGAGGCACTTGGGCGGCTTAGTCGTTCGGCATCTGCCTTCGGCTCAGGTCACAATCCCAGGGTCCTGGGATCGAGCCCCGCTTTGGACTCTCTGCTCAGCTGGAAGCCTGCTTCTTCTTCTCACCCTGCTTGTGTTCCCTCTCTTGCTGTGTCTCTCTGTCAAATAAAAAGTCTTTTTAAAAAGTTATTTATTTGACGGGGCGCCTGGGTGGCTCAGTGGGTTAAAGCCTCTGCCTTCGGCTCAGGTCATGATCCCAGGGTCCTGGGATCGAGCCCCGCATCGGGTTCTCTGCTCAGCAGGGAGCCTGCTTCCTCCTCTCCTTCTGCCTGTTTCTCTGCCTACTTGTGATCTCTGTCTGTCAAATAAATAAATAAAATAAAAAAAAGTTATTTATTTGAGAGCAAGTCCGCACATGTACAGTGGGGAGAGGTAGAAAGAGAGGGAGAAGCAGGGTCCCTGCTGAGCAGGGAGTCCAACGTGGGGCTCGATCTCAGGACCCTGGGATCGTGACCTGAGCTGAAGGCAGAAGCTTCACTGACTGAGCCACCCAGCTGTCCTGAATATTTTTCTTTACCTCAGAAGAAATGGCACAATGAAGAGTCTGGGATTGCTTTATCTTATGTCATTTTTTTTTCTTTATTGCTTTGGAAAATTAAAGAAGTACAGGTGCTTCAAATAAACACTTGTGTATCTGTTAAATATGAACACATGAATATAGTTCATAGTTGTTTGAGGCTTTTTTCCCCCCTTAAATAAAATTCCTCTTATCAAAGTCCCCAGGACATTTCCAGTGTGTGGATTACCTTTGTCCATTTATCCTTCCCTCCAGCCCTAGGGATAATCCCCATTGTTAATTTCGTGGGTATCCGGTTCACGATTTTATACTCTAATTCTCTGTATATATGGGGGTGTGTGTGTTTTATGTGTATATATATATGTTTTGTGTGGTGCCTTTAGATAAAACTTCCATACACTTGGCCCTGCCTTTTCCCTACTCATCCTGTTTTTGAGATCTGTCCATTTTCAGTGGTGGTTGTTTTAGATAAGCATGGGCTCACTAGTTAAAATTAGAATTATCTCTAGAAATATGAGCGCTCAGTTGGAGAAATGAAAGACTTGTCACAAGTAAGAATTGAAGGAAACGTACATTTGATATTGTCGGTGGGAACATGGCAAGCTCGAGTTCTGTCCCATTCTGGGCGGGGTGGGGGGGGGGGTAGGGGGGGTAGCGTTCAGTTAAAGTGAAGCCTGCGTAGGTGGGTGTGACCTGCTGTCATGGATGGGGACGGTGTTCGGGGGAACATACAACAGTCCACATGGGCCATTTCTATAATACCAGTGGAATTTGCTTTATGACAAGTACAGTGTATCACATTTGCAGGGGAGAGGTTTTGCCAATGTTTGTTTGTTTTTGAAGATTTATTTAGAATGAAAGCACGAGCAGAGGGGGAGGGGTGTGGGGAGGGGAGAGAGAGAGAGAGAAACTCAGACTCCCAGCTCAGTGCGGGGCCACATGCTGAATTCTGGATGCAGGGCTCCATCTCATGACCCTGAGGTCATGACCTGAGCTGAGCTCAAGAGTCTGACACTTAACCCACTGAGCCATCTGGGTGCCCTTCTGCTTTCAGTGTTATAGAGCAGGACCGTGAGGCTCCACAGGAGGAGAGTGGATATTATTGATTTTGTAACTTGGACTTAGAGTCTGAGGGTGTAGAAAGTAGTCTCTTGTATTACAAAGACATGTTCTGATTGCTGATTGGGAGAAATAAGGAAAATGATGTTCACCGGTTATCTCACCTCTAAGAGATGCCATCGTTAACGTTTGGTATTGAGGCTTTCCCTCTCTGCGTCCGTGGGCACCTGGGTTTCAGAGTGTGGATTACCTTATCTAGACCAGGTGTCATCTTTCTTTTCATTTACTGTGCAAGGAGCGTTTTCCCACGTCATTAAATGTTTTTTCATAGTAGGGATTTTAGCGTCTACATAGCCCTTCCATCATTTGGCTGCCATTACAGCGGATACTGAGTTACTCGTGTCTACTCGGCCCTCCCATCATGTGGCTGCCATTGCAGCTGATACTGAGTTACTCATGTCTCAGAATTACAAACACCACCACTGTGAACATACCTGGTACTTAACCCTTTCACCAAATGTTTTCATTTCCTTGCACTATAGGCCCGGTATGGAATTCCCGGGTCATGGAGCATGAATACTTTGAGGTCTTCTGTGTTTCTTGCTGACTTGCCTGTTCATGCCCCTCGTGTAGTATTAAGACCCGCCGTGTTCCGTGCTGTTGAGTGCGTGACGACTATTTCTGGGTCTCTGCCATGCAGATGAAGGGCTGAGGTTTTTACTGTACACCCAGGCGGGTTTCCTTGCATGGGGAGTGCTGTCGGGGTCTGGTTTGGGGTCTCCAGTGGGACAGCCTCCCAGCGATGGTGGCGCGGTGATGGCACAGGGGTGAGGCTGGACGGTCTTCAACAGAGAGCGTCCTGTCCCCGGGTCAGCAGTGGGAGCTCTTTTTCTGCTGTGGACTTGACCCGGGAGCTTTCCTGCTTCCCTGGAACTGGTAGCTGTCTATGTGCAGTTCAAGAGGGGACCTTCCAGACTCTGTTGGGAAGTGAGCCCTAGAGGGGCGGTGGTCTGCATGGACCCCTCCTTTCCTCTTTCCTTCGCCTCACTTCCTGGCCCTCGTTGTCTCTAGGGTAGTGATGGAATAGGGGATGGGGAAGCTCTGGAAACCCGGAGAGACGGGTGTCCCTTGCCAGGGGCTGCCTGGTTCTTTCTTGTTCTGAAGGCCATTCTCCATGCCTGAGGTACCCACATCTAGTGGCGTGGGAGAGAGGCCAGTAAACCAGCCGCTGAAACACTTGGGTGATCACAGCCTGGGAAGGGGTGACGTTCATAGGGAGCTTTCTCTAGTGGTGGGTGACACTTGTCCCGAGTCTTGGAAGCTTGGCAGTGAACTACACTGGCAGAAAATGAGGTCCATGGGCGTGTCTTAGGAGAGGAACAGCATCTGCAAAGCTGTAGAGACATAAAATAGCTTGAGGGATGATTGAATCTCTTCAAGGTGGCTAGAGGTTGGGTGTCTTTCCAGGTGGTGATGGGTGAGGCAGGAAGACATTGAGGTGTCAGGATGGGGTGGGGGTTGGGGGAGCAGATGCCATGCTGATGAATTCAGACTTTATCCTGGGGGACTCGAGAGTCTTTGGGAGCATTTTTATTTTAAATTTTTTTTTTAAGATTTTATTTATTTATTTGACAGAGCGAGGGAGCACAGTCAGGGGGAACAGTAGAGGGAGAAGCAGGTTCCCGTTGAGCAGGGAGCCTGATGCGGGGCTAGATCTCAGGGCCCCAAGATCATGACCTGAGCCAAAGGCAGATGGCTAACCATCTGTGCCAGGCACCCCCAGGAGAATTTTTAAAAGGGAAAGTTGAAAAAAGGAAATGCTGGTCCCCATATTAAAAATGGGTTGGTGTTGGGGCACCTGGGTGGCTCAGTTGGTTGGGCATCTGCCTTCAGCTCGGGTCATGATCCCAGGCTCCGGTGATCGAGCCCCACATTGGGCTCCCTGCTTGGTGGGGAGCCTGCTTCTCCCTCTGCCTCTCCTTTTGCCCTCTCATGCTCTCTTTCCCTTACTCTCTCAAATGAATAAAATCTTAAAAAAAAAAAAAAAAAAGAGTGGATTAGTGTCAGGAGGTAGTGGGGAGTTGGTGCAGATCGTGGGGGCCTGGACCAAAGCAGGGGCAGAGGGGACGAGCTCTGAGAGATCCCGTGGGGTATTGCCCACCTGGGGCCGTGGATGGCAGCTTGCTCCGTGCCCCACCTGGAGTGAGCATCTGAGGGGAAGGTAGGTGCTTTCCCAGGCCTCGGACCTCTGAGGTCTGCAGCAGATCTCCCTGCTCCCACCAGGGCCTCGGGGTTCGGGGCCTGCCCCGTGGGGCTGAGTGGCTGTAGCTCAGGATCAGCTGGATGGGGAGCCACTGCAGGAGGGGGCAGCTCTCAGGGCTGCTGGAATTCCCCTTTTGTACACTAAACAGAGGCATTTGCTCTTGACCTGTGACCCTCCTTGTCCTGATGACCAGGGATGGAGCAACCAGGGCTGAGAATACCTGGTCACGTGCTGCACCGTCCCAGACCTTTCCAGACACAGGTTTTGTTTCTGCTAAACAGGAGACCACGCGTCGGATGGACTCAACTCGTCTTTTCTCCTTCCTGTTTCTAGAAAAAAAGCTGTCCAGACATATTGAATAGCCAGCCAGGACTTTGAGATCCAGCTTCTTGGCCCAGTCAGAAGCTTGAGGGAAGGTAATAGTGCCTCTCGTGGGCCAGGCCTTGGCCCCGCAGGGAAGAAATTGCTGTCTCCATTTTACAGATTAGTAAAGTGAGGCTCATCAAGTAAGATCTAGAAACAGTCCCAGAGAGCTGCAGGTTTTCTTGGTCATCGGCTGCTTGGTGAAATGTCTTTTTGAAAATCAGGCTTTCTGCATGTATCGTGCCGGGAGGTAGCTTGGGGCAGGCCGAGGCACTGTGCTGTGAAGGTGGGCAGGGCCCCTCTGGATCTGCACGGACACCCGTGCAAGGGGGTTTCCTGAGCCAGGAGCCTCGTGTGGCGGGCCAGGCTGAGAGTGCTGCCTCCCCGGGGGGGGGGGGGTCTCCTGCTTGGCCTCCCCCTTGTTGAGAACTAGACTTCACACCAGCCTGGAGCCGCAGAGGAAGGGACCGGATCGCTTCAGGCCCCTTCTGAAGCCAGCATTTCCGGGGTTGGGCCAGGGGTGGGATACAGGGAGCAGCTGGCCTCAGGCTGCACCCCCAGAGCAGCAGGAAGCAGAGAATCAAGGCTAATTGCGGAGGGTGGGGAGGGGTGAAAGGTGGGTCTGATGTAATTAGTGGACCTGGAACTTGGCCAGACGGTGGAGGCTGAAGGCGATGGGAGAGAGAGAGAGGGAGGTACAGAGACAGGCGGGGAGAATCTGTGTAGACACCCTTTTTCTGGTCTCTCTGGGCTCCCCCTCTTGACCTTGAGTCCAGACCTTGAATCTCTGGGGCTTTCCCTCCTGCCCCTAAGCGGCCACACTCTCCTTTCCTCCAAGGCCCCGTGGGCTGCCTCCTGGCTCGGGCCACTGGGGCACAGCACTGAGCCCACGTACCCCATACAGGGATGGCCCACTCAGACCTTTGAATCTGCAGATCTGAGCCTTGTCCTGGCTCCTCTACTAACTCTGAATGGCACTTCTTTCCAGAATCCTGTTTCTGATACATGTTTTCTCACCATGGATTTACTTCTCCATACCTTTTTGTTCAAGGTTTCTCATGGTCTGTGGCCACACCTGTAAGAATTGTCTTTTTTCCAGCCTGGCATAGAAGAGACCTGGGGGTGGAAGTTGGGGCCGGGGTGGGGGGGTCACCCACCCTCATTGGGCAGGTGGTCTGAATGTGTGCTTGCAGCAAAATATTAGCCAAGCCACGACTGCGAAGCGCTCAGATGCCGAGGGAAGGCTGCGCTGCTCTTAAGGGGGAGTGAAC
Source organism: Mustela nivalis (assembly GCF_964662115.1). Taxonomy (NCBI): domain Eukaryota; kingdom Metazoa; phylum Chordata; class Mammalia; order Carnivora; family Mustelidae; genus Mustela; species Mustela nivalis. The sequence continues at coordinate 30,038,163 of NC_139025.1, read as the reverse complement.
AGGCCTCCTTTTCAGTTAGCTCCTGTTGGTCACATTCAGAACCGGGCTGCGAGTGGTCAGGGCCATGGGAGTCCGGCACTGCCGGGTCATCAGAGAGGTGGAGGAAGTGCTGAGAGGTACCCATTCCTTTTGTGATGAGAAGGAGGGAAATGGATTTCTTATTTTGAGTAGGGAAAAAAAAAAGAGTCTCTCCCTTGCCTTGGGTTTTGGTGTTCGGTGCCAAGCTCCGCATGTTGGATGTTACAACTGCTTTGTCAAAAGGAGTCTCCGAAGAACTTGCCCGGGCAGGCTTCGCCCCTCTGTTGGGCCTCCTGCGTGGCTCACCTCCAAGGCTAATAACAGTTTTTGTTGTTCAACTGTTCTTTTTGGAAAGGCAGCGTTTTCCTGCAACGGCGCCGAAGCATTCAGGGCCTTGGTCCTTTCCCTTTATGATCGAATTTGAGTCATTTTTCTGGTGTTGAAGAGGAAGCCTGAGGAGGATGAGGAAGTGCATGTCCGAAATCGGTGGGTTCACCAAGGATGAGAGAGGCCTTGAAGAGGCCCCAGCTTGGAGTGTGTGGGTGATATTTTGAAGGGAGGGGAGGGTTTCAGAAGGGCTGCCAGTATGCCCTGCCCCTGCGAGGGTTCCATTGACTTGGGATTAGGTTTCTCCACAGGTTAAGAGGGGAGAGGAGGTGTTCTAAATGCAGGACCATGCTGTGAGGGAGGAAACTGGGCGTTGTGGCTGGGGTAGGGGGGGGATGCCTCCCATTGCTTCTGTCCACCCAGAAAAGAGGCAGAACTGAAGAACAACAAGGCCTTCTTCACTTGGGGCCTCAGAACCGCAATCCAGGGAGCACAGATCCCAGAGTAACCAGAAAAGTCTCCACCGGTGTGGGAAAAGCAAGGGTTTTTTTTGTTTGTTTGTTTGTTTGTTTTTGTTTTTTATATGAGAAAGAAGGGTGAATTACATGATGTACCTAGGGAAGAGAAGAGGGGGAAAAAACCCAACGGCTAATTGGGGGCTGACTGGCTGGGTTGCTTCTCATTGATTATTCTATTGATGCCAGCAAACAGAATTGTCCCGGGTATGTATGTATTAGCCTTCCTGTCCTCCTGCGATACGACTATACGTTGTTCTGTTGAAATGTTATGAGCAATTGCCTGTTAAACTCTTGCCACTTGTAGCCCAGGTCAAGAGTTCATCCCTTGGAAAGGAAGATGGAGCTGGAAAATGGGATGTCTTGTTCCACACTTCCACGGGCCGCCCCCTCGGGTGGGGGGATGTCCTGGTGTTGTTTCTGGAGGAGGTGGAGTCAGGTTTGCTTTCCCAGCTGGGGGGAGCAGGTTGGCCACTGCCCCCAGTGGGTGAGGGGTAAGGGGGGCAGGAAGGTGAAGCAAGAGTGGGGAGAACGAGATGGAAGATTGTGGGTGGGGGGCGGAAGTAAAGGCAACTCACTGCTTTGTCAGGTCGGGTCATTTAATTCTTGCAGGGGTCTAGAGACGCGTGTGTCATTGTTACTACCCTTGTGACTTAGGGCACGTCATGTAACTTCACCTGTAAAATTCGGGTGATACCTTATTGCGGTTGTCTCTGTGCTTCACCTGGAGTGATGCCAAGTTTCTGGAGGCCTTGAGGGCAGTCGGTCTGTATCCTGTAAGGGCCGAGCCCAGAGAGCCGGCAGGGAGAGTGGCGGGGGGCCTATCTGCAGAGGCAAGAGGTAGAGGTGGGGTTCCCTGGAGCTCACCACTCGCACTGTGACCTTGGAGAGCCTTCATCTCCCAAGAGTTTTTCTTACCTGCAACGGGATATCGATAGTGTCTGCCTTAAGGACCGTGATGGGGGTTGAATGAGGGCCTGGTGCCCATACTTCGAGGGTAAGACGCCCGCTGGTTGGGCAGAGTTGTGAGTCGATCTGCCTCACTGGATGTGCTTCACTGACATGAGTTGGGGGACTGAGGAAGGCCCTCCCCCGGGGTCCACTGTGATATGTTTGGATCAGTCTAATAACCACATCCATACGTGCTTGACTCACCCTGTGCGTTTCCCTCCTCTGTGATCTTTTTGAGCTTCCTGTGTGCCTACAGTGCCCTGAGTGTCTAGACCTGTTAGCTCATGGTTTTATCTGCTGCCAGCAGTGAACTCTCTTAAAAGCAGGCACTGCATTTTGTGTCCCAGCCCACCAGCGTGGAAACAGGTCTACCAGTAGCATGTGTTAGAGACAAGATGCAACACAATAGGACCCATGAGTCTGGAGTAAGCAATTCAGAAAATCAGTCAGTCCTGGCATTCAGGACACTTGTTATGGTACTGGGCCTGGACCCAAGATCCTGTCTCTAGGCTAGAGTGGCCCTAGAAAGCTCTCCGCCCTGTGGCTCCTTTGTAGACTGAGTAATTGGAGGACAGGGCATTGCTCTATTTGTTCTGTGTCCCTTGAGTGCCTGACACATCCCGGGGATTTAGGGGATTTAGGACCTGACCGTTGTGGAGGTCAGAGATGCAGTGGGATGGCTGGGGTGGGGTGGCTGGAGCCTTTGAATCCCAGTCTTCCAGGGGTCCCCTGCTGCTTTCACACCAACCTGTAGGCTTTTCAAGTGGTGTTGGCTTTGTTGATGGAGATGCCATATGTCAGGTATTGGGAAGGCAGAGTCCCTGGGGGGTGGAAATTACATTGGTTGTTTTCAACTTCATCTAGCCAGCTTGGCTCCCCGGAGCTTTGTAGTGTTTAGGCTTAATGACTTCAAAACTTGAAAATGAATGCCTCCTTTCCAAACCACAACCACCAAACAGGCTCCTCCTCCTGCTTACTTCCCTTTATAGTGTGGAACGGTGGCTGCTGAAGTTATCAGAAACTCTGAAGGCATTTTGGCACTTCTGGTACAAAGCTGGTTTCTAGATGCTTCCCCCGCCCTGCCCCTTTACAGTGAGAATTTGTGATGTTGGAATTTCATAGACTACAGTTTATAAAATTGGACTTTTCAGATGGAAACTATGTTACAGCTGTGGATGTCCCAAGGTTGAGATGCCAAAAGGAAGAAGAGCTGGTGGTTTCTGATGAGTCCAGGCCCTTCTTTTCTTTGGCTGCCCGGGGCAGTTAATCCTGAACAGCAGATGGGGACAGTGGTGTAGGTCACCGGGGAGGTAGAGGTGCTTAGATCTGACCTGCTTCACCTGTCGTCGCCTGTCACTACTCCGGTTTCTTCCTTTGGGAGGTAAACTCTGAGGCCACCTCTAACTTGTCTGCCCCTGGCTGGTGTCCTGAGGAGGCCTCTGGATAGTGACCTCCCCCCCCCACTGTTGTACAGATAGCAGACACTGCGGTCTTTCCTCCCCCGCAGAAGCAATCTGACCCTCGGCGCCATTTCCTCCTTCGTCCAAGGCGGACAGGTGCCCTTGACTCCCTGGGTCAGAGGGGGTGTGGCAGGCAGCACCTGGCAGTCAGCCTGGCACTCACTGCGGAGCTGGAGGCTGGCGCGGGTAGATGGGACCTGTTATCGGGCTGTCGTACTGTCTTTGCTCCTTCCATGCCCACTCCCCCTCCCCATACACCTCTACATCTTGGCTTGGCACTTTCTTCCAATGGAGCACATTCCCTTGCCTACCTCTTTAAACCTGGGTTTAATGATTTTTTTAATGATTTTTCCTGATCCCCATCATTTCAGAGCCTACCTTGCCTTCTCTGGGTCCTACACCAGTTTGCAGGTTTTTCTCAGGGCAGGAACTGGCAGCCTGTGCCCTCCCAGGGACTGGGGGGTTAATAAATGCTGGCTGATGGGCCACCCTGTCACTTGGTGTGATCCCAAGAGCTGTGTCTAAAAGAAGAGGCACGGGGCCAGGCTGAGAACTGCCCAGGGCAAGCTGTCCGTGACAGGCTGGCGTCCAGTATTTCTGCTAGAGTGCATTCCCTGCACTGAGATTCTGGGTCTTAATATTGACTCTGGGGCTCAAAAGGTGGGATACATTGGTTTCCAAAGGCAAAGTCACTTTGATAAGCCCTTTAGCAGCCTTTTTTAGACAGAAAGTAATCAAAATTGTCCCCAGCAGAACCTTCCTCTTTTCCCTGTGAAAGTTTCCTCCTCTGGTTCTGACTGAGGTTTCCCCTCCCTGCTCTTGGCAGGTCAAGGTCAGGTCGTGAGGGTTCCATGTTCATAACCACCCTCCACCTCCAAAGGGTGGGTTCTTTTGGGAGCTGGAGGGCAGCAGGCATATGGTAGAGGAGGTGACCCAGTGCCAAAGTCGCAGGTCATTTCTGTGCCCAGTGCGTTGGAACTCCTAGGTACAGTCTTTGGAAGGGGAAGCTTGAGCCACCGTGGATGGCCAGGTTGGCAGGAACATGGGCAACTGGGAATGGCTTTTATGGTGGTCCTGGTGGTGGCTGCCACCCTGAAAGTCCCCACAGGGCTGGGAGCAGCTGGCAGGAGTTGGGAAGGGAATTCATGATATGACTTTGAAATTGAAGTGTGTGTTCAGATTTGGGTGGGAGGAGTTTAGAACGTGTAAGAGATCACAACCGAAACAAAGAAGAGAAAAAAACATGGTATGTTGAGGGAAATTGACCTTTTAGTCTTTGAGTAGGCTATCTGATTTTAGAAATCATCTTTGACTTAAAAAGCGAGGAAGAGGGGCTCCTGGGGGGCTCAGTGGGTTAAAGCCTCTGCCTTCAGCTCAGGTCATGATCCCGGGGTCCCTTACTCGAGCCCCGCATCGGGCTCTCTGCTCTGCAGGGAGCCTGCTTCCCTTCCTCTCTCTCTGCCTGCTTGTGATCTCTCTCAAATAAATAAATAAAATCTTTAAAAAAAAAAAAAAAAGCGAGGGAGAACACCCATGCTCGTAGAAGATTTATTCGTAAAAGTCGGGAGGTGAAGTGACCCAAGTGTCCCATCTCTGGGTGGATGGATTACAAAATGCATACATACAATGGGATATTCACCTTATAAAGGGAATTTCTGATGCCTGCCACACACAGCATGATGAACCCAGGTGACGGGGTGCTTGTGAAGTAAGCCAGTCAAGACAGGCAGACTGCGTGATCCCACTTCTGTAAGGGACTTGGAGCAGTCAGATCTGTAGAGATGGAAAGCAGAATGGTGGTTGCCGGGGACTGGGGAACAGGGGAGAGGAAAAGGGGAGTTACACTGTCCGGTGGGATAGAGTTTGACTTCGCAGGTTGAAGAGGATTCTGGAGGTTGGTGTAGTTGTGAACGTACTTAACACTACTACACTGTACACTTGAGATCGGTTAAGCTGGTAAGTGTGAATGTGTATTTTCTGTGGTTTTTATGTTGTGTGTTCTACATAGTCTTACCAAACATAAATAAATAAATAAATAAATAAAGGACTGAACCCATACCCTTTCCTTGTGGAAGCCCCTGGTCCCTCCATTTTCTGGTTAAGATAGGTGACCTGTGACCCAGGGACAGGAAGTAGGAAGTTTCCACTCCTTTCTCTGTTTTGGGAGAGTCTGTGTTGTTTTGGATTTCTTTGTGTCTAACTCCTTTGGGCTCTGGGAATCTTCATAGGAGAATGAGACCAACTGTTGGCTTTCTGCATATGGTACCAGGAAGGTGGCTTCAGTGGCTTCAGGATACTGGGGGCGGGAGGTAGTTGTGGGCTTTAGTTCTCGGGTTTGGCCGTGTGGACTAGACACAGCCAGTTAGAGAATCAAGAGGTTGGGCCGGTCCGTGCTCCCGGGAGACGTGTGCCTCACAGCCCCAAGGATTTCCGCAGTGGGGGCGCTTTATTTAGCACTGGTACCTGGGACATGCAACCTTTGGTGTTCCTGCATTTAGCACAGAGCTCGAGGCATGCGTGTGGGTGCGGCACTGAGTTAGATGCTCCCCCCTCCATACCGTAATGAGATGGAGATGCTAAAAGCATAAACGAAGAGGAGGATAGAAGGTTTCTGTGGAACATGTGGCTCTGCGCCAGACACTGGTCTCAAAGATTTTCCACAGGAATGAAGAGAGCATCTAGTAAGAAAGTACGTGATGTTGGTCACCAAGGGCTCGAAACCCCAGCCCCAGCTTAAGAGTGGCGCGTGTCTGTCCCACTCCGGTGGCTGGTGGACCCTGTGTGGCTAGTTGAGCAGGGTCAGTCAGCATTTCTTTTATTTTCCTTCCCTTTATCCTCCATCTTTCCTTGTTTTCTTTCTTTCTTTCTTTCTTTCTTTCTTTTTCTTTCTTTCTTTCTTTCTTTCTTTCTTTCTTTCTTTCTTTTCCTTTGTTTCCCCTCTTGTTTAAAAGAATAACCTTTTCACCTGGACTCAGCATAGGGGTCTTTCCACCTCAAAGCAATTAATCTTAAATTTGGGCAGCCAGGCTATTCCTGGGGATGACGGATAGTCCTGGGAGACGAGGACTTTTTAGAAGCTCTTGCTTAAATCAAACAGGGAATAAATTGTCAGACAGAGAAGCGTCCCTTTCCCCTTGAAGTCTTTTGGGTCTGGGTCAATGACCTCCACTTTGAATTTGGGATCACTGTCTGTCTAGAAGAGTGGCCTGTGACTCCCTCCCCTGTACCGCCTTCGTCACCGGGAGGGTGAGGAGGGAGCTGGTAGGGGGGATGCCGGCCTGTAGCCCCTCCTATTCCCATTTTAGTGTCTGGACTTGGAGAGTGGTTGGAGCCCTTTTTCTCCCAGCCCCCATGACCCCTTACCTCACCCTACCTGACCTATGACCCCACTGCCCTTGGCAGTTGCTGCCGCGGCCTTACTATGAACTAATTGGACCCTCCTCCAGGTGAAAGGCAGGCATGTTCCCTGTGTTCCTCGGTCGGTCCTGGATCTGTGGTGGCCTGACATCCAGCCTGATATCCTGCCTTGGGCTGGGGAACAATTGCCGGGGGAGAGGTCCTTTTCCATCTGGAAATGAGCTTTTTCCGCAACACCCACTGCCCCCCCGCCCCCGCCACCCCGCCTCCCGCCCCGTGAAGGAGACCTTGGCCTACTCTCCAGAGCCAGGTATCTGGATGCTCTCTTTGCTGCCTTCTATTGTTACCACAGAACAGGATGGCACTCAGAATAAGTCGTCACATAAAAAGAGAGAAGGCAGATGTCTCCCTGCCATCCTGCCAGCTCAGCACATTAAAGTGGTTCGGAGTTCACTGTCCCTCCCAGCCTGTGGCTCTGCCCTGGGAAGGGAATCTCTGGCTTTCTCCGGGACAGCTGGGGGTTATTAATACCCAAGGAAGTCCTTCACATAGGCCCCAGAGGGGGAGGAGTGAACCTCTCTGCCCCCAAGCTTGCTTCTGGGGCACAGCCCACTGTGAGAACAGATCTTGGTCTTTATTTGGTTGAAACGTCATGTGTTAGAGTGTTTTCGAGCCTTTTTTAGTCATTTTCTGTGCTGCCCCAGTGGCTGACAGCTTGCTGTGTGTATTTCTTATTTACAGATGGCTTTGAGAGCTTACTGTGAGCTCCTGACTGAGGGCCTGGGTGCAGAAACACACATGGTCTGCTCTGAGTGGTGCCTGGAGCTCATGTCTCGCCAGAACGGCTGAGGTTCTCGGCCAGGATCTAGAGTCATGGTGGTGGAGTGTGACAGACACCTCAGTCTGGGGTGTCCCTGGCGTGGGTGCCCCCTGGTACCTTGAGCCCGGATCTCAGTGTTTGAGGACCCCAAGGGTTTAGGGGCAGCCTCAAAGCTCTGGAAGGCTGTGCTGAGGTTTATTTCCCTGGGAAGGGGGGTCGGGGCGGGGAGGCAGGGGGTGTGGGAGAAGGGCTTGGCTGCAGCCACATGGTGAGTGGAGCTGCAAGTCAGACCTCCTGTGACATGACCAAAATCTGTGTACGTTGACTGGGACTCACTTACGACTCCCACCCTCTCTCTTGCCTGCCAGAGCTGCAGGTGGGACATGCCTGGGTCCCGATACGTGGTGGTGGTCAGGCTCAGGAGAATGTAATGGGGCTGGGGCGGCGGGGGTGGGGGGGCGGTGGTTCCAAACAATAGGGCTTGGCCGGCAGTGTGAAAGCTGGGAGGGAAGTGCAGAGCGGCTCAGTGCAGCGTTCTTACTCTGGAATACCCGGAGCTCCTCAGAGGCAGCGTGTGGACCCTTCCGCCCCAAAGTGAGAGATTTGGCTTTTAGCTGGTCCTGCTGGGCTTGGGTATCAATACTGTTTCAAAGCTCTCTTCGAAGCTTCTAATCGGATGACTGCGATGAGCTGCTAGTCCGAGAGCCTCTGATCCTGTCTAGCCTGCTGCTCATTGAGCAGACCGGGAGGTGGGGGGAGTGGGGTAGACGCCCCGGGTCGCGGGGTGGTTTTCTTTTGTCCCTCCGGTGATTTGGAGGCAGCCAGCCGGCAGCTGAGCCCAGGACCCGAGGCCTCCGCTCCTGTCTCCCCCTTATTGTGAGCTTCTCGGAGGCAGATTGACCGGGGAACACCTGCCTTTGCTTCTCGGTGCCTTTTCCCAGCCTGACCGGACAGGGCAAGGTGGCTCCCGGCTTTCAGTTGCTTCTGGCTTTGCGACATCGGGGGAGACAGAAAGTGAGTGCGCAGAAGCGTGCGGCAGCTGTCCGCGCGGTCGCAGGGTGGTTTTGTCTGAAGTGTGTTTCCTAACGATGCCTGCCGCTCGAGTGGCATGGCCTCAGCGGGCTTCTGGGAGAGGACACAGGGGAGCCTGCTGTCCAGGCCTCCCAGGGCTGCGGACTGGCTTCTCTCCCTGGTCTGCCCCAGCACAGCGCTCAGGACAGCCCCAGAGCTATCCGAGCAGGAGCCTCGCCTCCAGGGGTTCACCTTATCAACTCGGGCCCTTTGAACTAGAGTTGATTTGTCCTTGGGGCCCTCAAGATAAGGCTGGAAAACACACGCTGTTGGCAGAGACCTTGGAGGTCGTCCTTAGGCAGATGGATTTCTCCTGTTCGGTGTCATTATCTTGTTTCAAGCTCTAACCATCCGGAGGCGTTTTTCCGGAGTGTCAGATGCTCTTTTCTCATTTCGCCGGCTGCTCCGCTGAAAGCCTTCCTCAGAAAACCTCAGTCACTGCCCTGCTGCAGGCTGGGAGCCTCTGGGCTGAGCCTGCTGTGTGCGCACAGCTTTCCGTGGCGCCCGGAGAGGCTCTGCGATGTGGGAACGGAGCGGCCCAGTGGTTCGGCACCATAACCAGGCCGAGGCAACGCCTTCACCAGGTTCGGAGCCCAAACTTTCTGTGGACAGACCTCACAAACAAGTTCAGTGATCCTCGCGGAAACACTTTGTGTTTCCAGCCCTGTGGTTCATTTTCTTTCCTAACAGGCGTCCCCGTGCTAGAGGCCTCCACCCATGTTGACGTGAACAGTGGCACCGAATGCTAATGTCACCTCGGGTTTGTGACTCCACTCCTTTGTGCCTCAGTTTCCCTCGTTTGTAAAATGGGAATCATAACAAGGTTGGACAGAGGATAAAGCAGCCAGTATATTGAGGAGGGCCTGGCCCTCAGTAGGTAACTGTCGGCAAGCACCGTCCTCACTGCGTCTGACGGGAAAGGGGGCCCAGACCAGCCCGTGGCATCGGGTTCTGGCCGCCTTCTTGGGCAGGTGCTACAGGTAGTTCTCAGGCCCCTGAGGTGGTCTGGGGGGCTAGGTGGTCCCTCTGGGTCCCTTGGGTCATCCCAGCATGGGGTATGAGGAGGAAGGGTGTCACCTAAGGAATTGGTGAGGATCTCCCCCAGTCTGAGCAGTCGTGTCCCACACCGTGATGGTGGCCTCACAGGAGGCAGGCTCCACGGGCAGAAAACAGATGGGCCTCTACAACGGAGACTGTCAGCCACCAGAGCAGGGAGGAACCAGGATGTGACCACAGTGAGGATGTGTGTGTGCACACATGTGCAAATACACATAAATCCCGTTGGTCCCGGCCTGAGTCTGCTGGCTGCATTTATGTTAATTGTAGGTTCATCATAGGAGAGAGAGAGAGAGAATGCCCAGTCGTCAGGAGATCCATAAAAAGTGTATGGTGAATGGCTCAGGAATTATCAGCCCCATTTCACAGATGAGGAGATGAGGCCTTGGGTTCATTTCCATTGCAAAGTGGCTGACTCAGGAGCACAAGCAGCTCGTGGGTGTCAGACCTGAAATTGGAAACTGGGCCTTTCTGGTCCCAATGCAGTGTTTTCCTCTGTGCTGGGGGACCTCACAAATCAATACGCACGCGGGGTTTTCTGGGTGACGAGAAATGTGGACGGAGATGTGCCACAAACAGCAAGCCTTGTACCTGGTGACAAAAATAGACTTTTAATGCCTGAAATAGGGGCTTCTGGGGTGGTTTAGTCGGTGAAGCCTTTGCCTCTTGATTCTGGCTCAGGTCATGCTCTCAGCGTCGTGAGCTTGAGCCCAGAGTGGGGCCCCACACTCAACTGTGGAGTCTGCTTCATGTTCTCTCTCTTTTCTTCACTCTGCCCCTCCCCAGTTCGTGCACACACACACACATACACACACACTTTCCCCCCACCCCTAAATAAAATTTAAAACAAAAAAACACCACCACCACCACCCCCTGCCCCCCGATATCCAGATCCGTGGGCATACCCTGCACTTCCCAGAAAGGACACCAGCTTCTGGCTTTGAAGTCATCCAGCAGCTGGTGAACCTAAAGGCTCTGTCCAAGCACAGGTTTGCTGTGATGGAAACCCCCCCATGACGGAGGGCCAACAGAGATGCAAAACACCCTGCACCTTGCGAGTTCCTGCCCGTTGGCTCCTTTCTCGTTGAGGCGGCAGGTGGCTCCCAGCTTCATGATGCGTGCCTAGAGGCTGCTGTCGGAACTCGAACCAGAGAACGTCTGGGCCGTCGGCCTGATGGGGAGGGCAGCCACGGGGGCATAGCTGGTATTAAAATTCCCCGTTTCAGCAGGACGAGAGAATGCTTCCCTACCACAGAGATGGGTAAAAATATTGTTGGGACTCCAGTTGGATGAGTTTATTGGTAGGCTCCTTGTTTTCCCAGCTTGTTAGAAGTATCCAGAATTGCAGGTAGGGAGAGGGTGGTGGGGTTATAGACGTTGGGGAGGGTATGTGCTATGGGAGTGCTGTGAAGTGTGTAAACCTGGTGATCCATAGACCTGTACCCCTGGGGCTAATAATACATTACATGTTTATAAAAAATTTTAAAAATCTATTAAAAAAAAAAAGTATCCGGAATCCTGTAGATAAATCCTGGCCAACAAACCATGTTTCACCCGTAGTTCCAATGCTTTGGAGTCTTGGATACCCTTGAACTGAAACCTCAAAGTAGTACCATCTTGGGGCCCGTGTTCCTGATGGACCTTTTCTGTCAGAAAGGGAGAATTTGTGTGTGCTGGTCTCAACCATGTGGTTGATTAGGAAGGGCTCTTGGGGACCTAAGCGATCATACTGCCATGCTTCATGGGGAGGAGTTACTTAGGTTTTTTGGTGTTTTTTAAAGATTTTATTAGCACAGCGGTGGGGGAGGGAGAGGGCAAAGCAGACTCCACACTGAGCAGGGAGCTTGACTTGGGGCTCCATCCTCGGACCCTGGGATGGTGACCTGAGACGCTTCACCGACTGAGCCACCCAGGCATCCCCGGGGAGAAGTTACTTTGAATGCAAACGATGGGAAAGTTGATCTTCAGAGAGTAGGGACCGTACTGTCCTTTGATGCTGGGTGGATGGTCACCTAAGAGCCACTCCATGCTATGGGTCTGAAGGCCTCACCAGATTCAGCCATGTGTCCTCTCTCGGGGTTCTCCGGGGGCTGAGGGCACAGTGGGCCTGGATCCACGTGGGCTGTGACCAGGGAGGAAGGGAAGTGAGGATTGCAGAGCCCATCGTGAGGAGCCCGATTTGCCGGCTGGCCAGTGGAGCCGCTGGAAGTGTAGGAGCGTGTGGCCGACGGGGCTCTGGGGGTTGCTGGAGGAACGGTAAGGGGCCCTCTCTCCCCTGTGCTGGCACGCGGCGCACAGCCTGGTAATGGGAATCACGGCCTTTCCTCCTGCGAGTATCTGGAGGATCCCGGTGGCTTGGATTTTGATGCGTTGATTGTCTCCCCTTGGGCTTACCCGGGGCACGAGAGCACCATGGTCCCCAGGTGTGGCTCTCTGAGTATCTCCCCGGGATCCCCCTTGCTCCGGGGTCTGCAGCCGTGGCTGTCCAGAAGCACCCCCCCGCCCAATGGAACTGGAGGATGCCGGCTTTCTGCAGGCTTCACGGTGTCACCTGTTACTGGAAGAGTTGATACACACGGATAAATTTGTTTCTGTCTCCCTGGGAGAAAAACGGAGCTCCTGTAGTTTGAGGTGATCACGTTTCGGGGGTCCGTCCTCTCCGCAGGTGGCCTCAGCTCCCTGTCCTAGCACGCAGCTGACAATAAAGTGGTTGATGACCCGCGGGAGCACTTGTGTCTTTTCCCAGCGCTTCCTTTCTCGGCCAGAACGGCGCTGTTCCCAGGGGTGTCCGGTTTCCCAGTGCCACTCACCCAGCCCGGTCTTCAAGGGGCAGAAACTAGTTTTGCAAAGTAAACTGATACTTCCGCGGGGATTCTTCCGAATAAGCATGGAGCAGCTTAATAAGTTACTGGCGGATCTTTGAGGAGGCCAGATGACCCTGGCTCCTGGCCTTTTCCCCCACCCCCTTTTGCTCTGGGTCCTTAACACTCCAGTGCACACGCAGAATGAGGGAGGGCCTGGCCTTTCCTGGGCCTTGTGGGGGGAAGGGCTTGATCGTCAGGGCCAGTCTTGCCTGAGGCCCTTCACTGGGTGGGGGGGACTCCTGGGCTTAAAACAGTTCCCTTGGGGGGATGAGCCTTTCCACCCCCCTGACTCTTCCGAGCTGGTGAGAAGGGGGCTCCTGCAGTCCGCTGTGGGCTTTTTAAAGTTTCTCGGCAGGGTTTGGCAGGAAGGCCCTGGAGCTCTGGAGCACATCGGGGGCTGAGAGGAGGTGCAGTGAGGTATGGGCGCCAGACCCTGGGGTCCTTCAGCAGTTCTCAGCCTGACCTTAGAGGCTGCAGCACAAGAAGCTCGGATGAGGGAGGGCAGCCACAGCTGGGAGGGTGGAGGGCAGGCATTTCAGGAACGAGGGCCTTGTTCTCTCCCTGGGGGCTTGAGGCTAAGGAATGGCCCCCCCCCAGCAGGGGTGGCAGCCTCCTCTCCCTCCTATGGCACATTTTTTTTAATTTAATTTTTAATTTTTAATTTTATTTATTTGACAGGCACAGAGAGAGGGAACACAAGCAGGAGGAGTGGGAGAGGGAGAAGCAGGCTCCCGAAGGAGCAGGAGCTCTATGCGGGGCTCCATCCCAGGACCGTGGGGTCATGACCTGAGCCGAAGCCACCCAGGCGCCCTGGCCCAGGTGTTTAAAGAGGCGCAGTCAGATCAGGCTGTGTGTCCTGAATGGGATAAGTCAGGATTTAATCCTGGTGTGGGCGAGTCTGTGCCTTGTGTCCAGGAGGGCTGTGGTCTCCCCTTGGATTTTCTGTAGACCAGACAGTCTGTGGGACCCCGAAGAGACTTCCCTTGTGCCCCGTTCCCTTCTCAGGCTGAAGTCCTGGGAGCTCCCTCAACCTTGGTGGTTGTCTCTTTCCTCCTCCTCTGCCCTCTCGCTCAACTGCTGGGTGCCTTAGGGTGTAGGGTGGTTGGGGCTGGGCCCTGAGGAAGGATGGAGAGATGGGAGATGTCACCCCTACATCAGGGGCCTGGGTGCTGTGTTGTGCCCCCTCCTTATTTACAGTGTCCTTAGAAACCATCTCGCTGGGGGGAGGTGCCAGATGGGTTTATGCCTGGGCACAGAGAGAACAGTTGTGGCAGCCCCGAGTCCTGTGTCGAGAAGGGCTGAGAGGCTGTGACCTGGATCTGTGGTAGCCATGTCTGCCACGGAGGTGGGTGGGGGAGGATTTCACAGATGAAGAAACCGAGACCTGGAGAAATTGGGACTCACTCTGTGTTTAACAGTGAGTCTGGGACCAGAACCTAAGGCTGCTCATTCTCAGCCCAGGGCTCTTTCTGCTGCCTGGACACTGAAGAAGCCATCCTAGCTAGAGAGGCCAGACATGCAAGGGTGAAGCAGGGAGGGGAAAATAGACTGGCCCGGGTCAAATGGGCTGGTCAGAGAATATACCTAAGTAGGAATCAGAAAGTTGACTGGGAGATGGGCTTGGGCTGGAGAGGGGAGTGAGCTGGGTTTTGCAGGAGAGGGCCCATTGGGACAGAAGGCAGTTGTGCTGTTCCCCCCCAACCCCCCACCACTAGGCAAGCTTGGCCACCTAGGGCAGAACGTGCAGAAGCTGCTGCCTTCAGCCTTCTCTTGACGAGTCAGGCTTGGAAGCACCGGCCTTCAGTAGCAGGAGGAATGTGTAACTTTGTGGGCGTAGGGGAATGCAGAGTCTTAAGATAAAAGCCTAAACCCAAAAGATGGTTTCCATAGTTGGCCAGCTGGCTTGTCACACCTACTCTGTCCCCTGCATCTGTGCACTGGTGTTTCTGAGACCTGAGGTTTTCTTCCCCACCCCCCACCCCGGAAGTGTCCCATCTGGTGATGTGTGACGGGTCTGGTGGGTCACAACCCCCTTCCTAGGATAGGCCAGGGATGGGAGACTCTGACTCCCCCCAGAGAAGCCCCTGCACCTTCAGTTTCTCCATATGTTACCACACCCTTGCATGTTGTCAGTCCCTGCCTGCCCCACCCCTCCATTTCACAGGCTCCTTGGCCAGTGGTTAGAGTCACAGAAGGAACAAGTCTTCATGGGCGTGCGTATAGGAAACCCGCCCTGGAGCTTCTGCAGGCTCCCTAACGTGAACTCTGTATCCACACACTCCCCACCCCTCCCCACCCCACCCCTTCTCTTCCACTTCCAGCTGGCCTCCGAAAATGTACAGAGTGCTTCATTTTAAGAAGCATGTAGGGGAAAAAAAAAAAAGTGTGTACTTGTGGTTATGTAAGAAAACGCCATTGTTCATTAGAGAAACATTCTGATGAGGCGAAATGACGTTGGAGTTCTCATTACAATATTTTTTGGAGCAAAGGGAGACATGATGGATGAACTAGGTCTTGCACATTGTTGGAGTGATACGTGCATGGGGCTTGCTGATTGCACTGTTGTCTCCTTTTATTTCCATTTGGAAAATTTCCACAACAACCTTGTAAAAGAGTATAGGATTCTTCCGGAACCTTTTCGGCTTGTGTGTAATTTTCGATGGTCTTCGATTAAGCTTCTCTACCTGCTTCGAGATGCATGTCTGACTCTCGGACTGACCCTTGGCTCTTGTGTCCTTGCTTCTCTTGCTGCTTGTTGAAACAGATGTGCTTCTTCATGTACTGTTTTCTGAAGAGTTGGTGGAACGTTCAGCCACCCCCAGGATGACCAGAATTCTATCCATAGCATTTTACAAAGGTTTTGGGGTGTTCTTGTATAAATAGTGATGTGAATGTTGTTTTTATTGGGCAAGTGTTTATTGAGCATCTACGTGTGTGAAGACCAGACAGCTGTGCGGAAGTGACGTGGGGGAAGGGCCCTGCTAGTGTCGAGATGACACGTGAGGCTGGAAGGTGAGGCCCTGGGAAGAGGGAGCATCATGGGGCCCCATGGCATAGTGTGGAGGTGCGTTGTTCAGTCCCCAGTCATCTCACCCTGGCCCGAT
Source organism: Mustela nivalis (assembly GCF_964662115.1). Lineage (NCBI taxonomy): Eukaryota > Metazoa > Chordata > Mammalia > Carnivora > Mustelidae > Mustela > Mustela nivalis. Next base: position 30,022,620 of record NC_139025.1, on the reverse strand, counting down.
GTGCTGTAATACTTACAGTCCGCTCAGAGCCCCTGCCTTTCCTTTCTGTTTTCAGGGTAGACCCTTTTGCCAGTCATTAAACTACCGAAGGGCAGGGAATGTTCAGTTTTTTATGTGTGGGTCTCCAGCAGACCTGCTGCAAGTGGGAACAAGGCAATGGGAGGCCCAAGCATCAGTGTGAGTACCATGGAAGGCCATCGCTGTCACCTGTCCCTGGAGCCCAGGATGAGAGCAGGTGCTGGAATGGAGTCGGAGGCAAGCCCGAGGGGCCAACGTTTGTGTGGTCCCAGCAGCCTCCTCACACTGGCTCACCTGGAGGAGGCTCGAGAGCCCGGGGCAGCGGACGGCAGAGTGAGAAAAATTCTGGCCACGGAAGACCAGTTAGACCAGACCTCACAACAGCTCATCCCTAGTCCTGGGTGACAAGGGCAGGATCCTGTACAGACTGGCCTGGGGTATCTCTGTTTCAGCCCTTGACGTTGACCTTGATCCTTTGGAGGTGTCTTTGATGTCATGCTCTGCCTGCAGCCTCATCCTTGCCCTTCCAGCCTTCTCTGTCTGGCAGGAGTTGGCCTGTCCTGTGGGAGGCCTTTGTGGCTGGGAACGCAGGGTTTTAGAGTCAGGCTGGCAAGGGGTCAAGACCCGGTTCTTGCATGCATCCAGGGGTCGTGGTGCTGGGTCAGTGTTTGCTCCCAGGCTGACTTGAGGCTATTGGGAAGGGTTAAAGCTCTTGGTTAATGCTTGGGGTGTTGCTGTTCTGCTTGATTTTCTATTTCTTAAACACTGCTAGAGAGTGCAGATTGGTGCAGTGACTTTGGAAAACAGTCTGGCATGAATGCCAAAAGTTCTGCATCCGTGTACCCTGGCGTCCCACTCATTTTACACCTAAGGGTATACCCAAAGGAGTCTCGGGCATGTGGACTCTGGGAGACTTGTACAAGAACGTTCATAGCAATTCTATTCCCAGCGGCAGAGACCTGTAAACAGCCCAGATGCCCATCAGTGCAGGAATAAGGGTGAATACGCTGAGATGTGGCTACACAGTGGAATATTAGACAGCTGTTGAAATGGATTACCTGCGGCGATGTGCAGTGATGTAGATGAATTTTAGCAATTATAAATGCCAGGTAAAAAGAGCATGTATTCCAGAAGATTACATACAGCACCATTCCTTTTCTTATAACGTGAAAAGCGATAAAAATGTGCTTTTCAGGAATATTCATGGATGAAATAATGCTGTTTAAAAAAAAGGGCAAGGGAATGTGTACTTGTGATTCAGGATGGAGGCGTCCTGGATGGGAGGAGGCAGGGTGGGATGGGGGCGCCATCTGGTTAGACAGATTATCAAGGTCTGGGCCGGTGTTTGGGGTGGTGGGTGTGCAGGTGGTTCTTACATTGTGAAAAAGTAACTAAATGAAAGTGAGCCATGTGTGACCACAGAGGAGCGTGGTGAGCCAAGGATTGTGATTAATAATTAACCCAGTTCTGTGCCTGGGGGGATCCAGCATACACCGCCCCCCCAACCCTCACCTGCCACTGCCAAGTTAGTTGGAGCAAAGGCTGTGATGACCTAGTGTTCATGTGGAGGTAGGGGGTCCCCTTTTCCAGAACCGCCCTCCCCCGCTGCTGTCTCACCTCCCCCATGCCCCCCATCCTCCCCCTGTCTGGCTCAGGCCCCCTCCTCCACAAGGCCTGCCGGCTGTTGCAACCTCTGTGGTTGTGGTTCTGTTCTTCCTTAACCACCTGTTTCCTGTGTGTCGAAGGGCCTGGCTAGAGACGGCCTCACCCACCAATCATTTCCACATGTGAGTCTTTCTAACGAGGCGGTAACTTGCACGAGGCCAGAGGTCGTGTTTTATCTCCTACCTTACAGGGCAGATTCCTCCCCAGCTCCCAACCACTCGCCCCTTCTGCCCCTTCTCCGCCTCACTAAAAGCAGCTCCAGCGTTCCCAGCGCTGCTGCTTCCCCCACAAGGTTCCAGACAGTCGCTGCCAGCCAGGCGGGCCCTGGGGCTCGTGTCCTCTCAGTGGGCAGTGTGGAGAGCCCTTTGTGGGAAGCCCGCCTGGGAGGCAGCAGCCTGCCTTTCTGAGCGGCTGCCTCTTGCTGTTGCCGGGAATGTTCTCGGTGCCCAGCTCCCTGACACCTGGAGCCCTGCTTGGAAGGTGGTTCTCGGGGTTGGTCTGGCTTCTCATGTCTTGACTCTTGGGTCGTCTCTGTTGTCAGGTCATCCGTACTCACAGATTACGGTCATTGTCCGGGCTGTTTTCATGCAACCCGCCCCCATCTCCATGATTTCTAGCTCTGCAAGGCGTGTCGTGACCGCACAGTGAGGCCTGTGGGTTAGGTCAGTGGGGCCTTCGACTGGCATGCGGACTCCTGGGAGCTGGAATTGGGTCCCACGCTCCACTTACCCGCTGGTGGCCTGAGTGTCATTTAACCCCTCTGGACCCAGCTAGTTCAGGGAGTTAGGACGGTGCCTGCGGGCACCCAAGTTAATCAGCATGGATGGTCAGCCAGTTGTGGTGTACCCAGTGTCCCGGGTGCTGTCACTTCCTCAGCAGCCCCATGAGCTCCGGAGTACCACTGTGGAGGAGTAAAGTCACAGCTCGGCCAGCCCTCAGCAGCGGTGCCGCTCCCCCAGAATGGATTCAGGCATGCCCCGACCCCCCTCCCCCACCGTGACTCAGAGGTCACAGCAACCCCCCGAGTGTCTAGAGAAGGCTTGGGTGGACGGTGTGAGATGAAATGAGCTTGCTTTTTCGGGGGTGGGGGTGCCTCGGTTTCTCCTTACCTTCCTGTCTTTAGCAGAGACTGATGTGTCAGACGTAGGGTGAGAGGCCCTCTGCAGGGGGGCAGGCGGCGATGCTGGCCTAAGGGGTGCGGCGGAGGGGGAGGCTTGTGTGCACGTGGGGCGGCGGCCACAGGAGCCCCCAGGGGACAGCCAGCCTGCCCATCTGGAGCCAACATGCAGCCTCAGTTTCCCGTGTCTCCACAGCCAGGGGAGCAGCAGCGTGACTGTGGGAGAAACGGCTTTCCTGGAGCCTCCACAGCCCTGGTGTGCCGCCCCCCGCCCCCGCCCCCGCCCCAGGCAGTGTGCGGTGAGCCGAGCCCAGTGCTGCAGCTTACCCCACGGCCACGGTCTTCCCTCGGGCCGTCCGTGGCCCTGGCTGGGAGGACCCAGCAGGTCCCACCTTTCTGCATCTTTCCTCTCTGCTCCTGGGTGGGGTTTATGATGGTGGGGTTTACACCTGCTGGCCTTCCAGCCTGCCTTTTCTCAGCTGCGTTCTTTCAGGAAACATTTACCCGGAACCCCCGCCACTGGGCCCAACCAGAGCTCCGCTCCGGACTCTGAGCTCACTCTCAAGGCAGGTGGGTGCACGGCCGGCTCAGCCATGGGTCTGGGTTCACTCACTGTCACGTCCCCGACTCCCAGCACGCCGCCTGGAATAGACCCAGGCTTGGTGAATACGTGTTTAGTGAGTTCCCTGATGAGCGTATGAGTGAGACAGCGGATGTAAAATGGGCACCGGCCCCAGCGACCAGGAGATGATGCTATGTCCCCGCTGGACCAGAGTGAGCTCTTCTTCACACACCCTGCACAATGTGGGCACCGGCAGTGGGTGCTGGTCAGTGTGCATGGATGAGTCTCATCTTTATAGGCTTGGGCTGCGAGAGGCCACCTGCTGCGTGGCGGGTCAGGCACAGACCGTCATCCTGCTTGACTTGAGTTCAGGAACAGCTGGTGAGGATGCCTTTGTCTAGAACTGTAGGCGCTCAGCTAGCCCCGCGGGGAGCCGGAGCAGCTGGCCGGCCTTGTGACCAGGTGCTGGGGAGGGTCTGCATGACTTCGTTTTCCCACCTCCTCCCAAACGTTCTTTGATTTTGGTGGTCGTCACACCCACCTTACCCACAGCTGAAGGAAAGCATCGCCGCCCCCACGTCCCCAACCGGTCTTCACACCCTCCGTGCAGAAAGGCAGGACGCGGTTTCTCTGTGCCTGTCCTATAGGGATCCTCGCTCAGGCTGTTCACACAATGAGCCCCCGTGCCAGCCTAGCTCCTCTGACAGACACGAAGCGAGCCCCTCCTGGTGCCATGCCCTGGTTGAGGGGGCGCCGTGGGGAGGGAGATGGCCAATCCACAGCCTGGTAAGAAGGCTTCAGAAGTGAAGCTGGTTTGGCAGAGGAAGCCCAGTCCGTAGCCTCATAACGAGGGACTAAGAATTGCCGGTCCCTTTCCTCTCGTCCCCACGATATGTATGCCACAAGCGGTTACAGCAGGGAGTGTCCCCGCGGCGTAGCTCGAGCAGACATCACTCATCGGTGGGGGCACTCTCTGACTCTGAGCCCCGGCCTCCGGGTCCTCTCCATGGCACTCCAGGTCAGTACGACCCGTCCCCCTGTGCCTGGACTCTGAGACTCCAGGCTCAGAGTCTTTGTAAGCCCCGTGTCCTGGTGAGTTCCCTGTGTGAGAGCTCCTGGGCTTCTTCAGGCGTCAGCAGGGGCTGTCTGACCCTGGAAATGGCCCCACTCTCCACGTGCGTCGTGCTCAGTAGGACTGACGGCACATTCTTGCCGCAAGGCTTTCCCCCTTGCTGGTCCCTGTGGCTGGAGTTCTCCCATTCGTCCTGTCCCCCTGTCTCCCACCCTCTCCACTCACGTTTGTCCTACCATCACTTCGTCGGTGGGGTGGGGTGGGGTGGGGTGGGGTGGGGCTTCTTTGGCTACCCGTCTGTAATTTCTTTCTCCTTCACTCTTGTCTTGTCTGCTTAGTTTTCTTAACCACTTAGTATTTCCTGGCACATACGTGCGATACACTCACTGACCTCTTCATTGTTCTCATTTACTGCCTTATCCCCACCAGCCGAAGTCATCATCGATCAAACAGATCTTGCCCTGGCAAATAGCCAGCCCGCCAGGACCTGGGGATCCAGAAGGCTAGCTCCTTAGGCCTTCTGACTGTTGTTCGTAAGCAAGGGTCTGTTGACCTCTGGACGAAGGGTGAGGCTGGGTTCAGTGGGCAGAGGTCCTGGGGCCTCTGTTCTCTCCAGACCTTCCTTCCCTGTGGTCAGTGGCTTTGGTTTAGCCAGCGGTTGGTGAGCATCTGTGGACAGCAGGTGCAGGAGGCCTGGGGTGGGGATGGGGGACTCGGAGAGGAGCACCTTACAGCGCCCCAAGACCCTGAGGCTCCCAGTCACCTTGAACTGACTGTGGGGCTACACAGTGCAGGAGCTTGGGGGAGGGGGCAGAGGAGAGAGTTGTTATTTCCAGCCAAGGAATCTGGGTACAGGGTGGCATTGGACGTGAGTGCTGTAGCGTGGGGAGGGTTGCCTCCAGTGCTAGGGGCGAGGGGGTCGAGCTACCGCCAACCCCTGGTCCAGCTGCCTTGAAGTCCATACCATCTGTTGAGATTTTCACTTCCTGCTAAAACATTACCCATTACAGACTTGTCATTTCTTAACCTTCCTCCTCCCCAGTTTTTCAACTGTGTCCTGAGCTGCCCTCCCCCAGTTTCCTGCTATAGAATGCAATTTTGGTGATAGAAAAAACAAAAAAACAAAAAAGCAGAAAAAAACCTTCCAGAGTTTCTTGCTCTCTAGATGAAGTCTGGCCATCAGTTGTAAACTCCCGTAACGATGAGAAGTGACTGGTTCTTACAAAATTTGTTTGCTTGTACTGTGTGTTTGTTGTTATTGTCCTTCCCAGGTGGGTGATCTGTGTGACAGGAACGCTTTCTCAGCCACCAGCATGACCCCTGTCCATACTCACATGCCTGGACGGCATCTGCTCTTCTTTGTCCCTCTGTAGCTCAGTGCCACCTCTTCCCGAAAGCCTTCCTGGATTGGCCTCTCCTGTTGTGCCTCAGTTCAGATGTCTCACATCCCCTCTGGCTGGCAAGTCTGTCCCCTGGGTCTTTCTCCCAGGCTCTTGCACATGCACCTGGGACACGCTCACTGCTTTTTGCAGGTTTCCTGAACTTGTCTGTCTGCATATCATAGGTTTGAGGACAGAGATCTTCTCTTGTAACCCCCTACCCCCCCCCCCCCCCCCCGCCACACACACACCAGCACACCACCTGACAGCCGTTAGGTGCCCAGAAACACAGTGGTGCCAGAGAGAGAGGGATTGGCTGCCCTTCTGTTCTGCCCTGGGGGGATGGATGTCTGGAGGCCTGGCTGACTTGGGAGCATCGATGCTCACCTGTGGGGTGGTGTGATGGCCTGGCTTCCCTGTCTGCCTTTCCCTGCCCTCACAGGTCCCAGCAGGCTGCCACGTGCAGCCGGAGGCTCCCGGGTACTCTGTGCCCCTCCTGCTCTGACTTGTATCCTGGGAGTGTGGGAGCCTCCGCAGCACCCGCAGGCAGGGGGGATGGCTTCCAGGGTGTGGCACTGGCTCTGGCCCTGCCCTGGCTGCTGGGGAGGGCGTGGAAGAGAGTGGGACCCGGCAGACACGTAGGTGCCGTGTGCCTCCAGCCCAGCAGCTTGCTGGGACAGGGGAGAGCCACGCCCCACCCCCCAATGCTCTGTGGGCTGGCCCAGGGCGGAAGGTGCCCAGGAAGTCAGTCTGGGACTCCGAGTTACTTGGGGTGCATGGGAGCAGTTGGGTCCCCTGGGCCAGGTGGCGTTGGTGGCTCCTCCAAAGCCTTCCCTTTATGTGCACACGCCCGTGGCACTCTGGTCAACAGATGGTGCCAGTATGAGCCCCACACCCTCCCTCACCTACCGGTCAACACATATGTCAACTCTGCCAAGAAGCTTGAAGAAAGATTCTCCAGGTGCTGGCGCACGGCTGTACGATCCCTCGCTGCCATGAAGGGGGGCTCCCCATGTCAAAGCTAAGCACCAATGCTGATGTTCGTGCTGGGGAGACAGCACAGGGCAGCTCTGAGCCACTCCGGGCAGCGAGTATGAGGACAGGACCACCCCCATCTCCCCTGCAGCCCCTCCTGGAGCACGGCCCTGGGTGTGGGAGGCCCTCCGTAGACGCTGATGGAGGGCAGTGAGCTCCTTGCTGGAGTAGGAAGAGCTCCAGGGCAGAGTCAGAGGAGGCCTGGGTTTCTAGACCCAAAGGTGATGCAGCACCTCTGTGACTTTCCTCTCTGGGCCTCAGTTTCCCTGCTCTGTAGGTCATCTGGAAGGCTCTTTCTGTTTCAAGAGCTGGTCTCACTGGCCCCCCTGCTGCTGGCTGGGGTCTATCAGCAAGGCCGTGTGTGTCCCTCTGCTGGGCCGTCTGGGGCCCCGCGCCCCCGCCCCCTGCACCTGTGGTTGCCGTTGTTCCCTAGAGCCCCACTTCGGGTGCTGGTGACAGGCTTGTATTTACCGTGTGAAGTGGTTCCTGCAACACCATTTATGGGCAGAAATTGTTCTCAGAGGAGCCGAATGCAGTGCCCTCCCCATGCTTCCGGGGCTCCCCCACCACCTTTTTTGGGCCAGGAGCTCAGAAGAGGCACTTCCCAGCATCAGATAAGATGGGTCCTCCCACAGAGAGCTCCCCAGGCATCACACCACCCCTAGAGGGAAGGGGACAGGCATTTGTGGGGACACTTGAGCGTCCTCCAGCCCCATCGCTGTTGGGTTTCTCCTGGGTTCTTCCGGGCCATGTGGGCACTTGCCCGTGTTCGGAGTTGGCCACCCTAAGTTAATAACTGCATAAAAGTGTGCTGTGTTCCTCTGTCAGCACCGCGTCTCCTCTCCCAGTTCCCTCCCCCAACTTCGGAAGGAGCCAGACATCCCTTAGAGATGGTCCCTGTCCTGGAACAGGAAGGTGAGGCTCAGAGAGGAACTGTGGCCTGCCTGAGGTCACACAGCAATTAGCTCTGCCCGCACACAGTGGTGATTGCGTTTCCAGGGGCTCCTTCCCCCAGGTCTGCTCCTCGATTCGCTTGGAGGAAACACTTGTTTCCCTTTCTGTGAACAAAGCGCGGTCTTTGTTTTTGTGAACAGAGCCACGGGGAGAGGCCGCTACGAACACGAACCCGGGGGCGGGCGGTTTTCTCCTGCTGCGGTAAGCGCGGTGGCCCCAGCGGGTAGCTTTAAATCACCGGCTGCTGCGATGTGGTGTGGCCTAGTTAGGAGAGCCCGCGCTGTCAGGTTCGTGTGGCTCTGTGCTGGTGTCAGGCCCTAGGGACCCCGGAGTAATTGAAAGGGGTTAGAACAGATGGATTGAATCTATCAGCAGCTTTACGTGACAGCCTCTTAACATAAAGTACTTCATTACCACTTGTTTTGCCGGGGCTCCCTGCCCCAGTCACAGGGAATGTGCTAGGAGCCAGAGCCCCTTGTCCAGATGGGATTACAAGCCTGTGGCCCCATGGGCCCAGGCTTTGAACGGCCGGCCGAGGATAAATCATCAGGCTTGCACCTCCTCCCAGCAGTTCAATTAGAAACTCATGCTCTTGGTGGTGATACCCCAGAAAGCGGGCTGGGGCTTTCCTTATTGACCTCAGATGGGGCAAAACTGTGGGAAGTGGGAGTTGCCGGGGGTTGGGGGCAGCAGGCTGTGGGTGCCGTGAATCCCCACGGAAGGTACAGGCCAGCATCACCAATAACGGAGTGCTCTGGTTTGGGCCATGGGGCAGGTGGCATGGTCCCGGGGAGAGCTCACTACCCAGAGTGCCGTTCCTGGCCCCCGCTCTGACCCTACCATGAAGCCTCGTTGCCAGCACCTTGCCCTGGTTCCCTCAGATTGGAAATTCTGATTCTTTTCCTGACCGCCCCATGGGACTATAGGGAGCAGGAAAGAGATGGGACCCTTTCTGTGGTTGGACGTGTGTCTGGCAGGGCCAGGCTTTCGGGCAGTTTTTGTTTTGACTGAGGAGTATCAAAGGGTGTTATGGAACCCCTCTGAGCCAGATCCGGGTACGAGGTGTTGAAATGCGTCGCTGGGAGGATAGCTCATTGGTGACCTGAGCATGAACAGTGAGGAGGACATGTGTGCGGAGGGCCCAGACACTGTCCCAGCTCTGTGGGTCTGTCTGGGGTGCTCCCTGAGCATCGGAGCCTTGTGGAGTCCCAGATGTACATCCTCAGCGTGAACCCTCACTGGTGCTGTGCACCCCCCGGCGGGGTTCTTGCTGTGGGGGTTAGACGTGTCTTCTTGTATGGGGCACTGTAGCAGACCCTGGGAGCATTGGAATTCGGGGCGATACCTTTCTTGGACTCGCTTCCTAGTGTAGGAATTTTAAATGAAACTTGTTTTCATTTAAATGAAACTTTGAAAAAAAAATAAATGAAACTTTGTTTGCTCCTTGAACAATCATATTTGGGAATTAACAATGGGAAAGCATGGCACATTCAAAGGAGCGCTACAAACTCACTCTGAGATGTTTTAACTTTCGTTAACACCTGTAGGCTGGTGAATCTTAAGGCCTATGGCCGCAGGTTTTACAAGGTTTCCAGACAAAGACAGTTGAGTTACTTCAATCATGGTGGTGGAGCAAAGCAGATGGTTTTCAGGACCTGATCCCCCCATTAGTGAGAAAGAGACATAGAAGATGCCTCTTCCCTTTAAAAAGGAGAATTTATTTTTATTTATTTATTTATTTTGAGTAGGTTCCATGCTGGGTGTAGAGCCTGATGTGAGACTTAAACTCAGGACCCTGAGATAGAGACCTGAGCTGAGGTCAGGAGTCAGACACTTACAGGACTGAGTCAGCCAGGTGCCCCCATTTAAAAGAAAAAAAAATTTTTTTTGATGTAAATTTTGAGAAATCTTTTCTGATCAGTCTAATTTTGTCAGCTGGCATTGTAGCAGCTTTTCGCTGCCTCTGAGTGCGATGGGGGGGGGGTGTTGCGTGACAAGGCAAAATGCGAAAGGACCACAGACATGGGCAAATGAAGCATTTGGAATTCAGAGGAAAGAAAGTTGCATGTGCTTCATGGCATCAAAGGTAGCTGGAAGGAGGAGGTAATACTTTCTGTGAGATTTAGAGGATGAATAGGATTCTGACTAGGAGGAGTGCAGGCTAGGGATGTGGGGGGAAGAAAACATGCCCCACTGGGACCTGCAGAGTGTGTGGTACAGTGTAACCCAAGGCTTGACTTGCTGGCCACATTCAGCAGTTCAGCCATTTCTGGGCTTTCTCCTCCTCCTATGGGACTCCTAAGCATTCTTCATAGCCCAGCTCAAAAGCCACCTTCAGGAAGCCTTCCCGGACTTACCTGGGTAGGGTTTGGTGGTGTTCCTTGTGCTGTGTTGCTCTGACCCCTGCCTTCTGGGCTATGATTTTCTACCTCCCTGCCTTTCCATTCAGGCTGAGAGTGCTCATCTCACAGCACAGCGCTCAGTGTGTGACTTCTGAGGATCTGAACGGAGACCTAGAGGCGGCTGGGTGCATGATCAAAGCCAATGCCACGCGTGTTTCTGATTTTCAGTATTGACTCTGAGAACATGGCCAGGTCCATAGAAGGCTCTTTGTCTCTTTGGCTGTGTGGAAGGCACATTTTTGCTGTTCAGACCATACCGACCTCCTTGGTAACCTTCTGGATGCCTCTGCTGGGTGATTGTCTGCACTTTTCTGGGATTCCCCCTCATTTACTCAACATCAGCTCCTGGTCAAATCACTCGTGATTCTGAGAACCTGAACTTTGACAGCACTTATTTTGTCTTTCTGGCATAATATCAAGCCATAAAACTGAGTTTCATTTGGAGGGAAGAAAAAGAATTCTTTCAGTGTCTTCGTGACATCCGTGTCCTCGATCCTGCAGTCCCCATATGTACGCACATGTACACGCACACAAGCGTTTCCACCCCGAAACTTCTCCAGGACCTTGCATCTCTTCCACCACAAGAGAAGATGACCTTTCTGCTTGGGCAGGCGCAGAGGTCCAGATGGGCCCTGGCGGGATTGTGAGACTCTTCAGGGAGGCCCTTACACTGCCCCAGGTAGCGGATGGAACTTTTCTGGGACCCCTTGAGCCCCAATCATCAAGGGCCTGGTGCTCCAGAGCCCACCCCTCCCCCCAGGGCCTCCAGCCTCCATCCCCAGAGTGCAGCGGGGACAGTACGTGAGGCCCCCCCTCCGCCCCCCAGTCCAGGGTCACCGGGGTCCTACCAGCTGGCAACCTGTTCTTCCCAGCTGAGGGAGGCTTTGCGTTTCCTGGTGGGAGATGCCAGAGTGTACTTTGAGAGAGCAGGGGCTGGTGTTCTAAAAAAAAAATGGAAGTGAAATCCTGTCATTTTCCTCTTGGATACGTGGTGAGTTGTCTCAAAGGAAAAGATGATTTCTGGGAGCCTGTCATTGCACAGCTCAGTCGCTGGCAAAAACAATCTGAGAAGCCAGGTCGTGGGGTTAACATAGCGTCATTTAAGGGGGTACGAGCCCCAGGATCGTTAGAAAATGTTGGGCAGTGCCCTTGTCATGGTGGCTGTAGGAAAGAATGTGCTGTCATTTTGGTAGCTTCTCTGTGGGTTTCTCTTTCTTTACTGACGTGCCTTCAGGACTGCCCGTGCAGTCGTGTCTCTCTGGCTCAGGCATCGGTCGTGGTCTCAGGAACCAGGATGAGTGCTGGATCTCCCCAGACCTACCCAGCCCCCGGGATCCACTCGTAGCCACCGTGTGGAGGTGCCCCTCCTCGATCACTTGGCTCGCCATCCTTTCAACTGTATTTTGAGGTGTCGCGGGGGCTGTTTTCGGCCCTCCATTTACTATGTTGCTGTTGACAGTGGTATTGTGAGGCAGACTGTTTACAAAGAGTTTGGGGTACATGCCCTGATGCCCAGGCGTCAGTGGAGGGGTTTTAAGGGGCCTGAGCTGTGTCCCCCATTCCTAAACCAAGAGAAGAGGTCCTGGGAGAAAGCACAGGCTCATTCTGGGTCTTCCCGATGTTCGACTGCCATGGGTGACAGGTGCGCTCTCTGTAAGTCCTGAATGGGGACTGGCCAGAATGGAATTGGGGGCCCAGCTTCCACCGGGACCTCACTAATGGAGTGGCTGGACAGAATGCAGCAATTGAGCTTCATCTCCAAGCCCTGGGGAGCGAGGGGGTCCCATCAGACCCCTGCTGGGGTCCATCCCGGGTCCCTCTCAGCCCCTGCTGTGCCGCCTCAGGCCTCTGACTCCCCCTCACTGTGTCCTCCTGCCTCTAGCTGGGCAGCCCTGTCCACAGGGCAGTGACAGAGCCTTCCAGGTCTTTTCATCCTTAGACTTTACTGGTACCCGCCTAGTGCAGGCGTTTGGGAAACCTTGAATGTCCCCGAGAGGAGTGAGGTGGGAGGGGGTTTGAGGAGGAGGGCTGGGGACAGAAGGGTGCCGAGGGTGTAGCCCGACCTTGTGGTCCCGGGCCCCACGGTGGCTTCAAAGACCAGCAGGACAAGCATTTGGTGTCACTGGTGGTAAGGCCATGCTCCTGGGTCCACCAGGGCCACCCGCTTAGTTGTAATCAAGTGTGAGGTGTGTGCGTCCCTGGCCACCTCTGGAATCTGCTCATTAGCATCTTCTGTCATCCTTCCTGTGCTCCAGGACCTGTGAGGCCCAGAATGGGGCTCCCCCTCCGGTTTCCTGTGTTTTCCCCCCATCGAATATATTTGTACTTGCGGGGAGAGAATTCTAATAGGAAGGGAGCGTTTTCCTCCCACTCCACTCCCTGGTTCTGTTCTCAGAACTTCTCCCCAGCCATGACCTGAAGAGCCATGCCACGGGCCCTGTGTTCTCCCCCTTGGGTTGCTGCTGAAATCAGGAAGCTGGGAATCGGACTGGGGCCGGGATGTCGTCAGGGGGAGCCTCCAGGCTTGTTGACATCACGTGCACACACAGATGCGCAGCCCTCGGCACCGCCAACTGGGGCGACAGACGCTCCCTGCAGAGTGTCCTGGCCAACCCCATTGCTCCCCCAGCAGGTAGGGCTGCCAGCCCCTGGAGGAACTTCAGAATTCTGGTAAGATCCAGCTTCTGGATTTGTAGCCCGGCTGGTGTCCCGGGGGCTCTCTCCCCTTCTTACATCACAGGGCACTTCCCAGCCCTCCGCCACTGAGCATCCGCTATGCCCACCCTCCTCTCACCCATTCTCGGGACTCTGGGTTTGTTTACATCAGTTACCAATGGGATCCTAACAGGAGGCAATTAGTATGGCTTCGTGTATGAAAAGGAACATCTGGGGCTTCCCCAGCATCTTATGTTAGGATCTGAGAACACACTCAGAGGAGGGGACCCGGGGAGGCGCAGAGAGGTACAGAATCCCGCCTGGATCTCCGGAGTTAGCATTTCGTCCGTCCCACCCCCCACCTCCCTACCTCCCCACCCCCCCACCCCCCGTCTCCGCAGAAGGTGGGGGCGTGTCTCTGGGAAAGCTGCACCCTGAGTCTGACTCTTCCCTCCTGCCCGTCAGGCCACAGGGATGTGGTGACAAGACCAAACGGTGTGGAGATTCGTGTGCCCCTTTCCCTCCTCTTTGCTTCTGCCGGTGACTGGCCTTTGCTTCTGCTCTTTGCAGAGGCCTGGGTTGGCACCAGGAGGGCTTGCTGGCCAGCTAGAGAGCTGCTCAGAGCACACCCCTGGGCTTGTGTTCTCCATCCTGGCTCCTTCCCACCCCACGCCGTCGGCCGGGTGTGACCAGGTGCCCGCCGAGCTGGCCAGAGTCAGCTGCGGCCTGCACAGTGGCTTTCTGTTCTGATTCCCAGGAGGGAGGGTCTCCTTATCAGCAACCACCTCACGTCCCCACTAGATGGAGGGCCTGGCCTGTCGCCTTGGAGGCCCTGCCACCCCGAGGGGACGATAGATGTATTTTCTCAGCTTTCCTCGGGGACTGACTGCCACCGAGTCCTCTTGTCACTGGTGTTGGGGAGTGACTGATATGTCCTGGGCGTGACAGCTGCTAGTCACATGTGGCTCTTGGGGCCTCCGTGTGTGGCTGGTGTGACTGAGGAAGTGAAATTTTCCTGACGTTTGAAAACTGACACTTGATTCGGTTGTTGGAAGACTTACAAGTGTGTTGGGAAACTGCTTTTTTCAGATCAAGTGTTTCCAGTGAAAATTTAGCATCTGAGTTGACAAGGATTGTGGGTATAATCTTAGTGGATTCTAGAGACCTTGGTACCAGAAGAGAATGTAAAATATCTCGTTCATGATTTTATGTTGGTTGTATGGCAAAATGATAATATTTTGGATATGCTGACTTAACATATTATTCGAATATTTTCATATGTGCAAACACACCTTTTTTTCCTTATCCTTTTTAGGGTAGCTACTAGAACATTCAAAATTAATGTGTGCCTCATATTGTATTTCTACTGGACAGCTCTGTCCGTGCCCTCACACCTTGGAGCCTGCTTTTGCTGAACATGTGCTTGGCGGGCCTATAGGGAGAAGGTTAGTGTCTCAGGAGTGCTTTGGGCCACAGGATTCGATCTTAGGAGACCCACAGTGTTGTTTGAAAGGAACAAATTTAAAAAATCATCAGTTCATAAAGTAATACTTCTCGATTGCACCAAGGGACACATTTCTTGTGGGAAAATTAAAAACACTGATGTGAAATACTCTGTTTGGGGAGAAGATACGTTTCTAGCAATAATTTCTAGCAGTGTTTCCAATGATCTTTTGCTGAGATAATCATTAGCATAAAAATACCACCTTGTTATTACTGGAGAATTCTTTGAGACGATTTCACATTCTATGTCTCCTTTGTAAGCGTGAGCACCCAGTCATAGCTCTGGTGCCCCCAGACGCTTGGACGTTGGGAGAGGGAAACCAGCCCGGGCTTCCAAAGGGACTGTAGCTGGTTGGACGGTGACAGCAAGTAAATCTTCCAGAAGCGGGGCTGAGCTCTTGAGTTCAGCGTGGAGGCAGAGTAGCGACTCCGTGACGGAATGGGCTTAATCTGGCCTGGAGTCCTTCTTTTTGCTGGATGAGTGAGCTAGAAAGTGGATTTTGCTGATTTTACTCTCCGTGTGTGTTTTGCCCCAGGGAGAGACTGCGGAATCTTTTGGCGCGAGCATTCAGTTGAGAGACTGTTTTGTAAGTGTGTTGACTTCTCTCGGCCCCGGAGGAGGGCTGAGGCTGCTCTACAACTTCTGCTTCTGTCCGGCACGGGTACTCGCCAATGAAGATGTGTTTGAGAGACCGTTAGCCTCTCACGTGGTGACCTGCAACCCCAGATAATAAAAACGCTCGCCGACATTGAGTGGAAAGGGGCCCGGTGTGTTTGGGTCTGCATCCGCCCCTCTCCCCCTGCCCCTAGTCTGGTGTGGACAGGAGCCATGGAAAGACACTGAGGGGGGAGGAGCAAATCACTTTATGTATATTTTGAAGGTATTGGCCTCTCCGGGCATGCTTGCCATGGCTACCACTCTGATTTGGACATCGTTCTGGGCTATTCAGCTGGGCCCCGTGGTGTTAGAGGACTGTGTGATTGTCCCTGTTTTCTTCCTCAGGGCTAGTTGACATTATACAGATTACAGAGATGCTCGAGTTCACCTGGTGCAATAGAGTGATGCTGGAAAGAAGCTGTCTTGCTGGAAACATTTTTCCAAAAGGCATCAGAGAGGAGCACCTGGCTGGCTCAGTCAGTTACGCACTTGCCTTCGGCCCAGGTCATGATCCCCAGGTCCTGAGGTCTAGCCCTGAACTGGGCTCGTTCAGCGGGAAGTGTGGTTGTCCCTCAGCCCTGCTCGTGCTGTCTCTCTCTCTCTCAAGTAAATAAGTAAAGAAATAATCTTTAAAAAAAAAAAGGCACAGGAGGAACTTCAGTGAAAAATTTCTGTAGTGACCCCTTTTGTAATCTTTTCAGACGAGAATACTTAGAGAAACCTACCCCCTTCCTTGTCTTCTGTAAAAATGAGACTTTAATCTTCCGATTGGTGAAAAGGCACATCTGGGCAGAGAAGACGACCTGTCCTGAGAAGTGCTCTGGGAAATGGGTGCGCGAGCTCGACCTGTCGGAGCCGCACGCTCCACTGGGGGAGCTTGTTAAAAAGACCCCAGACACGGGGGCATGACTGATAGCTTGGTGCCTGGGCCCTTCTTTCAAAGCCCCTTGGTGTGAGGGCCAGAAGGCGGCTCATTTCCTCGAGCCTCCTTTAACAGGGGCAGATTAGCTGTGATTTATCCCCTCCCCCGGGGGCGCCGCTGCTGTAAATGAGGGAAGTCTCATTTATAGCTCCGTCCAAAGACCTGCCGAATGCTAGGAACCTGAATCACTAGGTTATAAAGACTCCGTAGTCTCTCTCTCATCTTTGCTCTGTACTTTTTTTTTTTTAACTGCACCAGCAAACCATACAATAAAAATAAAGACCTCTCTTAAAAAGAAACTTAGACCTAATCCTCTATCCTTGGCCTGCAGTAGGCCTCTCTGCATTGGCAGGCGTGATTTTTATGTTAGTGATCAAGGCGGAAATGTACTTAACTTGGGCTTTCCTCGTTTATTTATGTCCTAAATATTCCTTCCTATTTTAGAGGATCCTCAGACTTAGCACTTACTGGCCGCACGCTTATCCAGGGACAGACTGTAATTTTCTTAGTCATTCTTTAATTTTGTTTCCTGTTCTTAACGATATCTTTTCCCCTTTGTTTCTGTAGGAAGTTCTCCAGCAGCTGATCGTAATGAATTTGCCCAATGTCTTGATGATTGGCAAAGACCCACTGTCTGGTGAGTGGCAGCTGCCCCCTGGGGTGCCCGGGCAGCGCCGTGGGCTCTGAGCAGCTGCTGGACACACAGCTCTGAGCCAGCTCGGTGAAAACACGGCATCGTTTGGGTGAGCTTCTGGAAGGGGTGGCTTACTCCCCAGAGGCGTGAAGCCAAGAGCGCATTTTTTCCCTTACGAATGAGTCCTCCCAACCCCTGGACCCCTCTTTTGCAAGTGCAGAGGCAGGAGAGCCCACTGCTGTCTCTGGAGTTGCCGGGGGGGTCTCTCCGTAGTAAGGACAGAATCCACACCATTTTACCTGTTGGCAAGAAGGTCAGAGTATTTTGCAGGAACAAACATCCCTTCCTCGGGGATCCTGACGTGCTTTCATTGACCCCGAGCTGGATCTCTCCAGCATGTCCTGTCTTGTTTCAGCTTTCATGCCTTCTGCTGGTCTCTGGAGACCAGCGTTGGGCAAGGTTTCTAAGTCCTGGGCTTGGACCCTCAGTGTGACTTTGAAGGACTGAAGGAAATGTCCTCCTGGACACCTTCCAGGAAAGCAGAGCTTAGGGCATACCTGCCAGCTAACTCACCGAGTGAGTTGAAGAGGGTGATAGATATTTTTTTCCTTGGCACGATCGTGTGCCTTGACCCGCACCTATGGCTCGTGGACGTCAGCGTGCAGGCCCAGGGACAATGTCCTCGCTGGCTGGGACTTGTTCCGGTGGGGACCTGGCCGGCGTCGGTCTCTGGCCTCCTAGAATAGGTGAGGGTCCAGGAGTGCAGGAAAGGCCCCCCCACAAAAGTGGCTTTTACAGAAAAGACCAGCTTTCCTCCGTGGCGTCTCCTCACCCTGTTCCCACTGGTGTCTGGCCCCTCTTGCCCTTTTCTTATGAGAGTAGCTGGTGTTGCCTCAGGACTGAAGGAACAGAACTCTGACTGACCGGCCCAGGACAGTCCCCACAGAGAAGCCGTCTCTGAGTGCCGTGGCCCCAGGAGCTGCCGTGGCATCTGGAGGCACCGAGT
This sequence comes from Mustela nivalis, assembly GCF_964662115.1. Classification (NCBI taxonomy): domain Eukaryota; kingdom Metazoa; phylum Chordata; class Mammalia; order Carnivora; family Mustelidae; genus Mustela; species Mustela nivalis. The sequence goes on along the minus strand of NC_139025.1, from coordinate 30,005,038 downwards.
CAGGACCACGGAGCATCAAATCACTTTTCTTGTGGCAGGTGTCCTTAGGGGCCCCGTGAGCTGGCGTGTGGCCTTACCTCGGCGTGAGCCAAAAGGAAGAGGTTTCTTGGACCTCCCCTTGATCACTAGCGCTGTGGGCCGTGAACGTTCACGGCCTTGCACAGTGACGGCTTTGCAGAGGCCGCCCTGGCCCACCTGCTGGCCCCCCTGCTGGCATCTGGCAGCAAACACCCTTCCCCGCTCTGTGCGTCGGTAACAGGGAGCCCTTGGTTCGCCTTGGCCCTGGCTCTGCCTTCGGGCCGTCTGGCTTTGTTTCAGGGTTCCCCCAGGTTGAGGATGCCAGATGCAGCCCACTCTAGCCATAGTCCCGGGCCCCAGGGGCAGTTGGCACTCCCGTGTTTCCGTGGTAACACCAGGAAGGTGGGGGGGTCTGCTTTGCTGTGCAGAATTGTGCTTCCTGTCCTGATTTATTCGGTGGCTGGTCTTAATAGGGGCGGGGAGAGATGCTCGTGGGAGGTGGGTGGTTCAAACGTAGCTCCGCTATTCTGTCCGCTCTGGGGGCAGCCAGGGGTGTAAGGTGAAGAGGCAGGTGAAGCAGCAGGAAAGAAGGATGCTCCCTCCTCGAGCCCCTGGTGAGCCTACCACGTGCTGGGCATCGTGGGTGTGTGAAAACATGGGAATAGGATTGTGCTTCTGGGGTGCAGCTGTGCCATCCCACTTATGATGAGACGACAGAGGCCTGTGGGGTCTAAGTGACGAGCCTGCGGTTACATGGCCTGTTAGCAGACCCTGGGTCCTGGGCTTCCCGCCTGTGTCACACACAGACAGGCCAGGTTGGGCCAGGATTTGACCCTTTTGACCTACAGATGTGGCTCTGGCATATGGTTCAGCCTGACATTAAACACATCCTCCCCACCCCACCCACCAACATCCCGCCATCCTGTCACCCCATCGTGCCGTGTAACTTGCCCACCCTGCCTCTGGTGGGGCCCCTCCTCTTCCCTGTCTGTGCCCCCCCCCCAACCCTTTCCTGCTGCCACCTGGAAGCCTGTCCTCCGGAGGCCCCCTCACCAGCCACCTCCACACCCTGGTACCCTGGCTCCAGCCTCTCCCCTAGCAGAGTCTCTCTTCCAGCCTCTGAGCCACATGGGCCCAGAGGGGGCTGTCTTTATGCAGAGGACCCAGGTCCCCATGTCGGGTCTGGTGCAGAGCAAAAGAATCTACACGGGTGTGGACACTGTGACTTGTTTTTGAAATTGCTTTATTGAGCTATAGTTTTGTGCCATCACATTTGCTCCCCCTCAGGATACAACGTAGTGATTTTTTGTCGTGAGTGTATAGAATTGGGCAGACTTCACCATCATTCAGGCTTAGAACATTGTGGGGCGGCTGCTTTTGAGGCTGTGACTGGTGAATGGAGTGTCCCTAGCACCGTATAGAGTCAGTACCCATCCGTCGAAAAGGTAGTGTCACCAGCTCTGACGGACAGGCCGAAAGAGAGTGTGCACGTTGGCCTGGCAGCAAGCTCGGGGGGCCTCTGGGCCGGCCTGACTCCCCGTGGCTTCAGCAAGCTCCGCCCGGGGGGCTGGGGCCGCCTCACCCCGCGTCACCGCAGGGAACTGTGAACTGGGTGCACGCTTGGGTAGTTCTGACAGGGGTCCCAGGGCCTCTGAGAACAGGGGAGGTTGGCAAGGGAGGCCCGCCAGCGAGAAGACACAGAGGCATGTTTATGGAATAGTGTGTTCTGTCTTAAATTTTAAAACATAGATGAGTGAAGAAGCATTTTGGGTTTCTTTTTAAATAAAGAACAAAGCCTTTTGGTTTCTTTTTTGTGTGGTTGCCTAGAAGTGGGTTTGGGAGTTGGGAGGGGCGCTGCCTTTTCACTAATGCTGCCACACATATCTTAGGGGCAGGCCTGTGCTCTTGCTGGCTGGTGAGGGAACCGTACTGTTACTTACAACGTTTCCCAGTTCATGGTTTTGTTTGGTGGGTGGGGGCTTTTTCTTTGTCTTTTTTTTCTTTTGGCAAATGCACCTCAGTGGAGCCCAGCAAAGTGTCTAGTCAGACACCCACACACACACAGTGACATCCATCCCGAGACACCAAACATTTGCCCCCAACCTCTGACCTAGGGAAGGAAGATGTCATAATTCCTACTATTAAGAGATTTTTTCTGTGTATAGAACCTGCCACACCCATTGAACAAAAGGATGTTCTCTCTCTTTTTTTTTTTTTTTCTGCCTTGGGTGGGATTCAGGGACAGCTCCATGAATGTGAGGAAGAACCTCATATACTTTAAAGTGCTTTTCAAATCTCTCCTCAGGGGCGCCTGGGTGGCTCAGTGGGTTAAGCCACTGCCTTCGGCTCAGGTCATGATCTTAGGGTCCCGGGATCAAGACTCTCTCTGGCTCGGGCTCTCTGCCCCTCAGGCTCTCTGCTCGGCAGGGAGCCTGCTTCCCTCTCTCTCTCTCTCTCTGCCTGCCTCTCTGCCTACTTATGATCTCTCTCTGTCAAATAAATAAATAAAATCTTAAAAAAAAAAAAAAAATCTCTCCTCAGTGTCTGTCCCCGCCTGACCCCAAATCCCCTTTCTCTCTTATCTCTTTTGTACCTTGATGGCCTCTCTGGGTGTTCTAACAGTATTTGGTTTTGCAGCGGTCTCTCAACTGGATATCAGTCCCTTGGGAGGCGTCTGCCTAGTGCCTCATCACTGTGGACCCCACATCTTAGAGCCTGGCCTGGGGTCTCATAGGACCCTGCTCTGAGCCCCTTGCTCACCTTTATATGACAGCTGTTGGTGGGAAAGCCTTGTGCTGGGGCTCTCAGGGCCGGGTCTCGTAGAGTGTCGTGTGTTGTGCTTCTGGCTGGCCAAATCCTGCCCTCCTCTCTCACCCACACTCGCTTGTCAGGCTGATGCCTTGGCTCTACCTTCCAAACACCTGAGCTCTTCTTCCCTCTTCCTGCCTCACTGCCACCCCGGTTCCAGACACCCCTGACTTTCACCTGGCTACACACCAGAGTAGCCTTCTGCCCACCTGCTGTCCCTGTCCTTGCTTCCTGCCGTCTGTCCCCTGCCCTGGTCTCCTTAGCAAGTGAGTCAGATTATGTTACTTTACTGCCCCCTCCCTCCTGGTGCTAGGACCCGTGCACGCTGGCCGGTTCCACCACCTGGCTCCCTTTTCCCAGGCACGCATGGGTCTTGGCTCAGGGGCCACCTGTGACTGCAGCCCCCTGGCCTCTGGGACCCCATCCCCTCATCCTGCTCTGCCCTCCCTTTCTCACAGTGTTTATCACTCTCTGGTATACTTGATCATTTATTTTTCATGACTGTTGCATTGTTTATCAACCCCCCCCCACACACATATATGCACGCGTGCGTACACATACACACACAATGTAATCTCTCATGAGGGCAGGATCTTTGTGGGTTTTTTATTTTTCTATTGTTGCCACTATGTTCCAGATATCTAGAGCAGTGCCTGGCACATAGTAGGTGCTCAGTAAATGACGACTGCTGGAGACCCACCTTCATCCTCTCTCCTGTCCCCACTTTCCTGTTCTTCAAATGAGTGCTCCTGAGGAGAGTTAAAGACAAGCTCTCCCAGATGGGAAGGTCAGATGTCCGTGGTCAGGGTCTCGTGAGAGCTGCTCTCTGCCCAAGCCCGTGTGTGCGGCTCTGCGAGGCCCGAGGTGAGGCCCTAGAAACTGCCCTCGCCTCAGTCTTGCCAGCTGCGCGTCCATTAAGTACACTGGCGTGATTTACCAGAGTCTGTTCTGGATGTCCGCTTTGTCCGTAAAGCAAGGAAAGGTTTTGGGCCAGACCTAGACCAGCTTCCCCGTCCCTTCAAACCCTGTTCTCTCAGCAGCCAGACCTGCCACCGTGCCACACACAAAAAACTAGATTCGCCTGATGGGAAGCCAGGGTGGTGTTAGCAAATTAATTTCTCTGCTGAGTCATTCAACAGTCGGGCTGGGAGAGAGCATGGCTTTTCTTGCCAGGTTTGGATCCAAGTGCAGTGGTGGTATTCTGACTTGTACATGGCTGATCCCACGTCAGACGTGCAGAACGGGAGGGAGGGAGCCCCTGAGGTGCAGAAACCCAGCGAGAGAGGAGAGGGAAGGCATTCAGAGGCACACAGCGTTAGGATCTCATGGAAGAGAGACGTATCTGTCACTGTGAGTTCTGCAGGGGGATGCATACATGGGCAGGCAGAAGTGCCGGCCGCCCTCCTCTTTCTGCCTGGTGCAGACACCCGGCGAGATCCCCGGGCCCTGGGAGGGCTGATCCCAGAGCCTACAGAGTGCTGCCCGCGAACACGGCCGGAGCTTTGGAGGAGAGCCTGGGGTCTTCCCTTTATCCCTATTCAGTGTGCTTGCCCTTGGTCTTTGGTTTTCTCCATGTACTGGGGGTCCTAGAGACACAGAAAGCACCATGAGGCGTAAGAGTGTTTTGAGCCCGCAGATCCTGTGAATGTCCTCCCTCCCAGCCCATGCAGGCCTCCATTCTGATCGCTGCTCTGGCTGAGGAAACCAGAGAGCGACTTTCCAATCTGCCCTGCCCTCACCTCCCACATACTAGATGAGAATGACCCTATACCTTTCCTTTTCTGAGAAGGCTACCTACCCTTCAGCCAGAGCCCCCACAGAGAAGCTCAGCCTATCCCTCTCCTCCAGCTTTTGTGTCAATGCCCACCCTCTCCTGGGGGGTTCAGGGGCCCTGGAACCAAGCAGGCTATCTGTGCTCAAGAAGCTTCCAGTCTTTGTTAGAGAAAGGATAGGAGGAGGACAGCATTGGTAACTACTAGATCTGTTCCAGGGCAAGAAGCGATGCAAGTGTACTTTCCAAAGAGTGCAGAGCAGGTAATAAGCTCTGCCTAGGCGGGTTGGGAAGACTTCCTGGAGGAGGTGTTTGGCAGAGCATCAGAAAGGAAGGTGTCCTGGGATGGAAGAGCTTGAGGGGGGAGAATTGTGTTGGACTCCCATGAAGGGCACCATACTCAGGACACAGCTGACACACATTCAAAGGCCAGAGGGAGACGGGGCTCCCTGAGACTCCTGGAATTTAACAGTGTTTGCTTGCTCTCCTATCAAGGGCATTTTGGAAGTACTTTTCAGATCCCATGGAAGCCTTCCCTCGTGGTCCACACTGTGCTGCTCCGTGTTTCAGTGGTGAACAGGGAGATTGTGCGGGGCTGGTGTGCCCATGGCAGCCAGGAAGGAGGGCCCAGAGTCTGGATTATTAGGAACAATCTTCTTGTCCCCGCGAAGGGGGGACAAGGGCTGGCTTCCCTCCCCTGCCATCTTCCTGCAGTCCTACCCTCCCCCCTGTCCTGCTTGGCAAGGGACATGGTGGCAAGCATCCACCGTTGGAGGTTAATGAGACATTCTTGAGTTCTTTCTCCATACCTTTTTTTTTTTTTTTTCTTTCAATTTTCCCCTAAGTCTGATCTTGTCTTGTATGCATATAGTTTTATTTCTGGTTTTATTATAAAAACCTCAGATCCTTGAAATGAAGAGGGAAGATGTAAGCGAACAAAAAGGAAAACCAACCTTGCAGGCTTCTGATTCTGTTTATGCTCCCTGTCCCCTCCTTGAGGGAACAGGCTCAGAAAATCTCCCAAACCCTATTTCGCATAGCGAGGCCACATCATGCCTCTTGGCTTCTGTGCTGCTGGCTGGGTTTAGAAATGAGTTTTTCAGTCCCATCTAGAATGCGGGGGGTTGCTGGCACTTCATCGGCAAGCTAGCCCTTGGCTCCTCCAGGAACGTGAGGAGCTTGGCTAACACCAGGCCCAGGCAAGTGTTCCAATGCGGCCAAAGGCTGGCCTTCGGAACAGCCCGTGGGATCGGCCTGGAGACCAGCCTTTGTTTAGCAAACTTCTTAGCGATGGGCTGTACACAGAGACGGCTCCCCTGGCTGCGATCACCACACCATGGCTTCCAGCGGGACTGTGCCCTGTGGCCGTGGCCATCCGCCGAGGAGGGACGAGATGTTATTTGTGAAAGGTCTTTATGGTCCCCGAGAGGATTTGGGCTTTGAGTCTTTTGCCTGGTGATCGGGGGGGATCCTGCCTCCTGTCCTCTCCTGCCCACGCAGACGCTGGGTCTCCAGCTGAATTCTGGTGGTCGATTCTGCTTTTTCTGGTCTTCTGTTACTGGCTGCTCAGGAGAAGTAGCTCTCACCTGCTGGGCCCGGGGAAGGCTGGGTGCGGCGGCAGTCGGGGGTGGGGGCCCTTTTTGTTGGTGGTGATGCTGTCCGGGGGGCACGGTGGGACTGTTTTGGGTGTTCTTTGTCATCTGGGAGCAGCTGCCTCCCGTCAAAGGCCTCCTATTGCCCACGTGGTGGTGCGGGGTGGGGGGGGCTAAGGGGTGGGGGCAGGCTTGCTGTGGGTGGTGGACAGACACTGGGATGATGCGCTAGGGAGGCCTCTGCCCCATTTCGCACAGACATGTGACTCTGCCTGCCAGAGCCCACCTGCGATGACCATTTATTTAATAATTAAAGGGGTTATGGTAATGCCTGGTGGGGGCCACATTCTGCTTATGAGAAAGCTAGGTAAAGGTTTCACAGGGTTCACACTTCCAGACAGGGAGGTAGCAGGTGTGTGGGGGGTGCCTGCCTCAGCCCGCATGGACCGGGACAGGTACATGGAGGGTCCCCATGGGCCCACCTACCACCTACCACCACCTCGCCTTTCATACTGTTCCCCAGCAATTCCCCGGGGAAGGCAACCCTGACTGTTTAAATAGTAATAAACAGCTGTTCTTGATCTAAGTGGAACCCCCAGGAGGACCTGCAGAGCTGTGCCCGTGTCGGTGAGTCCCGGGGTGTCTCCACTGAGGAGACAGGTACACAGTCATGCTCAGTGCAGGGCTAGTTTTAAATCAACGAAACAGGCCCACCATCATCCTCAGGAAACGGCTGTTTTTAAAACAAGAAACTGGGAAGAGCATAGTTGGTGATTGACTCAAGCCCGTAAGGCAGAGGAGAGCAGCGTGAGGAAGTATTAAGGAAAAGTATGTCCGTGCGTGTGTGAGGCCTCCATCGTGGCTGGGAAGGAAGGCAAGCCTGTTCTCTGGGTCCTTCTGCTGGGGGTTCGATGTGAGCTGCTCAGGTGACTGGTCTAGTCCGCAGGCGTGCGTTAACTACCTGCCCACTAGCACACTGGGATCAGATGCTCAACCAGATAGAGCCTTGCTCTGGAAGGAACTGGGACCATCGGTAATGACAGGGATGGTAGAGAGTTGGGGCAAAGCAAGCAGTGGCCAATCTGGAACCAGATCTGAGTCCGGGACCCCGCTTATCTAAACCTGTTCTTGTTTGTAAGATGGAGAGAATACTGTGCTCTGGGGGTTCAGTCCAATGATCATGTATTCTGTGCACGGGCAGACATGGTCTGTAGGCATGTGGGGAGACCAAATTAACTTGAATGGGTCCATTTTCTAGCCTGTGAGGGTTAAACCTTCAGCCTTTTTTTTTTTTTTTAAAGATTTTATTTATTTATTTGACAGAGAGAAATCACAAGTAGATGGAGAGGCAGGCAGAGAGAGGGAGGAAGCAGGGTCCCTGCTGAGCAGAGAGCCCGATGCAGGACTCGATCCCAGGACCCTGAGATCATGACCTGAGCCGAAGGCAGCGGCTTAACCCACTGAGCCACCCAGGCGCCCCTAAACCTTCAGCCTTGCTGGCCGTTTGCAGATCTTGGGCTTCTGTGGTTGTAGAGAGTGGAGTTAGCGTGACGGAGGGGACTCCGTGGTGGTACCTTTCTCTGGTCTTAAAGGTAATCGCTGTCTTCCAACTGCCACCAGGCAGAAGGTGTGCAGCTGGGGATTAGAGGAGCTCCATCTAAGAGGGGTCTTGGTGTCCCCTTGCCCAAATCCCCACCTTCATAGCTCAGTGATCATTTATAGACGATAAGCATTATTTCCTGTATCCAGAGACTAGGAAGTGGCTGCCTCTTAGCGAATCCGAATACAGCCAAAAAGGACTCTTGAGATCGTGTACTGGGCATGGGGGACGGGTTTTGTTTCATGTGTCAGCTTCCATTGATCGACAGTGGCTGTCACGTGCTCTGTTCAGGAGGATTCTGAGGCCTCATTTCAGGTTCCGTAAGAAGCCGGTGAGATGATGTGTACCACGGACGCAAGATGAAAGGATTTTTCAACCCAGATCTAACCCAGCTGCTGAGCAGAGAGCCCGATACCGGGCTTGATCCCAGGACCCTGAGATCATGACCTGAGCTGAAGGCAGAGGCTTAACCCACTGAGCCACCCAGGCGCCCCATGTTCATGTACTTTAATTGTCCAACCATCCTCCTATCCCCAGGCCCACCCTCACCCCACGTGCAATGTCAGATAGCTTCTCTTCTGTTTTGGAAGCTGACTACCACACATATCTGTAGCTTTATACGTATCTTCGATCAGCAGATGCATTCCAGCTCTGCAAAGAAAGGCCACTGTGAGTTTCTCTGTGTCAAGGCTTCAGGAAGCAGGTAGTAAAGTAACTAAGGTTTTTCTTAGACTCAGCCATCAGCTCAGGCCATCATGGGATTCCCCCTGGGGTTTTGAGTAGATGCAGAGGCTGTCGGAGGTTTTCAGCCCTCCCCCCACTCCTTGGTTGCTTATGACTCACTCAGTACAGAAGTCCACATTGCTTCGTGCCCCGCTCCCATTTCTCCGAAAAACCACTCTAGTGAGCTTAACCAGGAAGCATTTATAATTTGACACATGCTCTGTTCCCTTTCCTCCAGGCCTTGCATGTGCTGGTCCCATGACTGAAAAGCTCTGGTTCACCTGCCTCCCACATTGCTTCTCATCCTTGGGTCGCAGCTCACAGGTCACTTCCTTGAGGAAGCCTTGTTTGAGCCTCACTGCAAGCTAGATGTCCTTCCTCGGGGTTTCTGTAGCGCTTGTTGGCTTTTTAGAGTTGCTGGCGGTCTTGGTCTGTACTCCTGAGCTCAGCGAGCCCCTGGCACGTAGTAGGTGCTTGGGAGGGCGTTGTCGGTAGGTCTATTTCTTCTTTGCCTGCGTAACTCTGTCCCTGAGCCAGTCTCGCTGGCAGGGACCCAGTACAGAGTCTTCTGGTATGTTTTGAAACTATTCAAAACCCAGATCGGGCGGATTTATGAAAATAGCAGTAGTTCGCCTTACTGTTGAAATCTTAAGAAATTGGGCAGCAGCTTCCCAGGAGAAACGAGGAATCTTGTGCTTTTTAAAATATATTTATTTTTCAAATTGCATAGGAATCTATGTATGGGGTGAAAATCACAGGGTGCATTTGTTGTAAGGGCACCCGGGTAGCCTGGTCAGTTAAGCATCTGCTTCTGGCTTGGGTCGTGATCCCAGGGTCCTGGGATCGAGCCCTGCCCGAGGCTCCCTGCTCAGCGGAGAGTCTGCTTCTCCCTCTCCCTCTGTGCACATGGTCTCTCTCTCTTTCTTTCTCAAATAAATAAAATCTTTTTAAAAATGAGTGAGGGCAGAGGTTAATTCCCTAGGACCCCGTTCATGGCCAGAAAGTTCATTTTAAATAATTTTTTTTCCATGAAAATTTTTTCAAAGATTTCTCTCTCTCCCTTTAAAACCTCTGCCCCGACTCTGTTCTAAAACATAGCGAACAGGAATTCCGTACTTTTCTAATGGGTATCAGTGAGTGAGTGACTCACGGCTGTCATTGTGTGTGGCTGCTGGGTGCTGAGGGAACAGAACCCTTTGTTCTCCCACCGAGCAGCAGAATGTGGGCTGAGCCCTTTGTGTACACGTACACGGGGTTTCTGGGCTCTTCCCTGCAGCCGGTGCCTCTGCTGCTGGCAGTGGGCCTGCCCAGGGCTTGTTCCCGCGGTCAGTTTGCTGTTTTTATGTGTTGCGAGCTGGGAATGTGGATCATTGGAGTTGCTTAAATTATTCTAGAGTATGATATAATTAGGACCTTTGGGGCCTTTCCTGTGAACAGAGCAGGTAGAGATTTGCCTTGTGAACTCTGACTTCCGTCTGGGACGATCTGAGACCTTCCAAATGCTTTCCTCCTGCGTGTCCGCTCCCTGCTGGTTATACACCGGGCGCATGGCCTGTGCAAGGTGATCATCACTGGTGACAGCTTGGCGGGGTTTGAGGGGGGTTCCTGCGCCTGTTAGGTCCACCAAAGGCTTATGAGGGGCACTTGTCAGGTGTCTGGGGACTGACTGAGGGGCCAGAGGTGAGAGCATGCATGTGGGCTGGATATAGCACTGTGGCCAGGGAAAGATTTTGGTGAGACTGACTGTAGTCTCTGAATATTCCCGTGGGCATTTCCTTGTCATCCAGACTAAAACTGTGATTGATCATCAGCTCAGGTTTAAGGCAGAACTTAGTCATTGTGGTCTTGCATTTATTTATGTCTATGGATTAGGACCTCTGGAGCCAAGGAAAAGGTTTCCAGGTAACAAAAGGCTTTAGTGTGAAATTTTTTTCCATTTTAGACATTGATGAAGTTCTGTACTTTATCAGCAAAGAGAAGGACTTGACCATCTCCCTGCACGTGCAGTGCCAAACCTTAAGCATATTCTTAGGACTGTGGTCTGAGTGCTCTCAGGGGTCCCCGAGGCCCAGTCCCCCAACCCGTCCTGCCCACCTTCAGGCTGGAAGGTGATAACGGGGCGGGGGGGGGGTGCAGCTTTGGTTGAGAGAATGCCCAGCCCCCATACCTGAGACTCAGCCGTGATCTCGGGAAAAGCCATGTTGAGCTGCTTCTCGGGAGAAATATTAAGACAAGATCACACATCACTCCGCACACAGGTTACACCCAGGGACTGGAAATGAACCACGACACTAATTCCTGGGGCTCCGGCTGGGTTTGCTCCTCCCAGTGGTTGCTAGGGATACGTTGGGCCATTTTTGCCCAGAGTGAGTGGGTGCTGGTAAGTCTGTCAAGAAAACCGAACTATTGGTGGCTTGTCACCCCTCCCCCCAGTAGAACAGGACATGATAAGAAAGGGAGAGCCCCGTGGAATTTTTCACCTGGCAGCACCCTTGCACATCACCCAGCTCATGGCATCGGAAAGTAGCGAGATGGTTTCGTAGAAACGGAGACCAAGCCTGCGAGACAAGAGTTCTGCCAGTCGGAGCCACACCTCTCTGGGTGACGAGCCCGTGTGGAGCCCAGTATCTGACTCTGTTTATTTACGTGATCAAAACCAATTAGGCCTGCCGAGGAGGGTGTGTGCGGCCTCAACCATAATAGGAGAGATACAGTGCCAAACGGCAAAATAGTAGTGTTTTGGCAAAATGGAGACGGACCGGAAGGGCAGAGGCAAGGGAGAACGGGGTATTGGGACTGGCTGTTTTGGGGTTGTGAGAAAGTAGAATCGTAAAGCCTTTCTGTGGGGCAATTTATTAAGGAAGGAGGGACGTGCATACCAGCCACGAAGTGTTCTCTGTAGCAGTGTTCACATTCAAAATAGCGAAGACTTGAACCCCTTCGATCGGGCTGTCCGCTCAGCTGGGAGCCTGCTTATCCCTTTCCCTCTGCCCCTCTCCCCACTTGTGCTCACTCACTCTCTTCCTCTCTCTCTCTCGCAAAAACCATAAAAAAAAAAAATTGACACGTATATATTTGGGATTTGCTCTAGAATACTTCAGCCAAACACTGATACAGAGGACGTGGGGGAGGGGCGTGGAACCGATGGGTAAATGTTGATTCTGTGAGGTGGGGAGGGGGATTGCAGCTGCACTCTCTTGTCTGTTCCACGTTCTGTATGATGGAAAGGTGGAGTTACATGCAGCCTTATTTTGGAGGACTTGGTATTTCCCATGGGGAATACTCTCTCCCCTGTGCTTTGCTTTACACACACAAAAAAGAGCTGCTGGTTCTGCAGTTCATTCATTATCATGAGAGGGTGTTTATGTTATCGGAATGGAAAAGGGCCACAGATAGCTACGGACGGAATTTTCATTTGTTAAAGAAAAAAAAAAAATCACCCATATGAAGAAAACAGATGAATATCGCTGGGCAGAAAGACGACCGTTTTTCTAGCTGGGTTTCCCCTCCCTTCCCCCTGCAGCAGGCAGAGATCCCCGGTGAAACTTCACGAACAGTTGAGCTTAACTAGATATGTTGTTCTTTTGGTTTAGGGAAGAGCATGGAAGAAATCAAGAAGCTGCTGCTGCTGGTGCTGGGCTGTGCCGTCCAGGTAAGGACTGGGCGGGGATGGGGAGGTCCTCCTCTCAGCCGTCTTGGGCTGGGATTCCCGAGGGAGGAGTTCTAGGATTCCTGAGAGCGTGGTGGCCACTATGTCTGGCACAAGGCACCATGGGTCAGACAGCAGGTGGGGACCCGTGTGCCAGGATGCTGTTAGCACACTGTTCCCAGTATCGAAACATCTAGAGATCTATAGGAGCATCAGTAAACTAGGGCCTTTGGCCACGTTGGCTTGTGGCCACCTTTTTTTTTTTTTTTTTTTTTAAAAAAAAAACATCTGGCCCTTTACAGATGAAGTTGGCCAGCTTCTGGTCTAGACCCAGTGTTCTTGTTCTTTCCTTGTTTAAGAATCCCCTGGAGAGCTGATTTCGGCATCCCCACCCCCCACCCGACCTGGTGTTGTCAGTCTGGGATGAACTTTTTCAAAATCACCCCCCTAGGTGATTCTACTGTAGGTCTGATGCGGGGTCCTCTGACAACTTCTAGAGAAACCTCCATGGAAGGGCTGGTGGGTGGACAGGAGCTTGCTTGGTTGTGAGGGAGAAAGCCAGGAGAAGGCTTGGGTAGCTGGCCAATTTGGTCTGAAACCGTACTTAGGCAGTGGGGTGGCCCTAGGTCACCCTCACACGATGCTTCCTTTAATGCCTGTCACCCTCCACAGTGTGAGAAGAAAGAGGAATTTATCGAAAGAATCAAACAGCTGGACATTGAGACCCAAGCTGGGATCGTGGCCCATATACAGGAGGTAGGTGTGTGGCTCTGGGGGACGTGGCTGTAGACTGCTCCTGTGGCCACCTGGACTGGAGCACCCTCCACCGGCGAAAAGCTTACCGAGTAGATCACCTGTTAATGATCTTGCCACTAATAAGATGCAGACGCTGCAGACACATTAATTCTATTTGGAAAGGTAACCATCGGCAAGCTAAAACGGGATAAAAATAAGAAAAAAAAATTTTTTTTAACCCTCAATCAAGTCTTCTTTTGCCTCTTCTTCTTGCCTAATATGGACTCAGACTATTTTTAAGAGCTGTCAAGTGGTTTAGGCTCAGATTTGATTTACAGACCCTGAGGATGTCTTCTGGCAAATGTCACCCTCCTTCGAATGGTGGATCTTTATAGAGAGACATTCTCCGCCTCTGTTGGTGACACGGCAGAGAAACAAGCTGCCCCCACTTGGGGAGGTAAAACCCAGCAAGTCCCGGGGGCTGTGAGGAGACCAGGCCTTCTGGGTCAGGAGGGCTCTGCACCAAGAGCAGCCCCTTCACCATTGTCCTTAGGTGGACGTGGTTTCGCTGGAAAGTGAGCCTGGAGAGGCAAGAGCCCACCTGATTTTCTCCCTCAACCACCACCCTACCCTATCTCCAGAAGGAGCACTGTATGCTTTAATCACATCCGGAGATACAGTTCAGCCTGCAGTGAAGACACAAAAAAGACACAAGCGGGAGCTCATAGGAGCAGGTGGATAACTGGCAGGGGCAGCTGGGGGCAGAGCTCCCCATGCCAGCACGAGGGACCGCAGCTCCAGGGCTCGGGGCTCCCACAGCTGCGCAGGGCGTGGTGCGTGAGGCTGGTGAGCTCTGAGCCAGGATTGGAAGCAGGAGATGGAGGCAGCTCGTCACAGGGAGGGGTCCGTCAGGGAAAGTCAGTAATGTAGCAGATATTCTCAGCCCCCGTATCGGGCTGAGCGACGGAGAGCCTCAGAATGATTCTGCTCTTTAATTTTCCTTGCACGTCTGTGTATTTGGAAAATAGTGTTTATTCCAGGACCTGGGTCCTTGAGACTCGCTGGTTCTTTCCACTTGCTGCCTTTCCTGCTCAGACAGCGGGTTATTAGAGAGATAGAAGGGATGTAGCCAGAAAGGAGTCCTGTATCTCTCAGGCTGGTGAAGGGGCCTGGCCTTCACGGTTGGCTGGGTGCTGCTTAGATGTCCAGGTGTGCGGAAAACTGGGGGAGGATGGGCACCAGCCTTTAAAAGTTCCTTGGGCGACTGACGTATTCCTGGGGTTGAGCCCCTGTGCTCCTTCCTCAGAGGCCTTTCCCCAGCCTCGGCTTGGGGCAGGTCTAGCACTCAGCCTCTACTCTTCATCCTGAGCCTGCCCTGGACCACGGGCTGAGATTTCTCCTGATCCTTCATGATCAGCTGAATCTGTTTTTCCTTTGTAAGGTGAGGAGAGGTAAGAAAGGGGGTGCCTTTTGAGAAACTAAAGGACCCTTTCTTTCTTTCTTTCTTTCTTTTAAGATTTTATTTATCTGAGAGAGAGAAAGTATGAGCAGGGGGAGCAGGAGACGGAGAAGCTTAGCAGGGAGCCCAACGTAGGACTTGATCCCAGGACCCTGGGATCATGACCTGAGCCAAAGGCAGACACTAAACCAACTGAGCCATCTAGGCGCCCCCTCTGCCTTTCATTTTTGTTTAACTATTTTCTGTCTTTCTGCACGGCTCTGAAAAATTTAAGAATGTTTTTGGTGTGCCTCACTGAGTGGATAGCCCTGATTTTTTATTTTCCTGTTGAGACCTGAGTCCGAGATTACTTCTCTTCCCAAACTGAAACACGAGGTACTCAAAACAAGGGGCTTGTGCACTCTTGGCAGGTCTGGAAGGGGAGGAGGTGAGAAGTCAGGCCAGCAGAAGCCATGGAGAGGCAGCCCAGTACAGACACAGCAGTGGGCCTCCGCTCACACCTGTCGGAAAGGGGAAGAGCTCACGTGACCTTTGGGGATGAGATAACAGTCCTACCTGAAGATTGCTTTAGATTGATTCAGACCAATTCCCCCCACCCCCAATAAAATTGTCGTGTGCCCAACATTCTGGCAGAAGAGTTTGATTTAACATTTGGTGTATTCCCATTGGGTTGGAAGTAGTAACACACGGTCCCTCTCCTCCCCCTCGGAGCCCCTGAGGCTTCCCTGCCTTGTGTTGGAAGCTGGCAGTGCTCCGGGAACAGCGTCAGAGGACTCTTTAGGGAAATACCGTACTGGAGGAGTGCTTTTTGGCATTAAAGCCAACCCCCAGGTCCTCATTTCAGGCTGTGTTGAAAGCGGGAGTGACTTGCCAAGGGAAGCTGGCACCTCCTTACGCAGCCCCCTTCCCACAGCAGAGGGCTGGTCCGTGAAGGGCTGCTGGTGTCGGTGGGGCACGTCAGTCATGGATGCTCCTGGCCGGCCTCCACAGCGCCTCCCCCTGTGCCCACAGGTGACCCACAACCAGGAGAACGTGTTTGACCTGCAGTGGCTGGAGCTCCCGGACGTGGCCCCAGAGGAGCTGGAGGCCCTCTCAAGGAACATGGTGTTTCATCTCAGGAGGCTCATCGATGAACGAGACGAATGCACAGAGGTGCGTCCCCTGACACCAGCGGGAGAAGGTTCTAGAAATGTCAAGCTGGTCGAGGGTGGGGCTCCTCCATTCATGTGCTCCTGGTCGTCCCACTGAATATTTTGTCTCTTGAAACTCCTACCCTCTTTCTCCTGCCTCCCTCTCTCGGGGTGTCTGGCTCCCAGCAGGGGTTTTACTCCTTGTCTTCTGACATGTGTGGCCGCGTTGCGGGGGGGCACAGGCGCCATGTGGGCTGCACTGGTGAGACTGCTCCCCCCCCACCCCCGCCGCAGTTGATCGTGGACCTGACCCAGGAGCGGGACTACCTGCAGGCGCAGCAGCCGCCCAGCCCGCTCAAGTCGTCCAGCACCGAGTCCACCCCCAGCCCCACCAGCAGCCTCTCCAGTGAGGACAAGCAGCACCTGGCCGTGGAGCTGGCCGACACCAAGGCCAGGCTGCGCCGTGTCAGGCAGGAACTGTGAGTCTCCAGTGACCCCGGGCTGCCATTCTGCTGTCGTGTGGGGGCTCGCCAGCACAGTGTCTTTCGTGCCATCTCCCTTGGCGTGGTGTGGCCGACCGGAGCCCGCTGGTGTGGGCCCCAGTGTCAGCGGGGCTTGGCTCTGCC
Organism: Mustela nivalis; assembly: GCF_964662115.1. Lineage (NCBI taxonomy): Eukaryota > Metazoa > Chordata > Mammalia > Carnivora > Mustelidae > Mustela > Mustela nivalis. Next base: position 29,988,927 of record NC_139025.1, on the reverse strand, counting down.
CCGAACTTGGTCGCAGTCTGAATGTGGCCCCGTCGCCTCCCTGTCTGGGCTCCTGAGTCCAGGTTACAGATCGTTTGTCCACACCCATCTGGTCAGGGGCAGGAATGATCACACCTGGGGAGGTTTTCTTGCCTGGAGGGAAGACGTGGCTCCCCCCATCAGGTGAACCTGTTGTCCCCTCTTTCCTGCAGCAGGTGAAGTGACATTCACTGCACACCCTGGGAGCTGCCCGCCTCCCCCTGGCTGCCTGCCTGGCTGTGGGGGATGCACCTGTAGTTAGAGCCTTCTTACCTGCCTGCACCCTCAGAAGGAAATCTGGTGTCTGGTGGGGGGTGTTTGAGAGCAGGTTTTTAAAGGTTAGAAATGGGAGAAGAATTTGAGTAGGAACATTTTGGCGGGCTCAGTCTGCAGACTGCCCTCCTGGCTCCCGGAAGTGTCCCCTTCCCTCTCCCTCCTGTGGTCTCGTGAGGTGCGGGGGCTGGTGGGGGGGCTAACTGAGAAGGGCTCACCGTGGTGCCTCCACGTCACCCCCAGGGAGGAGAAGACGGAGCAGCTTGGGGACACCAGGCACGAGGTGGACCAGCTGGTGCTAGAGCTGCAGAAGGTCAAGCAGGAGGTAAGTGGGAGGGGCTTTGCGCATGTCTAGGGGGTGGGGAGCTGTGCACCCTGTGTCTGGGGGGCTCCCCCAGAACTGTGGCCTGGAGGTTTGGGAATGCAGCCTCAGAAGCTTCCAGCAAAGGCCTCTGTTTCTGTCTGGCCCAAAGCAGCATGGCCTGAGAGCCAGTTGTCCTAAGAACTGCTTTGGTAGGGGAGTGACCCTGTGTGGGGGGGACCCCTCCCAACATGGACCTGCCCGGCCACCAGAAACTGGCTTCTCCTGGGGCGTCCTGGGAATGTTACACTCCTGGGGCTCGACCCCTCCTCCCTCTGCAGAGGGATGCCCTGAGCTGGGTGCCCCTGCCTTTTCCCGCCTTCCAGAACATCCAGCTGGCGGCTGATGCCCGCTCTGCTCGCGCCTACCGAGACGAGCTAGACTCCCTGAGGGAGAAGGCGAACCGCGTGGAGAGGCTGGAGATGGAGCTCGTGCGCTGCAAGGAGAAGCTGCATGACGTGGACTTCTACAAGGCCCGCATGGAGGTGAGCCCACGCCTCCCAGACGCACCTGCCAGGTGTGGGGAAAAGGGAGCCATGGGATCTGGAAGGTCCCCCTCTGTGCTCCCTGCCTGGTTGGAGGTGGGAGGGCAGGGGGAGGAGGGAGAGCTCCTGTAGTGAAGTCCTCTGATTTCTTTTAGGGTTTTTCTTTTTCTTCTTCTTGCTGGTAGGAAGAAACGGAACTCCGTTTCTTCCTACCACTTCATGAAGTCCTACCACTTCATGAGTTGTTTTATTTTCTCAGATGAAAGGGGCAAAATTCCTGGCACTTGGACTGGTCCCATAGTAAGCCCTCAGTCGTGGAACCCACTCAGATCCTGAGGTTCTGGGTGGATGGTGCCGGGGAGGGCATCGGGGCTGACGGGACTGGAGACCAAGACCCAGGTGGGGTCCCTGATGCCTCAGTCGTTCACCCCGGCTGCCTCATGTCAGCTGCAGGTTCTAGGGACCCTCCTTTCCAAGGCTTTGGGGGTTTTGCCCCCATCACTAACCCCGGGGACTCTGGAAGTAGTTGCCCCGGGGACTCTGGAAGTAGTTGTTCTGGGCTGGTAGAATCAGGATGTCCGTGCATACCAAGTGGGCTTGTTTGGTAAGAAATAATCCCAGTTGCCACCCAGGAGGTTTTGAGGGGACTGAGCACAGGTCTGGGGAGCACAGTGGTCCTCTCCCAGCCGTGCTGCTGGCAGGCATGCTTGGGGAAGACTGTGTGGCTGAAGACAAGACAGGCTCTCCTGCAGCAGGCGGGCCCCGCCCCAGGGCCGTGGGAGGAGTGTGGGAGGCCGTAGGGGCAGGGCCTGTTTGTTGCCCAAGGAATATCTGTTCCCTGAGGAATGTGACACCCCACCTCCTGCGGAGAAGGCGCCTTTGGTGCTGCTGCCTTGGCCTGAGCCTGGGGTGCGGGTGGGACGCCAGCTCTGTCTTTGTTCTGGAAATGGTTGGCTGGCTGGCTGGCTGTGCTGAATTTGAAAAGCATAAATCCTGGGATAGACAGGTTCTGGGACGTGGGCACACAGCAGGGCCTCTCCTCACTTACTAGAAATGCCATAGTTGGGAGAAGAGATAGTCCTTCATGTTTGCCCAGACCACTGCCCTCGCCGCGCCTCCTGCACACTGGTGCCTGGGGTGGGGAGCGGGGGGCTACCCAAGGCAGCCCCCAGGTGGGATCAGGGGCAGAGTGTGATTCCCACCTCTTCCCCCAGCTCTGCCCCGTGGGGTGGTGGGTGTCAGGATCCGGCCTCTAATCTCTGTGCTCAGGCCTGGCCCTGTCCAAGTCGCCTTGTGCAGTCCTCCAGACACAGCCCAAGGAGCATCTGCGGCGTGCGAGGCTGGAGCAGCAGCGAGGGATCTAGAAGCAGGATGACACGTGCCCCTGCTTCACGGAGCTCCCAGACTTTCAGGGGTTCTCCTGGGACCCCCAGTCTGATTTCTCCTGTTCTCATCTCATGTTTCATGGCTCTCTGCGGCAACCACGACATTTTTCACCTTGATGCATGTCCTAGTGAAGAGCTACTGTAAAACTGGTAGTGCCTGAAATTTTGCTTTAGTTTTTTTAGCCACAAAAGAAATAGCATGCGTCTCTGTGAGGTGTTTACTTGGGGGCAGGTGGCAGGTGTGCAGATGCTTTGCCGTCCAGGCTGGCTAATGCCCTGGGACTGGTCCGCAGAGTTCAGACTGCCGCAGAGAGAATGAGTCGTGCTGTGCTGTGATGCCCGTGATAAGAGGGGTCAGCGGATGGCAGTACGTGGGCACTCCTCCTTAGATCTGAAGTAGTTACATGAGCCTTGCTCACTGTCTGGAGGGGAGTCCCAGGCCTCCGCGTGGAAGGTACGCCATCCTCAGGAAGCGTGTCAGTGTGGGGAACAGTGTGGTTTCTGTTTCAGAAAGTACTTTGGGGTTGCTGGGTAGGGAACGGATCACGGGGTGTCAGGAAGCCACAGGCTATGAGAAGTCTACCAGCCGGGTATCACCCGCCCGGATGGGCCCACCTCCTCCTGCCCGCTCCCTGCCACAAAGCCAGGAGGGGCTGAGCAGGAGTAGAGCAACAGCTGTGTGCTTTCGTTCATTTCTCACAGCAGCCCCGGGGGACGCGCTGAGCTCTGGGCCGTTGCATGGACCGCGCAGGGTCGATGGCATCCCGTGCAGACCTGGGTCTGCCTCATGTTCCAGGTTCCTTTTCTGCTGCAGCTTCCCTCCCTCCCACTGGCAAAGGCCCTGAGGTGGGGAGTATGTTTGCTGTGATTGTGGCTCCATGCTCAGCATCTAGACCAGTGGACAGACACTTGCTGAAAGAATGATGTCTGGGGTTTTCCTGGGGCATTGTCTGCAGGGCTGGCTGCCGCTGGGCCACGTGGAGTATCCCCCTCCCAGACCCCTGCCTAGACCCCCCACCCCAGCTGGCTGCCCACCAGAGCACTTGGCTCTGTGCTGGCTGGGAGGGAACCTGGAATGCAGCTCAGAGACCTCAAAGCAGGCTTTAGGAGGAGAGCCAGCAGTATTGGGGGCCCCCAGGGATGGAGGTGGGCCATCTGGCCCCAAGTGTGGGGGTCTAGGCCTGGGCCACTTGGTCCCCCTGAGTGCTTTGTGTCAGAGGCAACACTGCCTTGATGCACAGGTGTGTTGGATGGGCCCGTGTTTGTGTTTCAGTAAACAGGGTTGCGCTATACAGGGAGGGTATACGGGGTATACGGGGAGGGTGGGAAGTAAAAAGATAGCAGTGGGCATTAACTGTTTTGAATAAGCTGATTCGAGATTAACATCAACTTACTAATGAGATAATGTAAAATATCAATCAGTTTCAAGCTGTGAAACTACTCCACATGAGTGTTAGATCATCTGTTTCTCAAGATGTGGTCTGTATTCACCTGCCACCGTGTCCGCCTCTGTTCAGGATGCTTGTTCAAAATGCAGATTCCTGGGTACCACCTTTGGTCCTGAGAGTGGACCCCAGGAATGTGCATTCTGCAGGCTCGCTCCTAGATGGCTCCTCTGCCAGGCACGAGGCCTCCAGTTGCTGATGGACAGGTGCTTTCTCCTTCCTGCTGGCTTTTCTGGGCCAGAGATGGGGTGGGCAGTGTGGACGGCAGGTCTGTGGGTGGACTTTGGCAGGAGGCCTTCTGTGTGCCCCTGGAGCCCTGAGGGCGGGGACTGGGTCTTAACCGGACTGCATGCCCTGGGGCCTGGCACTCACTGGGCGTTTCATAATCACCCCACAAGTCGGCCCCGTTGCTCAGCAATGGAGACTTAGCCTGGGGAGAAGGACAGGAAGGATCAAGAGTTCTCGTCCCCTCCAGGAGGGAGCAGTGTTAGGTGTGAACTGGCTGGAGGACTGCAAGACAAGCATGATTGTTGTGTTCGTGCCCCCACCCCCTAGAGCCACCCCACTGCCGCCTCTGCTGTTTGGTGCTCACTGGGGTCATGCTGTGGATACCTACCCCATAGGGGATCCATTTCTATACACAGGGCGTGGCAGGTGGCCCAGGTGCCTTCCCAGAGATCCCAGCCAGTCCCACTGAGGAGAAACACGGTAACCCGTGTCATGGTGGGCAGCATGTGTTAGTGCCCCATGGGAGGAAACTTTCGATCAAAGGCCTTGGAGTTCAGGGCGAGGACAGGGTTAATTTTGGTTTGAAAAATATGGACTGTGAGTTTCCACGTTTTGTCATTACACTCCTGGCAGCTCCTCTGTGGCTCATAGTCTGGTTTGTACGAGGGCTCACCCAGCAGGAGACCGGTGTGGAGGGAAGCCTTGAGTGGGTGCACCGGTGGTCCCTGACTCCCCTTTGCAAGCAGGTGACCAGCCTCGCTCCTGCCAGCAGGGCATGTGGGAGGGGGACAGAGGCAGAGCTGCTTCCCGGAGGTTCGTCTTGTCCCACAGTTTGCTTTTGGCTGAAATTCCCAACGGCAAAGGTTAGGTGCCTCGCTACTGTCTGCGTCTTAAGCAGAATAAAGGTAAGACGGGCCTTGTCCTCACTCCTCTGAGATTTATGGCTTTCTGGGCAGTGCTGGCTCCAAAGTCAACACAGTCTGAGAGGTGGAGACCGAGCAAGGCGCAGTCCTAGCTGCCACACACCCTGCGGGGTTGTTGAGGGAGGCTTGCCCCCATCTGTAAAAGGGGGTGCCCTGGCATCATGTTTCCAGTGCACTTATCCTAGCGAGACACGGGACCTGACCGATCCTGCACCAAGGGTGGTTGGGGTGGGGGGTGCTGTTGGCAGGGCAGTTAGCAGCTGGATGCGTGAGCAGTCCACTCCAGCCCTGCCTGGCCCCAGGGGCTCCCCATCCTCCAGAGCCCGCCCCCCCACCCCCCGGCCAGCAGGCTCTTGCCGCTGCCCGAAGGCAGGCTGAAGATTGAGGGCCTCTGCCCACCTTCTCTGTCGTTGGTCATTAACCCCAGGGCCTGCCCCCAGGATGCCCTCCACAAGCATCTGAAGCGGCCGCTCAGCCTCCATCGGTCCTCGTTCATCCCCTTCTCTCCTGCCACCATGGTGACCCTTCTAAGAGTTCCTCCGGCATCTGTGCATTGCTCTGGGGTTAAAATCCACACTCTGCCTTGTCTGGCACTCACCCACTTCAGGTCTCCCCAGGGCCCAACTGAGGCCTCCTGGGCCCAGTCTGTCTCCCCCAGCAGGGCCAGAAGAGGAGAGGGTAAGGTCAAGCTCTGCAGGTCCTTCCGAAGCTGCTCATTTCCTGTAGGCCCCCTGCACACCCCCAGAAGTGTTCAACCCGGGGGGCTGTGATGGTGAGTGTTCCTCTGTCCCCGCCGACTTGTGCCTCACTGACCTAGAGCTTGAGTCCTCGAGCGTTTGTGTAGCTTGGAGATATCCAAACTATAGTCCATCAAGGCTGAAATCCCCCCCCCCATCTGTTTTAAGTATAAAGTTTTATTGGAACGTCGCTGCATCCTTCCATGCAGTGTCTTCTGTGGCAGCTTTTGGTACCCCTGCAGAGTTGAGGTGTTGTGACAGAAATTGATGGCCTGAAAAACCAGAGGTACGCAGCTCTGGTCTGCCCCATGGTAGGTGCACAGCGAGGTTTTTAGATGAGCAGTAGGAACTGGGTTTTTGGAGCTTTTTCTGCCTGCCAGGAGTGCCTACGCTCCAGCCACATCATCACACGTGAACCTCGGGGTGGCCCACCAAGTGTAGCGGCCACTGTGGCTTCCTCTCACTTTCTCCAGACGGGAAAGCTGAGGGTTCCTCCACCCCTCGTGCAGCTGGCCCTGCCAGTAAGGAGGCGCACCTGATGTTGAAACACGTGTGTCTGTTTGCAGGGCTGCGGCCTTGCTGAGGAAGGAAATAAGGGAGGGGGGCTTGTAGAGACGAAGAGGGTGTGGGGGAGAGGGAGATGGGGGGCCTTGAGGAGGGGTTGATGGCGGAAGGGCAGGGGGCGCCTGGCCTCCAGCAGCCCATGTGGGAATTTGGACAGCATGCCGTAAGCGGGGAAGGTTCAGACTCAGGGAACAGAGCAAGAACTTTGGAGCCTTGATCTTCTGTTTCCACCTGCAACTTTGCGTTTCTCTGTGTTCTAAGGAGTTTTGATAAAATTTGGTAGTGTGAAGTTAAAGCAGGCTAGATCCGTTGCTGGGCTTACACTTCAGTCTACCACGCTTCTGGAACCTTCCGTGGAGCTTATCAGACCACGGTGCAAAGGGCCAAGCAGATGGTGTTTCGCCAGGAGGTGATCTCTATGGAGTGAGCAGGAGGTCCGCCTGCCAGAGTGGAGGGCCCTGTCTCCCTCCCGAGGACACCTCTGGACTGGGTGCTGTGGTCTGAGCCCAGCAGGAAGGAGCTGGTTGTGTCTTTGATTCTGCCCCCACCCCCTAGACCCACCCCACTGCCGCCTCTGATGTTTGGTGCTCACTGGGGTCAAAGAGGCCCCATGGAAATGAGTCTCTGCCTGCTGCTTGGTGGATGGAGGCTCGGAGGCTGCCGGGCTGACTGGTGTCTTCCAGGGGTGTGAGGAGATGGTGACAGCCCCTTGCTCCCCGGGCCTCAGACGCCGTGTCCGGAGTACATCCCGGGAATTACTGAACCTGATCCCGGGTCCGCCCTGTCGGTGTTAGAGAGGGAGGGATCTCTGATGGAGGGACAAGCTCTTGCCTCACATCCCATGGCTAACGGTGCATTGGCAGGCCTGGGAGCCAGAGCCTGTCGGTCTATATCCCCGGTCCCTGCTCCCGGTCACCGTGCCAGATTAGCGGTGGCAGCTCTCGAGCCCTTGGGGACCAGCCATCAGGCCTAAATGTGGCCCCTCAGCTGTTCGCAGGGCTGGGTCAGGCCTTGAAATAGCCTCCTGGTTCAGTCGAGGTCAGGTCTGCAGGGGGGCGGGCTGGCTTTGGGCTAGTGCCCCGGCATGAGGAACGAGGCCTCTTGGTCCTCCAGGCCGAGCCCTCGGCTTGCTATAGCAGCTCGGGCACAACTTCGTGCAGATCCGGTTTCTCGCATCTGAGGGAGTAGGGTGTACGAGGCAAGCTGAGGTATTTCTGTTGGCTGGAATACAGTGGAGGTCGAGGTGGAGGCCAGAAGATAGGAGATGTATTTGCACTTGATCTTAGCCAAAAGGCCAAGAAGCGATGACGGAGACGTATTTGGGAAGTAATTAAAAACCGTCGTGTTCCATGCTCTGTTTCACTCCTGTACACTTTTCTCCATCCCTGCCTGTTGGAGGTCGCTGAGTCCTTCAGAGCCCATGTCACATGCCCTCTGACTGGCCCCCGCCCTCCCATGGTATGATTCAGCCAACAAGTATTATTGAACATATCTCTGAGGCCCACAAGAACAGACGTGGAATAGCCCTACCCTGGGAAGCTGACGGTCTCAGGGAGGAGCAAAGGCCATGTTGCCTCACGGTGTGTCCAGAGCACTCTGGGAGCCCAAGTACCTGGCTCAGCAGGCAGGACAGAAAGAATTTGCAAGCATTTCTCAGAGGGGGCAACCCAGGCTGGGTTTTGCATGCTGATTAGGAGTTGGTTATGAGGCTGAAGGGACAGCCTGTGCGGTGGGAGCTGAGGGCCCAGCCGAGAGGTTATATGGGGAGTGTGGCTGGCTGGGTCTACTGGAGCTCAGAGTGTGAACTATGGGGGCCGGAGAGGGAAGGCCAGGCCTTCTTCCTGCTTGAAACTCCTCTGTGTGCTCTAGGTCGTGTCATCGTTGCTGGCTGGGGCCTCTTTCCCCCATGAGCCCCTTGAGGATGGTTTGCAGGCAGTTGAGGGCAGTGGAGAGAACACAAGTCTGGAGCTCTCGGGCCGGAATTCAAATCCCAGCTCCTCTTGAGCTTCGTGGTTTTGGGTTTATTTTTTAATTTTCCCAAGTAAGTCTCTCCCTCTGTAGGAGGGGACAGTCCCTCCCTCCGTCTTGGGGCTGTGGGGCCGAGTGAGGGAGGGAAGGGTGGAGGGCACCCAGTGCAGGACCAGCCTCGTGGGGGACACGTTCTCTTAACAGAAAGAGGGCACTTAGGTAATGCTGAGGCTTAGAGCCTTCTCAGCAGCCAGCCTTTGATCAGAACTGTGACCGCTGACCAGAAGGCACGTGGTTTCCCCTTTCCTGAGAATCTCTGATGCAGGGAAAATGAACACACAGTGGGCAAGCAGGAGCTACCCAGCTGTCAGCGGGACAAGCCTTTGAAAACCGCCACCAAGAAAAGCAGACACGTCCCCACATCTGGGTGTTTGCACACTACGAAGGCGTTTGGGGAAACTCAGTGCCTCCAACATACTGAGTGGCGCTGGAAGGGCTCTGGGGAGAGGAGAAACGAAGAGGCCCCATAAGTGGGGTAGGAAGGGGAGGAGAAATGGCACCGCCTGGTGCAGGATTAAGAGTCCAGCGGCCCCTCCTACGTGAAGGGGCTCTGCGAGGAAATGGCCATCATGTTCCACACCTGGCACATGCCTAACACACAAGGAGTGGGGTGCTAATTTGGGGGGGTTCCCCTCTGATTGTGACTTAAGTCTTAGAGAGTCCCCATTTCTAGAACCATTGTTTGTCCAAGAGCATGTATGTAGGATGTTCGGGTAGGATCTGGATCTGGAACGAAAGCTCGTGTCAATCGCTCCTTTCTCCCAGGACCCTGGTCACGAAATACATGTTGAGTCCCGAGGACTGGACTCAGCCTTCGAGCCTGGGACTGTTTCTCAGCCCCACCTCTTCCTGCTTAAGGAAATGGGGCTCAGCAAGGTCCCATGTCGGTCGGCAGCGTCCACTTGTCCGCCCAGATGAGGTTGTTCGTGCCAAGCGCCTTCCTACCACGGCGGCACGAAGTAGGCACCCAGGACAAGTGCGCTGAATGAGGGCCGGAGTTCGGGCAGCTGCCTGATGGTGGACTTTCTCTTTCAGTAACGACTCCCGTCTGGCCTTGTGCAGCGGGATGGTGAAGGTGCTGAGAGGTGGAGCCCCGCCCACACCCGCAGCCTCTCCCCCCAGCACTGCAGCCCCACCCCACCCCTGCACCGTGTGTCTGGGCCTCGAGCCCCTGTGACCCGGGTGCCTTCCTCTGACGGTTCTCATGTGTGTCTTTGCGGAGCAGGAGCTGAGAGAAGACAACATCATTTTAATCGAGACCAAGGCCATGCTGGAGGAGCAGCTGACTGCGGCCCGGGCCCGGGGCGACAAAGTTCACGAGCTGGAGAAAGAGAACCTGCAGCTCAAGTCCAAGCTTCACGACCTGGAACTGGTATTGCCACCACTCCCACCCCCAACCCCCCGTCGTCACTGCATCCCCCCATGGACTGGGGCAGGTTCAGGTTTACGCTCTGCCCTTCTCTGGGGTTTTGGCCTGGGCTCACGGGGCTGCTGCTGCCGCCGTGGTGGTCCTGGGGGCTGTGGAGGGGGCAGCATTTGATGCCTACAAGATGGGACTCGACTGCTCATGCTTTCCTGTAAGGATGGATGTCCATGTGTGTCTGTTGCAAGAAGGTCTCTGCTGGCCTCCATGGTGTGAGCTGAACTGTGATTCGGGAGCGTCTCAAGGCCCGTTGGGCCTGCTTGAAGGCCACAGAGCCGCCCGGTTTCACGGTACTTTCTCTAAGGCTCCATGTGGTATGTCACTCTGTCCAGACAGCATTCATTAGAGGCCTTGGGGCTCCGTTCATCACCCAGGTCACTGGGACAGGGTGTCTTTTAGCAGCTGTAACTCTCACAGCTGGCTGTGGGGTTGGAGACATTTCCTTGCAGCTGGGCTTTTTTGTTTTTGTTTGTTTGTTTTTTTGTTTTTTTTTGCAGTGAGCAGGTGCATGGAGTCCCTTCATCCTGGGGGAAATGAGAGCAGGTGCCTGGGGGACCAAGGTCTTACTCCTTCCCTCTTTCTGCACCAGGACCGGGACACAGATAAGAAGAGAATCGAGGAGCTGCTGGAGGAAAACATGGTCCTTGAGATAGCCCAGAAGCAGAGCATGAACGAGTCCGCCCACCTCGGCTGGGAGCTGGAGCAGCTGTCCAAGAACGCGGACCTGTCCGACGGTGGGTAGCACCTGGTGTCTCCAGCCGACCCTGCTGCCCCTTCTCCCTCGGCCGGGGAGCTGAACACTTGGCTCAGAATCTTCCATGTCAGTCTGTCCATTCACCCTCAAGTAAAAAGGATTTCTTTCAAGTGCCATTTGGAACAGTTTCCTTGCAGTTCTCCCCCAGGAGAACATGAGGGGTCTGGCAGCCTCCTTGTTGGGACGTGAAATGCAAATTAAGTGTTGCCCGCTTTCTCATTTCCCATATGGACCATCCTAGGAGCTTCCAGATTACAGCATGCTGACCCCCAGAGGACATCTTAGGCTTCTCTGTGGATGGTTGAAAGCTCTGGATGGCAGGTGACATCCCCAGGGGCCATGAAACTCCACTCTAGCTGTACCACCAGTGTTATTTCCTCTGTTCATTTGCATAATTGGGCAAGATGGATGCAGTCTGTTTTCTGTCTCTCTGGGTTGCGATTGCTAAGTGGCTGCTGCTCCCCGGACCGGGACCTCTTTCTCTCTCCCTGTGCTTGCCGGGCGGCGGCTGCCCAGCACCCCAGACGAGGTGTTGGCCTGGGGGAAGGTGGGTGGGGCAGGAGTCAGCCCAGTAGCAGGAAGCTCTGCCTGCCCGGCAAACAAAAGCCAGTTCCTTTGTTCAAAAATAGTACTCCTGCACCTGATAGCGCCAAGTTAATGTTTACTTAGAACTTTACGGAGCGTTGGTAGGGCATTGGCTGGTTTGGGGGTGGCTTTTTCAATTCTAGTACAATCCCTAAGCATAATGAAAAGGTCGCCGAGAGCAGCTGGTTATTTCTTATCTTTGAGCTCCGAACCTAAAATCAGTTGAGTAAATTGTTAATCTATGTGAGAAGTTAGTTCTGTCCGAGCTTTGGTGCCCCAGTGCTGTTGCGGGGGTGGGCCCGCAGGGCTGGGGGGTCACAGGGATCCCCTGCTCTGCAAGTTGAGGTCAACTGGGGAGGACTGCTGCCGCCTGGTGGATCAGAGAGGTAGTGCGGGCTGCCTAGGACAGACTCAGACCAACCGCGAAGGGCAGCTGATGGGGTCGGTAAGCCTCACCAATTCAGACTAAAGTATGTGAGCCCTTCCAGGTCAGTGATGATGATTTCTTCTTGGTGGTCCAGCTCCTAGTGCTTATCTGGAAGCTGGTGGGTGTTGGTTTGAATGGCGGCATAGGGGGAGTAGAGCCTGAACATCCTGGTGCGTGTGTGCTGTGGTGGCTTCTCCAGAGCAGCTGGCTAGATGACCTCCTTTAAACCTCGGTTTCTTATCCTGCAAAATGGGGGTAATGAAGCCACCTCGCAGGATTGCTGTGACTATCCAGTGACAGGAGGCGTGAAGCGTTACACCGTGCCTGGCCCATGAGCGGGCGATCCGTGCTGAGCACCTTTCCTCTTGGTCGCATCAAAACCCATCCCCCCACATGCACCTACATACACAGGCATGTGCACACGCACACACATGCACACGCACACCCGATTGCTGGGGATGCTGATGAGCACAGCACTCGGCGAAGCTGTTGGTTTTCTTTGTGATAAACTGTTGTGTCCTCATCATGGTCTCTGAGGCCCTGCCTTTCACTGAAGAGGAAATGAGGCTTATAATCAGTTCCATTGTTTAACTTGTGGAACCTTCGCTTTGATGCCGTGAGCACAGAGCTGCAGTCGGGAATGACCACAAAGTCTGGAGGTAAACGGCAGGGCCAGTGTCAGTCAGGATAGTGAGACTGTACCGAACGTCACAGAGCTGGATGCGGAAGATGATTAAAATGGTTATTTTTATGTTCTGCGTATTACACCACAATTTTAAAATGTTATTTTTCCTCTTGGTTGCTGCAGAAGTATGGTCCAAGTGATCCAGAGTCCTGAGTCCTTGGGGTCTTAAGTCGGGCTTAGGTTGCATTTGTAGCATGGTGAGAACTGAGCCCTCCATGCATGTGTGTCCCTTGAGAATACATGCGCTGACGTGTGCGCCGGCCTAGGAGGGTCGGCAGGGCGAATGCTTCTGCCACCGTGGCGTGCCTGCTGTTGCCTGGGGTCTGTAGGATACTCCGGCTTGTTGGGGCTGTTCTGCCATCCTCGGTGGGTGAGGAATGCTTCAAGATGGATGCTGATGCCTCCAGTTCTTACGATCAGACAGAGGGTGTGAATGCACACGTTTTATTTCCAGCTTGATGTGCTTGCTATGAAAGCCGTCCCCTCTGTGTGCCTCCAGCCCCTGGCCTGATGAATAAGAAGCCGGTGGGGAGGCTGTGTTAGCAAGTGTGGTAAGGCTCCCAGAACAGAGCGTGTGGAACTACTGACGGGACAGGTTGGGACAGGACAGCCCTGATCCCGTCTTTTCTTTTCTTCTTTTTTTTTTAAAGATCTTATTTAAGAAAGAAAGCATAAGCGGGGGTCGGGGGAAGGGCACAGAGAGAGGGAGAAGCAGACTCCCTGGTAAGCAGGGAGCCAGGGGCTTGATCCCAGGACCCTGGGATCATGACCTGAGTGGAAGTCAGATGCTTAATGATGGAGCACCCAGACACCACTGCCACCCCCCACAGTCCCTTCTTTCGTGGGCTTTCATGTACATTCCCTTCTTCCTTTCCAAAAAAGCCCCCCTGAGTTAACTTCCCAGCTTGTGGCAGGAGGGAGCCAAGAAGTTTAGTTCATGACTCTTGGGTCTGTGCCCCCTTCTTCATTTGTATTTGAGCTATTTCGGGGCAGAATAGATAATCTGCCTTTTTCTGTCCTCAACTCACATTTTCATCTCACTTAGAATTTTAAACAAATTTACATGTATCATCTCATTTTTTTCCGATACAGTCATGAAATTACAAAATCTGTCTAAAGGATGGCAGCTCCCAGGCATACATACCCACTCAGCCACCTTACTGCTCGTGGCAGACATAACTAGCCGATTGCCATGCCCTTCCTGCTGAGCGTCCCAGGGCTGGCACAGAAATGTCACCGACTGGCCATCTCTGTTGGTCTCTTACCCGACTTTGTGCTTTAGCCTCTAGGAAGTCATTTGTGTTTGAGCTGAACGAATGTGCCTCCAGCCGCATCCTGAAGCTAGAGAAGGAGAACCAGAGCCTCCAGAGCACTATTCAGGGGCTGCGGGACGCGTCCCTGGCATTGGAGGAGAACAGCCTGAAGTGCGGGGAGCTGGAGAAGGAGAACCACCAGCTCAGCAAGAAGGTAACCCCAGCCAGGGGTGGGTGACCTCCTCCCCCAGCCCTTGTCTGTAGTATACAGCAGGCAGAGCACAAAGGAGTAGCGAGCACGCACAGCCCAGCAAAGATGCGACTGCAGTGCAGCCACAGTCAGTTGTAATAGAGGGACAGGAAGGTCATCAACAAGAGTTGAGAGGCAGCAGGGCTAGTCCCTGCATCACTTCTTTGAGGGTGTGGCCCACATGTGACTTGAACTGTGTGCCTTGTTGTCTTCATCTGTGAAATGGGGTTAACAGGGATTGTAAGGATGATAGGACTTACTGTAGGTCAGGGGTCTGGCACAGACTAAGTGCACTATTAAAAAGCATAGGATGGGACATGGGAGAGGAAGCAGCGATGTAAGTCACGTGTGTGTGTGTGTGACACGGGTGGACGGTTTTAGGGCATTGCTGGTGGTAAAACAAGGTCAGAGCTCAGTTTCTCTTGGCTTATGGGATGAGGAAGAAGAGAAGGCTGAATTGTATTTGCCTTGCAGGACAACAGCTAGGTCTTCGATTTAGCACAGTAGAGCCCAGACCTCTGGGAGGACAGACACAGCTTGCCAACTGTCTCTGCTCTGTGGTGACGAGGACCCCAGTTCATGCCAGGGTGTGCGAGGGGGCCCTTGAGAGCTAGGGGTTACCCTCGCGTGTTGGTCCCAGGGCTTCCGGACTCTGAGCACACCTGCTGCCGGATCCTACCTGGGGGAGAGAGTCGGGGAGCTCTCGCTTGCCAACCGCTGTGCAGGACGGCTGCTTCAGGGGTGCAGGGGTCCGTCCTGCACACAGGTCCCGCCAGCCTCATGTATGGAGGCTGCATTGGCAGGGGATGGGGGCTGCAGGCCGGAGACCAGGCACCCCGGTCCTGGCTATCCCGGCACTTCCTCGCTGGGTGAGGCGCGGCTGGAACAGTCTCTCCGGTCCCCTCGGGGGGCCTCCCAGCTCCAGCACTCACCCGCCTCGCCCCTTTGAAGGCTTGTGTGCTCTGCAGCCTGCTGGGTGCTGGATACTTCGTGGTCTCCCAGAGGACAATGGGAAGCTCCCCCTCTCAAGCCCTGGCTCCTCGTACAAGTGGAAGGCACTGAGACAGTTTGGGGTTTTACGTTCACGGGGGCCTAGCACAGGAAATATCTTTATAAATGGCAATCTGACCTCAGCCAGGTCAAAAAAATTGACCTTTAGAAAGATGAGAACCTTTGACTCCACAGGTCCTCGTGGTCAGCCATAGAAAAGCGGCAGGGTAATCTCGCTGGCCCAGCTCCCAGATGGCCTCCGAGGCCACCACTCACACTTTCCTCTGCCCTCGGGGTCCGCCCCGGCCCCCCCCCGCTGCAGACAGGACTGGCGGTGGGGGCTGCCTGCCCGGCTTACTCCTGAGCCCCCGTCTCTCGTCCCTCCCCACTTCCTCTTGCATCAGTTCCCCAGAGGACAGCCCCTCCCCTGCCACAGCCCATGGGAAACATGTCTTGGCACAGCATTCCCGGTGCAAAGGAGGTGCCCCTCTTCCCAGACTGGAGTCCTCTGCGTCTGGTGCCGGGAGCCCTGGGAGAAGGTCCTCCTGCCCCCCAGAGCACCTCTCCTCCCTGTTCTGCTCAGCCTGCCCAGGGCTGGTTCTGACCTGGTGCGGATGGTTGTGTTCTTTCCTTTCCCCAGCCTTGATCACCTCACCCTGTGGCCTTGTCTCTGTGGGCTGTGTTTCAGCCACCAGCTGGCATTTCTTGGCCCATAGGTGAACCACCGACCTGGCAGAGCCCCACAAGGGACGCGGCCCTGACACTGACTTTCCTGGAGGTAGTCCAGACAGCATAGCATAGGACGGACATGGGCCAGCGGGGATACAGTGACCTGGAGGCCCAGACCCCTGGTGCCAGCCTGGCTGTCCCCACCATCCCAAGTGTAGCCCAGGCTGTAAGCTTGCTTAGGTTTGCAATGTCTGTGGGAAACGTCGTTCCCCAAAGTGAATATCCTCCGTCTCACTCACAGAACGTCTATGGACCTTAGAGAAACTGCCTTCCTCTCGTGACTATAACTTTATGTCGATCTCATGAGAGTCTGTGCCTTGAGCCGAGAAGTAAAGAATCCTTATGTTCAGAGGAAGGGGTCAACCCTTTGAGGGAACACAGAGCCCCATGGCTCAGAAGAAGGTCCCTGGCACCCACATATCCTGGGAGCCCACAGCCTGAGTGGGGTCTTGAGGAAGGACAGAAAGCCCTCTCTGGGCCAGAGGATGGCTGCGAGCTCCCCCAGGGTCATTGTGGTTCCTCAGGGATGACTAAGAATCGTGGCTCCGGTTTCTTGGCAGAAAGAACCAGAAAGGGAGAAAGAGGACAGTGAGCTTCCCACAGGGATGCGGGGGAATGTGGGGAAATCATGTCTTCAGACGAGAAGCCTCTCTCTGGGACAGAAGGGACAGTGAGGTAGATTAACGGTGAGCTCGGGGTGAGCTAGGAAGGCAGGGAGCACACACCACAGGGCCCCCGGACTATGCACGAGACCAGGGCTGGGGTCGCCCACTGGTGTGCGTCCTAGCTCTGATTTGTGTTCACTGTAAGGCCTTGGGTCAGTCACTGAGCTCCTCCGGCCCAGAGTCGCCCTCCATGTGATGATTGGTCGTAACTGCCCAGGGAGGTCAGCTGATGTCAACGCACCTGCCACGGGCCCGGTGTGTGCTGAGCGCTCCGTGCTGGTAGAAGCTCGTGAAGGTGGATGCTGCTGGCCCCATGTCCGTTAGAGAGACTTGCCACTGGTCCTGTCGCTAGGAGCAAGGGACCAGATCCTGAACCCTTGTTCCTCTGACGCCAGTCCCTGCCCTTTTCCCAACTCCTGTCCACAGCGATAAGGAGTTTGGTGTCGGCAGGAAGGGCCGGCAGCCTCCTTGAAACCCTCGTGCTGCCAACGGCACCGTGGGCGTTGCCTCAGCCCGCTGAGTCAGCTTCTGCCTCTGCCATGCTCCCTGGGCATGGGGCACAACTGTGACAAGCTGGAGCTAGATGGCTCATGTTTAGGAAGTCCGGGCACTGGTGGGGCCCAGCAGGAGACCTTGGTGCCCAGGAGGGGCTTGGGTGGTCGACTGGGCAAGATGAAACGAGGTCTGGCCTGGGGCAGGTGATGGGCGTGTGGAGCGGGGAGCAGCATGGGCAGACAGGACACGACTCGGGGACAGACTTACCTGGAGGGTGCAGGAGGAAGGAAAGATGCATCAGAAGACGGCTCCAAGCAGCTGGGTGAACAGGAGTGTCACCGACCCAGGCAGCAGTCGTGGAGGAGTGGGAGGGACGAGGGTGAGCTAGAGGTCCTGGCAGGGCATCAGGTGGTAGTGGCTGGTGGCCCCTGGAGCATGGAGTCCGACCCTCGCATGGGTGGACAAGGCCTGAGACGGAGACGAGGGACCTGGAGGAGGCTGAGAACACGGCAGCGAGGCTGAGGAGGACTTGGCGCCCAGGACCTTCCCCTCCTCCCCAAGCCAAAAGTGCAAGGTGTGGGCTCAGGACTGAGGTCGCTATGGAACACTTTCCAGATGGTTTTTTTTCCTCGAGAAGAGACCTAGTAGAGTATTCTGCGAAGCTGATGGGTTTGGGTTTGTCCTGAAGCAGAGGTCACCTTGCAAGGCTAACTCGTGCATGGCTGGGTATTTGGGCTCCACAGATTGAGAAGTTACAGACACAGCTGGAGAGGGAGAAGCAGAGCAACCAGGATTTGGAGACCCTCAGTGAGGAGCTGATCAGAGAGAAGGAGCAGCTGCAGAGTGACATGGAGAGCCTGAAGGCTGACAGAGCTAGGCAGGTAGGTGTCTCTGAGACAGATGCTCCCGCCCACAACAGGGCATGTCCAGGATTCTAGCCATTTCCTGGTAGTGGATGAGCAACACACGGGTCACCGCTTGCCCAGCCGAGCTGCTCCCCAAACCAGCGATTCTTGAACTGACCGTGGAGGAGCAGGTGGTCAGAGTTTGCCTCCCAGGGCACACCGGTTGTCCTGGTTTTGATTGTCCTGATTGGGAGGAGGGGCGGGAAGGGGCTGATGGCATGTGGGTGGAGGTCAGAACGGCTACCAGATGTCCTGCAATGCACGGGACAAGGAGCTGACCCAGCTGCAGGCGTCCACAGCATCCTAGCAGACAGCCCCGGCCGGACTCCAGGCTTTATTTGGCTCACGCCACAGAAAGTCCCAGGGTGGGCAGCCCAGGGCTGGTGCAGTGGCTCATGGATGGCAGCCAGAGGCCAGGCCTCTCTCTTCTCACTCTGCCACCCCTGAGCTCTGGGCAGGAAGGAGGTCACGATGTCCAAGGTATGCGTCCTGTAGGGTGCCGGGCGTGTTAGAGGCACAGAGCTGACGGTCACCCTGAGCCCTGCAGGATGAGGGGGAGCCAGAGGTGCTAAAGGTTGGTGTTGGGTGGGGGTGTTGAGGATGGTGAATGTTCGAGGCAGAGAGAGATCACCTGTGGCGTCTTCTGGGGGAGAGTGGTGGAAGGGGAGGCCGCAGGCGGACAGGCCCAGGTCGTGGGGGCCCCACCGGCCAGGGTGAAAGGTACCAGGGAAATCTCGTCCATTCTTTTGAATCAGAGGGAGAGCTGTGGCTTGCGTTTCTGAATCACTCGGGCTGCTGTGGGTGTGTTTTGGCTTGAACGAAGTCATGAGTGCCCTTTACCTGCTATCCACACCAGTCCCCTGGGAAGCAGCAGGACGGCTCTGGGTGCTGTCTTGGGGGCCTGAACTTGAGTCTCCCGGTTTGAACCCGGATCACTGAACGACATCTGTGCAGCCACTGTGTCATTCGTGCCCATTCTGTTTCTCCGCAGATCAAGGTCCTCGAGCAAGAGAAGGATCGTCTCAACCAGGCGGTGTGGTCGCTGCGGGAGAGGTCGCAGGTCAGCAGTGAGGCCCGCACGAAGGACATCGAAAAGGAGAACAAAGCCCTCCACCAGACGGTGACCGAGACGAGCAGCCGACTCAGCAAGCTGGAGTTCGAGAAGCAGCAGCTGCACAAGGACTTTGAGCAGGTGAAGGAGAAGGTGGAGCGGGCGGAGGAGCTGGAGAGGGAGCTGCACCGGCTGGAGAAGGAGAACGAGAAGCTGGCCAAGAAGGTGGCCTCCCTGAAGACCGCCACCGAGAAGGCGGACGCCCTGGAGCGCGAGAGTCGGGGCCTGGCGCTCGAGAACCGGCAGCTGAGGAAGTCGCTGGACACCCTGCAGAACGTGTCGGTGCAGCTCGAGGGTCTGGAGCGGGACAACAAGCAGCTGGACGAGGAGAACCTGGAGCTGCGCCGCATGGTGGAGACCCTGCGCTTCACGGGCGCCAAGATGGCGCAGATCGAGCGCGAGAACCAGGAGCTGGAGCGGGAGAAGGAGGAGCTGCGCAAAAACGTGGAGCTGCTCAAGGCCCTGAGCAAGAAGTCCGAGCGCCTGGAGCTCAGCTACCAGGGCGTGAGCGCCGAGAACCTGCGGCTGCAGCAGACGCTGGAGAGCAGCGGCCAGAAGGCCCAGGCCCTGGAGCAGGAGCTCAGGGATCTGGAGGCCGAAAACCAGGCCCTGCAGCGCGACCTGGAGGCCCTCCGGCTCGCCAACAAGCAGCTGGAGAGGTCGGAGAAGGACCGGAAGGCCCTGGAGCAGGAGGTGGCCCAGCTGGAGAAGGACAAGAAGCTGCTGGAGAAGGAGACCAAGCGGCTGTGGCAGCAGGTGGAGCTCAAGGACGCGGTCTTGGACGACAGCACCGCCAAGCTGTCCGCCGCCGAGAAGGAGAGCCGCGCCCTGGACAAGGAGCTGGCCCGCTGCAGGGACGCGGCCAGCAAGCTGAAGGAGCTGGAGAGGGACAACAGGGACCTCACCAAGCAAGTCACTGTGCACACGCGGACGCTGACGACCCTGCGCGAGGTGAGCTGCTGTGGGGGGGTGGGCCGGCGGTCACAGGGGAGGGTGAGGGGGCGGGGTTGGCGCCTCAGTCCCAGGGCGCAGGGGCACGCCGTGGGGTGCGCCTCCCAAACAGAAGTGGGACTGTGTGTCTTGTCCCTGGTGCTACCCGGGATGGTGTCTGTGGGGACAAGAATGAAGGGGGACGTCACCTGTTACAGTCTCCCTGCCCAGAGCTGACCGCCACTCCGAGTCTGGCTCACTTGGCCCCATCACCTCCCGTGGGCGTTTGCACATGTACCTGCTTGACATCGTCCTTTCCTGCATCCTAATCTCTTTTGCCTTTCACTTCCTGTGACTTTTCTCAGTGTAGCGAGTAAGCTTTAAGCCATGGGTTTCTAATGGCTGCGAGATATTAATTGTGTAGATCCTGTAGATTGACTGCAATTACTTTTTGGACATTTAGGTGGTTTTCCAATTTTTTTCATTATTTTAAATAACACCGTACATATTTACACACACATCTCTCTTTTCAGCCTGTGTTCCTAGAAGTGAAACTATGGCATCTAAGGGTCCGGGCATTTTAAAGTATCCCACTATGTCTGTGTCCTCCTATTTCCCCAGTATTTATCCCCCAGGTCATTGGGCTATTCCTTCAGGATTTGGGCAGGGGAATAAACTGCTTTTGGGAATGACTCAAACATCCACAGCGTGCGGCACAGAAGTCGGGTCTCGTGCCTGTAGGAACCCAGCGTGGCTGTTCACGGGCAACCTTAAATGCAGTGAGTCTGGCAGCTCGGTGTTGCCACCCGGTGGCGTGGCCGGACTGTGTCCTCAGGTGGATGAGGGAGAGGGACCACACTGTGCTGCCCAGAACTCGGTCACCCAGCCATGTCTGGCTGCTGGTCAGGCGAGGAGATGTGCATTAGCTGTGTGCCAGGGGAGAAAAGGGAGTGGGTTTGGGGACCACACAGTCGTCTCCCTGTCCTAAAAGGAGTATAGATGATGATGCAGGCAGGTCTGTGTGCTGTGGGGGGAGACACACAGCATGAGTACAACCCCTCATCCCTGTCTCCGTGAGCTTCACATCAGTTACACTGAGGTCACAGACAAGCCCGGAATCATAGCAGCTCCTCACCCCTGGCAGACTTCTCACTCATGAACGTCTGGGTGCGCCACCCACCTCTCCCCCCCCCCCCACCCCGGGACCCTGCCGTCTGTGCTGTGACTCCACAGTCCAGGCTGCTTGGACGAATGGCTCCACCCCTCCTCCTCCAGCACAGGGCCTAGGCAGTCACCGCGGCAGGAGAGAGGCTCTGTGCCGTGGCCTGCGGTGACCCAGGGCATGTCCACCTGCAACTTGCTGGCCAGAACTACCCGCCAGCTGCTGGGTGGCTGGGAAATTTGGGGGAGCAGATGGAATGTTTGGCGAGTCCCGCTCCGTTACTGCCATCGCGGGCCTGAGGATTTGCTGTTGGGGAGCGGGCGGCGGCTCACATGCCAGTAGCTGTGGCACCAGGCAGAGAGCGGTACCTGCCTGTAGAGCTCCTGAGACACGTGGAAGGAAGCTGGACCTCCAGGAAGGGACCTGCCTAAAAGAGAGCCCCGCTTTGGCAAAGCAAACCAAAACCAGGTTTTTGTTTGTTTGCTTTTTTAAGATTTTATTTATTTATTTGACAGAGATATAGCAAAAGAGGGAACACAGGCAGGGAAAGTGGGAGAGGGAGAAGTAGGCTTTTCGCTGAACTGGGAGCCCGATGTGGGGCATTATTCCTGGACTCTGGGATCATGACCCAAGCCAAAGGCAGACACTTAATGACTGAGCCACACATGTGCCCCAAATCCAGGATTTAAAGTAAAATCTTTCTCCTCCTGGTACTTCTTGCAGAGAATTTGCAATAGGAAAAAGTATTTCCTTCCATGACTCCACAGAAAAAGGCAGGCAAGTCAGAATCCAGCCTCCTCCTCCAAGGTCAACGGAAATGGTATTGCAGACCTACGTACGTCCTGGACACATTGCCGTGTTGGTCTGGCCCACCTTCAGCGTGAGGAGGCTGGGAACGTGTGTCTCTCCCCTGCCCTTTGGAAGACGTCCCTGGGGTTCACCTGTCCCCGCTGAACTGTCAGCTCAGCCCTCAGGACGCCTGAGTCAGCTGTGACTCTGGAAGGCAGCTGCTCAGCCTGGAGAAGGGGCCCATGCCAGGCCCTCCCCACTGGGCTTCCACCCCACCCGCGTCCCTCCCCATCCTCTCCCTGTCCTGGCAGGACCTGGTGCTGGAGAAGCTGAAGAGCCAGCAGCTGAGCAGCGAGCTGGACAAGCTGAACCAGGGGCTGGAGAAGGTCGGCCTCCACAAGGACCTGCTGTTGCAGGACGAGAGCGGCCACGGCAACACGTGAGCACCCCCTTGCTGCGGCCTGTGGGCCCTCTCAGCGCGCGCTGCACACCCCCAGCTCCAGAGCTCAGTTCACTCTGCACAGCCTGGGGCTTGCATGTGGTCTCTGGAAGAGGCTGGCGTCCCCTATGGGACAGGACTTCTTCCTGGAGAGTCCCGGGGAGGAGTGCAAGGAGACTCTCTTGTCCAGTGGGAAGACTTCTTAATTGTTTTAAAATAGATTTTTTAAGAGTCAGTTTTAAGTTCAAAGCAAAATTAAGGGGAAGATATAGAGAGTTCCTGAATGCTCTCTGCCCCGCCCAGGAATAACCTCCCAGTGTCCATAAGCCCCCACGAAAGTGGTGCACCTGTCATACTTGCTGTGTCCCCATCGACCCTTCTTCCCCCAGTGCCCGCAGTGAACCGCAGGGTTCACTCCTGATGCTCACGTCCATGGGTGTTGACACAGGTGTGCTGCCGGGGTCTACTTACAGGATCCTACAGACTCGTTTCATAGTCCCACATGTCCTCTGTGCTCTGCCTACCTATTTGTTTTTCTCTTCCCTACCCCAGCCCTTGAATTGTAAAAAAAAAAATGAACTATTGTGAATTTTGCCTGCAATTCTTTTCCAAAACGATCTCATTTTCCAAGGGAATCTGGTATCGTGGACTTCTGCTGGACTTTTGCAGAGACCTAGAGTCCCAGCTCCACATGATGGGTGACGTGGCATCCTGTTGGTGTGGCAAAAGGGCCACGCAGACTTACCACTTACCTAGCTCACACTGTGATCTTGGGCAAATTGCTTAACCATTCTGAGACTCAGTTTCCCCATCTGTTAAATGGCCAAGATAATCCCTCCCTAAGACTCTGCTTGTAGAACTGCAGCAGTGATATTTCATTTGAAGCTGTCATGGGCGTGTCTCTGTGGAGACCTCTGGGGAGGGCTCTGGATGACGGCTTATGGCTCTTATGGTGCTTCTGGGCCGAATGCTGCAGAATTACAAAGGAAACCTGCTCAGTGGGGGAGACAGGTGTTGGCAGCTGGGAGATTGGGAGCCTGTGAGCAGAAGAGTCAGATAAAAACAACTGCATATTTGTATTTTTCAGAAAATGCAGTATGTTGGAGGGCAGAAATGAGTCAGCACTAAAATCAACGTTAGCCATGAAAGAAGAAAAGATTGTGTTCTTGGAAGCACAGGTGGAAGAGAAAGCCAGCCTGAACCGCCAGTTACAGAATGAACTCCAGGTGGTAAGATGTGACCGCTTTCCGGGCCAACTGTGAGTCCCAGCCATGAGGCCTCTGCCTCACCTTCTCCAGCCCCTCACCTGGGTAGCAGAGGGGTGGCTGAATGCCCATCTCCTGGTGCAGATGTGCTGACCCACGGGGTTCTGAGCGGGGCTGCCATCAGAATCGTATGCATTGGGGCCGGATGGAACCAGAGTGAACCAGAGGCCTGGGGGCCGAGGAGGCCAAGTCCAGAGCAGCTTTGAGTCTGTTAGGCAGGATCTGGGACACTGGTGAGAATTGGCAGGAGACTATGAGCATCAGGACCAAGAAAGACCAGGAGTCCCAGGGGTACCCTGAAATGGGACAGGTGTGGGTGGTGCACCAGGGCTCGGTCAGGATGTCCACTCCTGGCACATATGTGATTTCCAGCTTTCCTTCTTGAAGCCTTGGTGCAGTTCTTGGCTGTGTGATTGAATAAGGAATCTAGAGAAAAGCCGTTCTCGGGCTGGAAGGGACTGTGGACTGTATAACCTCCCCTGGTCCATATTCCCCAGACTCATCTCCATTTCGTGGCATGGGCTGCTGAGGCTTAGGGAAGGGAGAAGACTGGAGTTGGGACTGAGGCAGGTTTCTGGAAGGAGAAAGGGGGAGGATGGGCTGGGCTGTGGGCATTCCCCACAGAGCAAGAGCCAGGTGTCAGGCTTATCCCTAATAAGGCGAGGGGTCGGGGACGCTGAGGAATTGGGTTCTCTGTGGGACTGTTTTCTAGCAGTAAACTCAGAGAACTGAGCCGGCCTCTTCCTGCCCCAAGTCTGCTTTCCTGTTCCCACACCCTACAGCTGAAGACAGAGTGTGAGATCCTCAGGCAGAACCAGGAGGAAGGCAAGCACTTACAGAACTCTTTCAAACACCCTGTGGAGACTTTGGTCACTGGCCACCAGGGGAAGGAGACCTGGGGGCCCAGCCACAAGGAGGCCACCATGGAGCTGCTCCGAGTGAAGGACCGGGCCATCGAGCTGGAGCGGAATGTGAGTGGGCTGCCCGGGTTCAGAGAGAGAGTGCAAGCCGCTGTGCTCTAGTGATTGTCCCACTGATAGGCCGCCATTCGTGGGAAGGACCCTGGAGGTCAGAATCTACTGAGATTTATCCAGATCTAGTTGAACACCTTTTCTTTTCTTTTTTTTTTTTTTTTAAAGATTTTATTTATTTGACAGATGCACAAGAAGGGGGAGAGGCGGGGGAGAAGCAGACTCTCCACTGAGCTGGGAGCCCGATGCAGAACTCGATCCCAGGACCCTGGGATCATGACCTGAGCTGAAGGCAGACGCTTAACAGTGCTTGACAGCCACCCAGGTGCCCCTTCTGTAGTTGAATACTTCTTAAGCTGTCCTGCCAAGTCCTATTATAATCTCCTTTTCGTTTGAGATGCCTTTGCCCTTTCTACTGGAAAGGTGTGGACCACATTTTCCCACAGCGAATCCAACTGCCTGCCCATCAGACTTGGCCTGTAGCTTGTACACCAGTTCTCCGTCTCCACCGTGCTTTCCCAGGGGTTACCAAAGCATGGCCCACCACCTGTTTTTGTCAATAAAGTTTTATTGGACCAGAGACATGCCCTTTATTTACATACTGTTGTGGGTTCGTCTTCCCACCATAGTGGTGGCAGAGGTAACTGGTTGGAATGGCCACCACATGCCTGGCAAACCCTAAAATTCAATCTGTCCCTTTACAGAAGAAGTTTGCCGGTGCACGTCTAATCCCCTGATGCTCTTTGACTCTGCCAGCAACCTTGTGAAGCAGGTAGTGAGGATTGTCACCATTGGCAGATGAGAAAGTGGAGATAGAGTTTAAGAGACTTGACCCTATGGGGCATCTGGGTGGCTCAGATTATTAGGTGTCTGCCTTCAGCTCAAGCCATGATCTCCGGGTCCTGAGACTGAGTCCCACGTCGGGCTCCCAGCTCAGTGGGGAGTCTGCTCCTCCCTCTGCCTCTCCCCCTGCTTGTGCTCTCTCTCTCAAATGAATAAAAAAACAAGAAAGACTCGATGCTACATCCCGTGTTAGCGAGGGACAGCACCAGGCTACAGCCCACCTGTCCTGGTCCCTGGCCCTCTTGGTGGCATATTTTACACACTCTTTATCAGTCTTATGGAACAACTTATTTACTCTATCTATTGTCACTCCTAAGCAGGGTGAGGTGTGGTCACAGGCTTTTACTCTCTGTCCAGTGGGACAAGCTCAGAGAATTACATTGATGGGGTGTTTCGCAGAAGCATTAATGAGAGAAGAGATCCCTTGGCTTTAACCCCAGCTCACCTTGGCCTTGCGCTCAGGTGCTCAGGTTGGAAGCAGTGTCCTCATGATGTGCGTGCATTTCTGTCTAGAAAGCCCATACCAAGAAAAGGAGTGCTCTCCCCCTTCCCTTGCAATTCTGTTGATCGTCTGCCTTTTCCAGGAGGGAAACATGCTACTTCTCTTAACTGTAGACTCTGGTTTTAGTCCCCAAAGTGTCAGCTCTTGGCGGTTCCTTACAGCCCGTGTGCCCCGGGCTGGTGAACACTGACCGAGCTGATGTCTGATGGGCCTCCTGCTTTCATCTCCCCTAGAATGCAGCTCTGCAGGCCGAGAAGCAGCTGCTCAAGGAACAGCTACAGCACGTGGAGACGCAGAATGTGGCCTTCAGCTCTCAGATCCTGACGCTGCAGAAGCAGAGTGCTTTCCTACAGGAGCACAACACCACACTGCAGACCCAGACGGCCAAGCTGCAGGTAAGCCCCGTGCTGTGGGCCCCAGGGAGCGGGCCGGTGGGGAGGGTATCTCTGTGTCTCCCCGAGACCGGCCCTAGCGTGCACGCCAGCTCCTCCTCAGGAAGCCAGGCCACGCGTGGGAGGCTGTGCCATTCTGTTTTGTGTTTCACAGACTCTTTGTGAGCAGGGGGTGCCGGGTCTCAGGGTGCTGGAAGGTGGTACAGTGCGCAGCCATCTCCACTGCCGTGTGTCTGATGGCAGGGCTGGCGACTCGGTTTCTGTGCTCTGCCCTGTAGGGTTGCCTGTTTTCCCAAGTGTGTTCCTTGAGATTTTACTAGGAGTGACTTGGAAAGAGATCCTAGGCTCAGATGCGTTGAGCGCAACAGAGTTAACCAGGTTTGTTTACTATAAATGCTGGCAGAGCCTTTTTTACGCTGATGGGAATTTTGAGTCCCCATGAGGGAAGCAGGGGGTGAGGTGGCTGCAAGGCTGTTGAGAGCTTCTAGCAAAACTCCCATCCCGTGCCACCTCGTTGAGAATGTTGGTTTTGATTTATGGTTGACAGATTGTTGGGAAATGAATTAATCCTTCATTAATGCCGTTTGTGAGAAAAGCGTTGGAAAATGTGCAGCCTGGATCGGGATGGTGTGCAGGAAACTATTTGGCAAAGGGGCTGGGGTTCATTCTTTTAAAATAACGAAATAGGGGGCGCCTAGGTGGCTCAGGGGGTTAAGCTTCTGCCTTCGACTCAGGTCATGGTCACAGGGTCCTGGGATCGAGTCCTACATCGGGTTCTCTGCTCAGCAGGGAGCCTGCTCCCTCCTTCTCTCTCTCTGCCTGCCTCTCTGCCTACTTGTGACCTCTGTCTGTCAAATAAATAAATAAATGAATCTTAAAACAAAACAAAAATAATGAAATAGGGTATCGGTTCATGGTTTTGGTGGTGGTGGTGGGGAGGGCTCTGTCTGGTTTTGCAGTCAGTCTCTCCGGTCCCAGAGTGAGTTAGGTAGCACTCCCTGCTCGGTTTTCTGAGGGTCTGGATGTTGTTGGGCGGTCGTTCTGTAAACATCCGTTCGGTAAGGGTGGCTGCTGGTGGTATCCAGGTGTTCTCTCTCGTTCCTGATTTTCTACGGGTCCTAGAAAAGTAGGCCTTTAAAAGTGGTCAAAGAGGGCGCCCAAGGAGCTTATCCAGAGAAAGGATGCACCTTGCCCCGGTAGGTCACCTGTGGGGAGGGGCACAAGACGGAGCCACCCGGGATGGTCTGCTGTGCCCCCATCCCCCAGAGGGGTTCCAAAGTTCAGAGACGACAGTCCCGGTGGCAGGTGCTGCCTGCCTAGAGGGTCCCTGTGGTTTGATGTCTGCCTCCTGAGTTGGCGCAGTGGCCATGCGTGGGGACACGGGTTCTGTGAGTCTGCCCCTTCTCCCCCTCGGCAGGTGGAGAACTCCACCCTGAGCTCCCAGAACGCCGCGCTCACCGCGCAGTACACCCAGCTGCAGAACCAGCAGACGGCCAAGGAGAGCGAGAACGAGAACCTGCTGCGGCAGCAGGAGCGGCTAGCGGCGGCCCATGAGGCCCTGATGCAGGACCACGAGCATCTGGCCGCGCTGCACGAGCGCCAGTCCTCGGAGTATGAGGCCCTCATCCGACAGCACAGCTGCCTCAAGACACTGCATCGCAACCTGGAGCTGGAGCACAGGGAGCTCCGAGAGAGGTGCGTGCGGGCGTCGGGGCCGCCGGGGGTCACAGCCACCGGGGCTCACCTCCCTGCCTGGGACCCTCCCCTGCCTTCCCTCTTGGCCCCGCTGCTTCACATTGCCCAGGACCCCTGAACTTTCCAGAAGGGTGGGGGTAAAATCCAGAGTCACTCTCAGCCAATATTGGGAGCGTGTGCAGCTGGAGCCTGAGTGACAGGAGGGTCCCCCCACGTGGAGAAGGCGGTACCATGGCGAATCCCAGCTCAAGGAAACCCAGCTTTGGGGTCCCTGCTGCCCTGAGGACTCCCACCGCCTCCCCACTCCACTCCAGACCAGGCATAAAGAGGACATTCCTTCCCCACCGCTGCCAGCCCACAGTGACTTGTTTCGTTTCCCTGTCTGGGTGTGGGACCCTTGCTTTCCAGCCTTCAACTTTGGCAGCTTTGGAATATGTGGAAAGCGAAGAGAACAGTAGAGTGAAACCATGTCCGTTTTAGCCATCCCTCTCTCTCGATACCTGCCTGCTCTCCTTTACTTACTTGATCTAAAATTTGTCTGCACTGAATTGGACAGACCTTCACTTGGCGCCCTTGACAACCCAGGCTCCTGGGTGTCGGGTCTGTTGGGTCAGCTTGTGTGGCCTGAGCTCCTGCCCCGGGTGGGCCCCCGATAGCCCCGGCACCCGGGCCGCTATGGTGGGACCTGGGGTCTGGCGGGAGGGAGGGGTGGGGTGCACCTGGCTGGGACACGGGAGGAAGCTGTGTCTCTGCAGAGAGGCTGGCATTTCTTTCCCTTGACTCACCTTCATTGCTGGGCCAGCGGAGCCTCGTGAGGGCACGGGATGATGCCGAGGGCACAGAGGTGGTGATGTTCATTTATTCACTCACCTGCTCCTTCCTTTTTGCCTCTCTCTGGGCTCCTCTACCTGCTTTACCCACCCAGATTGCCTTCCCTCAGGGGCTGCTGGGGCACCTGCCCCTAATAAGCCAAAATCAGCATCTTCTGTTTCCAGGCATCTCCGCCCTCACTCCCCCTGGAGCCCACCCAGGCTTCATGCGACACTTAGCATGTACTCTGTGCACATGCTCTGTCTGGACGTGGAGGGTTGCTCCCCGTTGGCTTGGGAAGTAGAGCCCACAGCATTCCCTGAGCTCTGGAATGAGCTCCATGCCCACCGCTCACCAGGCACCTACGTGTTATGATAGCCCCTCATGGTATTCTTAGTGTCTGATTAGAGGGGGAGGGTTTTTGCAGGCGGAATTTGGACCAGCCTTGAGGGAGGAGAGACTGTGGGTTACCGTCTGGTTCCTTGTCAATACAGCAGGCGGAACCATTGTAGTACTCGAGTTTTCCCAGGCTGGGCAGGTGGCTGGAGGCACCTTTGGTCGGTCTGCAGCAGGGCTGGGAGTTCGAGAATGTAGGTACCTGGAACACGGGGGTGGTGGCTCTGAAATTAGATGCTCATTTCTTAATTCTCTTAGAAAGATGTACTGAGTGCCCGGCCTCATACCCGGGATTCACTAGCGAGCAAGACGCCCAGCGTCTGTCCTGCCCTTCGGTGGTTACTTATGGTTACAGTTATCCCTGGTCACTGGCCCTTTTCTAAGCCATTACAGTAGGGAAGCAGGATTTGGGGAACCCTAATCATCTGCCTATGGCCCTGATTTGTCAAACCTGGATGACTTATCATCACCTAAAGAGCTAGACCGGGCGTCCACTTCGAGTCGTACACCTGTCCGCAGTGGGTTAGCCTCCACCCTGGGGCTGAAGGCCAGGTGAAAGTTTGTCCTCAAACAGCCACCTGAGCATGTTTCTGAGTTTCACTCCCTGATGATTCCCAGCAGCAGTAGGATGGTTCGAGCACGGCTGCCGTGGGGGCTGGGGGCCCAGGGGTAGAGGTCTGAAGACTGATTGGACACCGTGGTCCGACCGTCTGCGATTGTGAATAGCTTAGACAAGGGAGGGGGTCTGGAAAGAGGGGTTTCCCTGAAAGCAGACGGCTGAAAGGCGGTGCATCAGTCACTGCCTTGGACTAGAAGGGGATCCTGAGTCCTCTCTGGGCATGTATGCCGCGCAGGAGGAGGGACAGCCTGGGCTCATCATCTGCGCTCTGCTGCCCTCCAGAGCCCGCTGTGCCAGAACCACAGAAACAGGGTCTGCAGGAAGGGGGAAAAGGAACCGAGCAGATCAGGGAGGGAAAGGACTATGGTTAGGGCCCATGAGAAAGGGGGGGAGTGTGCGCATGTGTGTGCGCTCACACACGTGTGTGCACGTGAAGACCTGGCCTCTGGCAGCTGCTGGGTCCCCTGCTGGGCAAGCCTCTATCCCTGCAGCTGAGACAGACCAAGAACAAGGAGACTCGGTTCCCAAGGGGAGGAGGGCGGAGGCTTACCCAGCCCCTGGTCAAGAGGGATTACCTGCTGGAATGGAGCTGTTTATTTTGTGGTTCCGTTTAGATCTGTTTGTGCTTGGTGAGCCACCTCATAAGTATTTATAACGCCCGAAGCAAAGCGGTCCAAATGCAGAAAAGAGTATCTCGGTGTGCCCAGGTGGCCAAGGGAGGGGCTCCTGCTTCAGCAGGAAGTCCAGGGGACTGTGCAGACTTGTCGGGTGGCAAGAAGAGGCCCCGCCTGTTCCCTGCCCTGTCCCCCTCTACTTTGCAGAGAGCGGCGGCCAGAGGAACCCCGTTTTCTGTGGGAGGTTTCCCAGTCTTCCAGGGACTTCGTTCCCCAGAGGAAAGGAAGGCCCCAGTCGAGCTCCCAACAGGTGCGTTCCTCTCCAACAGGCACGAGGACATGCTGAAGCATAAGGCAGAGCTGGACGAGCGGGAGAAGGTTTTGAACACTGAGAGGGAGGCTCTGCAGCAGGAGCAGAGGACGGGCGCCATGGCCGTGGGTGAGAACCAGCGACTGCGGGGAGAGCTGGACAGGTGAGCCCCCGGGACCCCGCCGGGCCCCTGTGCAGGACGGCTGCCCTCCCAGATTTCACATTAGACCTGCCTGGCCCCACTGCAAGAGATCCGCAGGGTCCCCTGGCCTGCATGTTCACAGCTCGGGGGGCACAAGCTGATAGGGGACTCTAGCTGCTGGCTGGGATGGAAGGACCCAAGGGACCAAGTGACACCTGGGGATGGCGCCTTTGTATCCAGCAGGGACCCTCCTCTAATGTAGGCCACGTGGCGATCTCAGGAAGGACACGCTGTAGATGCTCATTCCTCACACATTCCCTCTTTGTGAACTCACCTCCTTGCTAAAATCGCCCCCAGATTGATACTGAGAAGGTGCTTTCACTCAATGTGCCCAGGATGACCCGGAGCGCACGTCTCTGGCTGAAGGCAAACAAGGGTGCTCAGCCTTCTTACTGTAGTTCTCATACCATGAATAGGCATCCTGTTTGAAGTCTCTTCGGTGCCATGGTGTTTTTATAATTTTGCGCTTTCTGGTGGCAGTTTTGCTATTTTTTTTTTTAAGATTTTATTTATTTGTGCAAGAGAGAGCATGAGCAGGGCAAGTGTGAGAGGAAGGAAGCAGGCTCCCTGCTGAGCAGTGAGCTCAATGCGGGGCTCGATCCCAGGACCCTGGCATCGTGACCTGAGCCAAAGGCAGATGCTTAACCAACTGAGCCACTCAGGCGCCACCACAATCATTTAAAATAGCTCCCAAGTGGAGGGCTGAAGTGTGGTGTAGGGCTCCTAGTGCAAGACTATGCTCCCGTCTGGGAAAAGTACACATTCGAGAAACTCCGTTCAGGCATGAGCTATGGTGCTGTAGCCGTATGTTACCTGAGGGGGTCTTCAAACAGAATCCCCAATTAAATAAGCGATGTCTTGATCCTTTGACTAAAATGTGACCAGAGCTTGCAGGAACATATACCCTGTCCTATGTTTCCCCAAGAGGCCATGGTTCAGTTCCCACCAGTCCAGTGATTGCATGGTCTTCCTAGAGCATCACTCCCTTGATTAACAAGTCTCTGCTGTACAACCAGTATCCCAACCCCCCCACCTTTTTTTTTTTTCTTTAAGATTTTATTTATTTATTTGACAGAGATCACAAGTAGGCAGAGAAGCAGGCAGAGAGAGAGGAGGAAGCAGGCTCCCTGCTGAGCACAGAGCCTGATGCAGGGCTCCATCCCAGGACCCTGGGATCATGACCCGAGCTGAAGGTAGAGGCTTTAACCCACTGAGCCACCCAGGCACCCCCCGCAACTTTTTTTTAATAACAGTTAAGTAAACAGGCTCAGGGATGAACTTACCTGTTCAGAGTTAGTGCCTCTAGTGAATGGCAGAATCAGGACGTGAATCAGGCCTTGTCTCATCACAAAGGCATGACTGTATGAAGCTGCTTCCTCTCCAAGTCCTTGTGCGAGTGTTCTCTGGGGCCTCACACACGGGGGCCTCCAGTGACCTGGGGAGGCTGGGCCCATGGGGGAGGGAGAGCCGGCCTAGAGCGTTCCAGGTTATTTTTTTGTCTCACACTTTTTTTCTTAAGAGAAATAGGACACTTGAGCGTGGATGTGAGACCTTCAGGTTTTTAAGTGCTGGCACGCTGACCCATTTCAAAGAAGCGTTTAGGCCGAACCAGGCACATCTGTGTCCAGATGTTGTCTGTGGGCCTCCAGTAGTCTCAGGTTTGGATGCAAATCTTCCCCTAAGAAGCCCTGATTGGATGATAGTGACAATGAGGATAATTTTAGTGGATTTCCCTAATACCCTGGCATCTCCTACTTTATTCATCTCAGGAGGTGAAATTAGAAAAGAGTTTGAAATTGGGAAGGAGAGCCAGAAGTAGACACATGATTTTAAGGCAAAAATATTCTGGTTCAGTGTTTCTTTAAAAAAAAAAAGTTAACAGCCGAACTCTTTTTTCCAAGTACGCATGCAGATAGACCAAAGCGTGAACTGTAAAAGAGAGCATCACGGGGAGGCTGTGTTGGGGCACCTGTCTGAGCCTGCCCACTCTGTCTCCCCCAGCCCAGCGTGAGGCACTAGGGGGACCCTCAGAGAACCCCCAAGGAGCACAGTTTGAAAACTGCTCATTCTATTCAGCTCCCTCATTTTACACATGGAAAAAACTGAGGCCCAGAGAGGCTGTCGTCGTGGGTCAGGGTACCCAGCGGGGACGGAGTCTGCCGTGCCCTGCAGCCCTTGGCCTGTGGCTCTCCACCCCCAGGGTCAATTTCCTGCACCAGCAGCTGAGAGGGGAGTACGAGGAGCTGCACGCCCACGCCAAGGAGCTGAAGACCTCCCTGAACAACTCCCAGCTGGAGCTGAGCCGCTGGCAGGCGCGGTTTGACGAGCTGAAGGGGCAGCACCAGAGCATGGACATCTCACTGACCAAGCTGGACAACCACTGCGAGGTGAGGCCTTGGGACACGGCCGAGAGCCCCGGGCCCGGGGTGCTGGTGGGTCCTTGCTGGCGCTGGCGCTCGAAGACCGTGTGGGGGGTGGCCCAGGGGCCAGGATGGAACGGAAGCATTGGAGAGGGAGACAGCCACCCTGGTGGGCAGGGATGTGTCAGAAAGCACCTGTCCAGCTGCCCTTTGCTTCTCGCAAGTTCGGGGAAGCGCGTGGGAGCAGCAGGGGCAGTCTCCTATCCAGTCCCGCTGCTCCAAGCTGGCAAATCCAGCCCTGCCACTCTTTCACCTTTGCAATTCTGTGTCCACACTGTTCTAGAGAAGTGGCGTGGGTGGCTGACTCTGACTCCGGCTCCCGGGGCAGCTCAGATGGCGCTCACTCGGGGGTGCCCCGGTTTCCAGAGAGGCAGAGCAGTCCCATGTGTTGCGCTAGGTGGGAAATTTGTCTTCTTAAGCAGCAGAACCATCTCAGATGAGATCATGAGCAGATCCCAGGACAGATAAGAAAGGCAAAGAGGGTCGAGCCGGCAAGAGCAGCGTGGTCCCATCCCCCTTCAAGAGGCCCCAAGGACAGCAGCGTCCCTGGGACACAGCTCCTCTTGGCTCTCGTTTGTCCAGAGACCCTCTCGGAGGCCTTGTCCTTCGAGCTTCTGGTAGCCCAGTGGGACATCACAGCTGAGGAAACCGAGGCCCAGGGTACACAGCTGCCTCCGGTCCCCCCTTTGCTGAGGCTGGGGCACAGGGTTCATGGAAGAGGTTGGGGGCCGGACCCCCGAGACTGTCTGAGGCCCAGGCTTGGGATGTTCCTGCTGCATCTCCATGACGGTACTCTGGGGCAGGAGCCGGCAAATCAGCCGAGGGTCGCATCTAGCCCGCTGCCTGTTCTCAGACAGCTGTGACCTAAGATTGTTGTGTACAGTTTTAGTGGTTGGGAGATTCTCCCAAATGATAGCTTGTGGCAAGTGGAAATGATCGGAAATTTAAGTGTCTGGGATGGGGACGTAGCCGCACCGGTCTCTGTGTGCCACCCGTGGCTGTTTCCAGTGGTGGTGGGAACACTGAGCTTCCGAGTGGGAACACGGCCACAGACACCCCCGCCCAGCCGGGAAGCCTGAAATACTTAGTTCTGGGCCCTTCACAGAAGAGGTGTGCCAGCCCTCGCCCAGAGCAGAGCTGCCCCATAGAAATATGGCCACAAACCTGAGTTAATGTTTTCTAGTAACCACGTTAAAAAAGTGAAAAGTGAGGGGGAGGAATCATTTTAATCATCTACTCTGTCTAGCCAACATATCTAAAATACTATTTTGACGTGTGACCCCCCCCAAAACCCTTACTGAGATATTTTACGTTCCCTTCTTTATTACTATGAAGTCTTCGGAATCCTTATTTATTTCGGCATGTCGCCACTCAGACCAGCTACATTGGCAGTGCTCCGTGGCCTCACGTGACTGATGGCCGCCAGCTGGGGCGGGGCAGGTGGGGATTCGGCTGTCCCTGGGCCGGTGGCACACTCGGTCCTTTCAGGTTCTCACAGGCCGAGGAGAGAAGCACATCTCTGTGCACATGACCTTGCCCTGGAAGCCGGGTTCCCAGTGGTGGAACCCTGGGGTCGCACACTGTTTGACACGCTGATGTGTGTTTTAGCTGCTGTCCCGTCTCAAGGGGAACCTGGAGGAAGAGAATCATCACCTGCTGAGCCAGATCCAGCTGCTGAGCCAGCAGAACCAGCTGCTCCTGGAGCAGAACTTGGAGAGTAAGGAGCAGTACCATGAGGAGCAGAAGCAGTACATGTAAGGATGTGTGTGCGAGTGATGCCTGTAGACCGAGGGGCTCTGGCTTCCCCGCGCCCATGCCAGAACCTGTGACATTCTAAGCAAGGAACGGCTCTTGGGCCCGTTGGTGTCCCGAGGGCAAAGGGACAGTCCATCTCACCAGTACGTCCTTCTCTTGTCGTCTCTGGAATGGGTCTGGGCTTGTGCACCTGTGGAGGTTGGCTTTAGTTTGCTGTTCAGAGGCAGTGCCTACCACCAGAAGCTTCGAAATCTGCTTTCGGAATATAAGCTCCCTTGTAAAAACAGGACTGTGCCGGGGTGCCTGGGTGGCTCGGTGGGTTAAAGCCTCTGCCTTCAGCTCAGGTCATGTTTCCAGGGTCCTGGGATCGAGCCCTGCAGGGGGCTCTCTGCTCAGTGGGGAGCCTGCTTCCCTTCCTCTCTCTGCCTGCTGTGATCTCTGTCAAATAAATAAATCTTTAAAAACAAAACAAAATAGGACGGTGCCAACAAGCAGGATCTCAGGGAAAGAACTCACACGGGAGGTTCACGAAGCTGTCACTCTTCGTGGAGGCATTTGTGTACTGCAGATTCGGCACTCAGTTCGGGTGGAACCCCGCCAGCCTCACAGCAGAGGGGCCCAAGCCCTCGCCTCTGGTTCAGAGTCCTCCTTTTCCTAGCGGCCTGTGGGCAAGGTGGATTGAGGACTCTAACCCCCATGACTCCCTGAGATAATGCAGAAGCACCGCAAGGCCTGGGGTCCAGAAGTGTCTTGATCCTTTCCATGTTTCTGAAAACG
Organism: Mustela nivalis; assembly: GCF_964662115.1. Classification (NCBI taxonomy): domain Eukaryota; kingdom Metazoa; phylum Chordata; class Mammalia; order Carnivora; family Mustelidae; genus Mustela; species Mustela nivalis. The sequence continues at coordinate 29,953,317 of NC_139025.1, read as the reverse complement.
TGAACTGGTTCCCAACATTTACAAATTTGGCTCAGTAACCGCGGTGTCCTGGCTTCTCTGAAAAAACTGGAAGTTCTGCCCTATAGGCCTCGCGCATGCCTGCCTGGCAGCCAGCTGCTGGGGCTACTGTCCCCACCCCACCCCCTGCTCCTTCCAGGCCTGCTTTGCTCCTTATCTCCTCGGTCTGGCCCACCAAAGCTTTCAAGTTTGCCCCCATGGGAAGGTCATCAGAAACCCAGGGTCAGAGCAGGTCTGGGTCAGAGGTCTGCCTTTGCAGAGCTGACTCTCTTGACCTTGATGCCCACCCAGCGCCCTGAGGGCACACCTCTCCCCCTCACCACAGCTGTTGTTAGTACACAAGCTCTGTGTCCGACCCCACATGCGAAGTGTTGTGAACGACCTGGCTGGCAAGTCCTTGGGGCTTCTAGAAGTACTTCAGTTTTAGATGGTGAGGCTTTTGCTTGAGTTGACTTGCACCCCGTCCCTGAGTGTTCTAGCACAACTCTGCAGGGTACCTGGGTTCCCGGACCCATGCCAGACGTTTCCGCGCACACATCCCCGACTTCATGGTCATGATGGTCATGAACACGATGACGTCCAAATCCCAGAAAAGGTCCTGGGCTGGGCGGATGAATTCATGCTATTTTATTTAAAATGGGATTGAGAACCCCCTTCCCTCTCTCTTCACAGAGACAAATTAAATGCCTTGCGGAGGCATAAAGAGAAACTGGAAGAAAAGATCATGGATCAGTACAAGTTCTACGATCCTGCTCCAAAGAAGTGAGTGGATTCATGTGTCAGGGACGTAAACCCAGAGCAGAGCCCTTCCTCGTGCACGAGTGGAGTGGAACGCGCTCCCACCTAGAGCGGCGCCCGGCCTGGAGGGACCGTGCCTCCTGCTCTGTGGAGGCCCTTGCTGTTGCAGGCCTCCCCTGGGACTGAAGGAGTTAAGATTTTCAGTCTCACCCTCTGTCCTCCAGCTTGTCCTGGGAGGGTCAGCGGATGCCAGCTGACCCTGATGAGACAAGGGCTTAATTTAGACACAGCCCTTGGCAAGGGGGAGCAGAGAGTCTGTGGTTTGGGAGCCATTAAAGTGGGACAGAACCGTGGCCATCTGAGATTCTGTCTCACGATTTAACAAGACATTGGAAATCACGTTCCTGTTTGGGGGACGGAAGCTGGTGTACCCATACCCTTTAAACACGGGAACCTCTGGGCCTCACACAGACACCTCTGGATTCCCTGAACCCCAGGGTGGGTTCACAAACTCAGTCCTTTCTCCAGGGAGTAGCAGCCCCCTGGTGGTGGGGCCGGCCCAGTCTCTGCGGAGTGCCAGCCTCTTACGGGAGGCCCTCCCCAGGAGCCAGTCTTATTCCGAGTCCCAACCTAGCCCAGCCTCAAAGTCAGGATCACCGTGAATCCGTAAGGTTCTCTGGTGAACCACAGATTTTCTGAACCTTGGTTCTCTTCCCTCTGTCTGGCAGAAATGGAGGCCCAGATGAGACCCAGTGCTTTGTGCAAACACAGTACTATCTAGTTTCAGAGATAACTTTTTTTGGTGATATCAGAATGCCCCCATTTCCCAGCAGCTACAGCTCTGTCGCTTACTCTTGAAATTCGCTGGTTTTCATTTAAACAGCCCACTCTTTCCTCCCCTCCCCTCATCTCCCAGGCTCCTTCGTGCCTGGGACTGGTTGAAGAATGTCCGTTTATCCCACTTACTATTAACTTCAGCAGAAAACAAGGAGGTCTGTGACACAGTCCCAAAATGGCATTTTGACCGAAAAATCGCCCACGGGTGGGGCTTTGTTTCGCACAGATAATCAAGAGTTGGAAGTTGACACCATGTTTGAAGTTCTTTTTCCCCAAGAGGCTAGTGTGGATTTCCGCCACGGTGTGCACTTCTACCATCCCTGCTCCCCAAATCCAGTGACCGTGGTGATGGCAAGGAGCGCCATCATTCTGAACCCCAAATTAACGGCTTATGATGGAAAGCCCAGCTCACATCAGGGCACCCCGTGACCTGCTGGAGTGGCATCGAGGGTTGGTTGTGTCCTCCTAACAGTCTGCTTCTCACTAGGAAGAACCACTGGATTGGCGCCAAAGCCTTAGTCAAACTCATCAAACCAAAGAAAGAAGGTTCCAGAGAACGACTGAAGTCCACTGCAGAGAGCCCTCCTTGGCAGGTGGAGTCCCCAGACCCGGCCTCGCCATCTCCTCAGGCCCTCAGATTGCAGCCAGAGAACCCCGAGGCCACCCCGTCTGGCTCCAATGGTACAGAAGAGCGGGACACCCTCAACGGGCCCGTGGGGAAAGGTAGGAGCGGCTGACCAGGCTGCCGTTGGGCGAAGGAGGGGGATGGGTGCTCGGAAGGGCTCTGCCTGGATGGGGCAGGAGGAGAGACAGAGTGTGGGTGTTGCACGCGTGCCTGTAGGAGCATGAAGAGGGCGTGTTGCTTGCACACAGATCTGCCTCCTTGCCTAGGTTTGCAGCCCAGTAGAGAATACAAATTCATATCGGCAGCTTCGTCCTGTGACAGTTTTGTTATTTTAGAATGAGGAGCGTCCCACATCACGTAAGCCGTGGTACCGTCCCGGGCCGATAGTGACGCAGGTGCAGCGGAGACCGGCTCAGGGCTGTGTGTTTCGGGGCTGTGTGTGTCAAAGGGTCAGAGGCAGCTGTTTCTGGAGAGAGATCCCAGGTGCATTTAACCCCTTCTGTGCGTACACGGGATCTTCAGGAATTCCTGAGTCCTCCCAGCCATGGAGCCCTGCCTACCTTTGTACTTATGGCTGTGTTCTGGAGTTTGCCAGAAGTTCTGACATGGATTCCTAGTCCTATGTGGTGTATTTCCTCTAATCTGAGAGGCTGTCAGCGGTACACTGTGTAATTGCTATCTAGACCGCCGGGAGAAACACAGGCAGCCTGAGGAGTTCATGATTGTGTTACACTCTGGTTAGAGGGCTCTTCTACAGACTCAGATTGTTGTGCACAGACACACGGAGAATGCAGGAGCACAGTACCTGGGGTGCACCTGCGACCGCTCCGTCAGAGGCCCCACCTGGCCAGCGGTGACCATCAGACCCATCAGAGCTGTGTCCGGATTGCGGAGATGTGAAGGAATGGGGGAAAATGTGTACCTCAGAAACAACTAAACACAGAAATTGTCAGAAACATTGTTAAGTTTTCAACTTTACTTTTAAAATATTAGTTTATGGATCCTTTGCCCCTAAACCTGCCGAGCGTGCACCGTGAGCAATTTAAATTTTTATGAAGGATGCTGGAACTTTCTGAAGACCAGGCCTAGGCCTGAGAGCCCTGTGCCCCTGCAGGCTGATGTGACAGTGCTCAGGGCAGATAGTAACAGCTTGCCCCGTGAGTGTGACGTGGGCACGAGCCTTTTGGGGGCACCATTCAGTGGGTCCTGTTGTGTCACTTTCGAATGCAGAGGAGAAAGCGTGCCTGTGCGCACACGTGGGGACGAATGCCTGAGACCAATTTAGGGAAAGGGCTCCGGAGCCACTGAGCGATGATGAGGCTGACCCTGGTTTCTGTCTAGCTGGGCGCTCTCGCCTTGGGTTTTCCCGTCGGCTCTTTAGAGTTGTTGGCCTTTATCCCCTCAACGTGTGTTATTCTCTAAACTGACTTGATTAACTACCATCGGCCTAATGAGCTAGGAAACCTTGGGGAAGAAGAAAAGTACTCGACTGGTCCAGGCTGTTGTGCCAGCCCACGGACGAGCAAGTCAGGGAAAACCCTTCACAGCAGCAGCACCTATGCACATACTGGGCATCCCTTCCGGGCTCCTTTTAGCTGACTGACACGCTTTACCTGGCTCCCGGAGTTTAACTCCTCGCTGAGGTGGGCACGATTAATCATCCCTGCGAAGGGAGTCTTGACGAGATGTAAAACGCTTGCCAGTGTAATCACTGGCAGAACTGGGATGCCCACGCGGGGCGGCGGGGCTGGAGCTCTTCACCAGCATGTGCAGGTAAAGAAAGCCCTTTCGAATGAGGCCCAGAGCCTGGGGCCCCTTGTTCTGTGGCGCGAGCACCGACCACCAGGTGGCGCTGTGGCGGCAGAAATAAGCAAGGCGGTGGCATCCTCCCCGATCCTAAATCAGAAATCCCTTGGCCCTGCTGTGTCCATATGCGTCGTGTTTAGAAAGTACGGCTGAGGGCTCTGACCATCCATGAAGTACAGGACTGGAGTAGAGGGTGTGCAGGAGGTTTTAAAGGAAACGATTCTTGGTGGTGTGGGGTTGGGGGATGCAAAAAGAGGTATTTTCATTATTTTGAAACTTGTCCCGTCAGAAGAGGTTGAGATGCACAGAATTATTGGTGAGTGCTTCAGTAGACTGCCCTCTCGTGCCATCAGGCCAGAAACACACCGTGAGGTGTTCCCCGGGCCCTTGAACAGGAACGGGAGTGGAGCGTGCCCCAGAGCGTCAGGGGGCCTGTCATTAAAATGGATGAGTAAGAGAAGCCGGGTCCTAAATTAATAAACATCCTCCTTTAATCATTTAACATGTCGAAATTGAAAAAAGTCTCAGCCCTCGGCTCCTTGAGCGATACACAGTTCTCCTCCCGTGTAGAGAGAAGCATTGGCGCTAAGACGCCCCTGCATTGGTCACGTTGAGTCAGAGCATAAACGATTCACCGCGTCCTGATTCTGGGCTTGTCCTGGGTATTGTTCCCGTGTTTCCTGGGTCGGACAGGATTCTGACCTCCTGCCTGCGTTGAGCTAATTTAGAGCCGTTTGCTGTATTATTCATTTCATTCATTTATTGTTGTTGTTGTTTTTTTTTTTCCCTTCCTCTCTTGGGTTATCCGGGGAATAACCATTTAGCAACTCAGCGCAAAAAGAGTCCCTTTTTGAGAAGCAAAAGCAAAGACAAAGACAAGTCTCCAACGGCCCATCCGACTCTCTCTAAACGCCTGCGGTTCTGGTCTTCCTCTGACATCCCATCCTCTCCTAACGAGCCTGTCCCTTTTTCAGAAATTGGGGATTTCTAATCCTTTTCCTTTATCATGTGTTTCATCATGCATCATCCTCCTTCATTTCTGAACTCCAAACAAACCAAAAAAAAAAAAAAAAAAAAAGTACCTAAAGGCCTGATGACCCCAGTGGACTCCTCCTCCTGATCCCAATTCCAAGCCAAGTTTAAAGTAGCCAGCGTGGATTCTGATTCCAAAAGAGAAGATGAGTTGTCACACCCTCTGGACCATTTCTGCAGCACAGCACAGTTGTAGGGAGCCTCGGGACATCCACACACAGGTCCGTGGGCCAGGATGTCCGTGCTGAGTAAGTCCGGCGGCCGTGTGCCGCCCCCCACGCTCGCACCCGCAGCCCTATGTCGCGCCCGTGTGTGAAGCAGAACTGGTCAGTTGTTGCTTTGCTTCCTAAAATAGACGGCCTCTGTCAAGTGAGATTTTTGTATTTTTTAATTTTTTTGAAGACTTGCTTCTAAGCAGCTGAATTTAAAGCTGCTGTCCTTTCCTCTTCCTCCATCAGAGCACTGAGTTGTGGCTTTTGCTGTCAAGGCCCTTTGTAGACGTGCTCTGGGTCCCAAAGGATTTATGGCTGTGTTCCAGCAGTTTGTATAATTGGATCGATGTTGCCAAGCCAGAGGTCAGCCCAGAATGAAGTTTTACGACCTCTTGGACCAGGATGTTAGACGGTCTCGGACAGAAAGCCCATCCACACGCCGCTCACGCCCCGAGCAGGGGTAACGCTGGTCGATAGAGGCCTTTAGCTACTGCGCTGTCTGCTGTCATGCCGTCTTCTGAGTTTTGCCACATCTTTGTGTCCACCTGTGTGGTTCACGTACATGTTTTGGCTTGAATTGACTCACTGTTATCACTTAAATTTATTTTAAATTCAAGGGAGAGATTGTTAGCAGTGCTGACAGTGAGAAACCAGTGTCACCACAAAAACAAAGTAACTGTACGGACAGATACATACCTATTAAGCCGTTGAAGACGGTTGATGTGGCATTGGCTTCCTGTCACACGCTTTGCCTCGGGGACTCTGGGCCCCCATGGCCCCAGTCCTCAGGGGCCCTGTCTCACCAGCATGCTGTCGGCCTCGTCCTGTTTCTCTGCCATCCGTGCTGTCTGCCCCCCTCCGCCTCCCCTCCACTCCTCATTTTAACTGCACCTGTTGGATGCTTGTCCCGACTCATTCCTCCAGACTTGAATCTTGCTTCTCATCAAGGGTATCTTCCAGAATCCAAATTTTGCCTTGGTTTCAAGTTGTACGATTTGGGCGTTGAAAACGTCCCAGGGAGTGCAGACCCCCGAGTGGCTGAAGGGCCGGCAGGATCAGCCCCGTAAGAGGTCATGGCGCCGGGTCCCAGCCTTGGGGTGCCTGGAGGGGGACTTTGTGTGAAAGAGTGCTGACCTCATGCTTTAGGCTCCGGCCGCACACGTACCTTCCATTGAGAGAGCCTGGCCCCATTCCTACTACTAGGCAGTGGGAGAGTTTTTTGTTTTCTTTTTTAATGTTTTTACAGAAAAAAAAAATTGTTTTAATGGGAGTATGTGTTCAGGGTAGATAATGTAGTGATTGCAGACAAGAACAAGAAATGGAAAAAGTCATCATACAGAGGTTCAGACTTCTTAAGTGGGTAAGCTGCTGAAAGGGTAAGCTGCTTTCTCAAATCCTAAATGAAACCAGTTGGCAGGATGCACGTCTGTCTGTCCATCCTGGACCTCCAGGACGTTGGCTGCAGGCCTGGCGAAACCCTGAGCAGACTTCATCAGGATCCTTTATAATCGGGCATCCGAGTTACACACGTGCCCACAGCTCATGTGGTGGCCTTCTGGCAACAGCTGGTTCCTCCTCCTGAGTCCTCCTGTCCCATCCTTTCAGGGTCCCCAGTCTGACCCATGCGTGGAGCCGGGGCCAGCCTCTCTGCTCCCACCCCCCCACCACAGGCCCATAGCCAGGGACCTCCTGTCAGCACTGCAGCCCAGCTTCTGTTCTTGTGATCCGTGCACACCCGGTGCCCCTGCTTCTGGGCCTCGGTGTGGCAGCCCAGCCTTACACAGGATTGTGCCACTCTGTTTCTCAGTGTCCTTCTCTGCCCCAGGCCCTGGGGACCTAAAACCAAAGCAAGGGTCCCCGCACAGAGGCAGCCTTGACCGCACGGATGCCTCCGCTGACCCAGCCGTGAAGCTCTGGCCCTCGGAGCTGAGCTCCCGGACCTATTCAACCTCAGCCATCACTACAACCCCTTCCAGCTCCACCTCCCTCTCCCGGCACCCAGGCCGCACCAAAGGTGAGTCACAGGTCCTTCCCGAAGACCCCAGGCTTGCAGAGACAGGTGGTCAGCAGGCCGCTGAGGCTGTAGACCTGCTTTGCCATCCCATAGACCCAGCTTCGGCCCATCAGCCATGTGGCTTGGGGCGGACAACCTCACCCACTAGCGGCCCAATCTTAAGCCGCTCTCACCACCCCCGTTCGGGAATTGGTGGCACCAGGTAGCTCCAGAAGGGACGTGAACCACAGTTTGGGCTAAAAGCAGGCAACGCCCTAACCCATGTTGGTAGGAGTTTGGAGGCTTATTCTCTGTGGAGGAGACATGACGTGTCTCTGAACCTGGAGGTGGCTTGTGGGAGCGGGAAGCAGGGCTCCTTCGCTGAGAACAAGGGGATCCGGGGAAGGGTTTACACAGCCAGCCACTCCCAGGGGCCAGCAGCCGTGCCTGGTCGCACCTTCAGACATGAGGTTCAAGTGTTCTTCAATCGATCTGATAAGCCTGAGGAATTCCCCACAGAACAGCTCAGTCAGATCTTGTCAAGTGAAGCCTCTGAAAGTTCAGGGACTCCCTGGACATCCAACAGCAGTGACCCAAACGAGTGTGGGACCACAGAGTCACCCGACATGCAGCACAGAAATGGCCACTGTGCAGTGTCTGTTGTTGGCATAAGGGAGAGCAGTGAAGGGAAGGGCACTTGGAAATCTAAAATATGCGAACAGAAAGGAAGATCAAGCCTCAGACTAAAAAAGACATCCCTCGTGTAACTAGAGACATGAGCGTATCCGAAGCCACAGCTGGTGGAGCCAGGAGGGGTGCCTCTCGGGTGTCGGGAGTCAGAACTGGGAAGGCGATTGCATTTCATCATTGCACCCCCCAACTCGACTCCTGAAACCCGACTGCGCAGAGTCTTGTTTTGACAGGTAGAGTGCCAGGGTCTCCGCCCTCGGGGTGCCCCTGGGAAGAGAAGAGGAGCAAGCACAGGGCGGCCACACGCAGGCCTACTCTGCTCCCAGCTTGACCCTGGAAGCAGCAAGTCGCTCGCTGCTGGGGGTCAGGGGAATGGGGCCATGTAGCATCTGGGACGGACAGTCGGCCTTTCCCCTCCCCCTTCTCTCTGGGCTTGGGGTACAGAAGCTCTGTCTGGTCTCTGGGTGGGGGCTGGGACTCCCATCTCCCCCTGGACTTTAGTGGCCCATGTGGCTCAAGGACCAGCCCTTCAGACTAACCCACGGACTGTGTCAGCCTAGGTCCTGTTCCTAAACCAGAGTCTGAGCCTAGAAACACCTCTGGCTGTTCCTACACCTACAGAGCTCATGGGAAAGTCAGTCACCGCTGCAGACCCTGCCGTGGCCACACGATTTCCCAGCAGCCCATTCTCACACTCCCACGTTCACGTCCAGGGGGCACATAGCCAGCTTCAGTGGAAGGAAACTCCCTTAGAATCAGCTGTTTTTTAAGTCATTCTGGTTTCTTTGAGAGCAGAATGTAACAGGATCTGGGCCCTGTGGAGTTGCCTTTGCTTCTAGGCCTTTCCTTAAAGGAAGAGAGATATATATTACTGGTTTGTGTCAGTTTCCAATACAGATTTAACATTCCAGGATTTCACATTTGCATGTCCTTTGTCTGTCTCCTGAAACATTTTTTCCCCTGAAAATATGCAATAATGGTTTATTTTTTTTTTTAAGATTTTATTTATTCATTTGACAGACAGAGATCACAAATAGGCAGAGAGGCAGGCAGAGAGAGAGGGGAAGCAGGCTCCCCGCTGAGCAGAGAGTCCGATGCGGAGCTCGATCCCAGGACGCTGAGATCATGACCTGAGCCAAAGGCAGAGGCTTTAACCCACTGAACCACCCAGGCGCGCCTGCAATAATGGTTTAAAAAGTAATCCTAGTCACCATAAATTCAGCAAGCAATGTTTTCTTTGTAGTTCTTTTTAGTCCTTGGATTGTATCTCACTAAGGATGCTCTCACAGAGTTTTACATTAAAAAAAATTCACTGCAGATCAGTGTTTCTCTCTGATAACATTAACAGCTTGACACAGTAAGCTTTGTTCCTGTTTTTAGTTTTAGACTTTTTTCTCTGTAAATTAAATCCTATGTGTTTTAATGTGTAAAATAACCAAACCAAAAATATTCGAAAACCTGAATTACATGAAAAGGTATACTCGGTGCCCCCCTCCCCCTTGGTCCCCACAACTCCATTCCCAAAAACACCCTCTGGATAAGCTTTTTTCTTAGTCCCTTGTTTATACTCCCGGTATTTCTTTCTGTAAAAATAAACCAAAATAGGGGCACCTGGGTGACTCAGTAGGTTAAGCATCTGACTCTTAATCTCAGCTCAGGTCTTGATCTCAGAGTCATGAGTTCAAGCCCCACGTTGGGTTCCACATTGGGTGTGGAGGCTACTCAAAAGCAAAACCATGATAAATAAATAAACAAAATCTACACACCTTGATTTTGTTTTCCCCCAGGAGTATATCGTGGAGATCTTCCTTAGTCTTTTTCTAGCTCCATACTAATGAAAATGCCCACATCTCGATCCTTTCAACCACCCCACCCATAGAGTTGATTCTAGAAGCAGGATTGTCTCGTCAAAGGACAAATAAAAATGTACTTTTCCTAAATAAGAGTCTGTAGTTGTTCAGAGTGTTCCAGAAAACCCTATCTTAACCAGTGATCTTACTTCCACCATAGGCTATAATTCAGATGACAGCCTCTGTGACCCATCCCTGGAGCTGGAGTTCAACCACAGGCCGTACGGTGAGTGCTCAGTGCCTCGCGCCCTTGGGCCCGGCGTCTCAGACTGGGTTTCATCAGCAGCGCTTTACTTTTGAGCTCAGTCCCATGTGGAAAACAGGTAGACGTGATGTTGTTGCGTTGAATGGGAATACAGAGGGCCACAGTTTCTCCAGGCTCCTTTCCACCCTCCCCAGGGGCCTGGGCATGTGAGTTCTGCTTCCATACCTCCCATGACAGGGAACTCACCACCTTAAGAGTAGCCCACTTCCACAGGTTCCAACTCCCCTTGCTTGAAAATGCCCCTGAGATTTGCTAGGACTTTCTGCTGACCCCACTGGGAGCACTGGCAGCAGGGAGGCCTCTCATTATTCTCACTTGGATTTTGTCTAGAATAGCTCTGAGATGTGTGTGGTCTTAGAAATTGTTAGAAGCATTCGGCCATTTGACTTAGCTATGTTGTAAGTTTCTGCAGAAGGGAAACAGTGAATTATATACCAGCCTTCTCACAAATTAAAAGCTGCTTTACGGGGCGCCTGGGTGGCTCAGTGGGTTAGGCTGCTGCCTTCGGCTCGGGTCATGATCCCAGGGTCCTGGGATCGAGTCTACATCGGGCTCTCTGCTCGGCAGGGGGCCTGCTTCTTCCTCTCTCTTTTTCAGCCTGCCTCTCTGCCTACTTGTGATCTCTGTCTGTCAAATAAATAAATAAAATCTTAAAAAAAAAAAAAAGCTGCTTTACGTTTTAATGATTTTTGAAAAACAAAAATCGTAGTAGGGTGGGAAAATAATTCTTTAAAAAAAAAACAAACCCTCAGAACTCACTGTGAGTTCTGTTTTTGTTTTGTTTTGTTTTTTTAAAGATTTTATTTATTTGACAGGGAGCACAAGTAGGCAGAGAGGCAGGCAGAGAGAGAAGGGGAAGCGGGCTCCCCACTGAGCAGAGAGAGTGATGCAGGGCTCTATCCAAGGACCCTGAGATCATGAACTGAGCCAAAGGCAGAGGCTTAACCCAGTGAGCCACGCAGGCCTCCCTCCTACCCTAGTCATTATCTTGAACCTTCTGTGATGCTGGTGTTGGATAGATACAGACACCACACTTGGCGTGAGAAAATACAGGCTCTGTGGCAGAACAGTTTAATGCACGGGCCCTGTGTCTTCACACCGAGGGGCGGGGAGCACACCCGGGGGTTCTGTTCCCCGTGATCTGTTAAGGCACCCTGATGAGCCAGATTGGTACTCCAAAAGCTGACCCCTGAGGGGTTTTCTTCCTAGGTACTCTGATTCCTTGAGCTTTTCTTAGCAGGAAAAAGAAGGAAAAGCAAAAGTGCTTTGGGAGTTAGGGGACTCCTGGTAGCCCAGTCAGTTAAGGGTCTGCCTTTGGTTAAGGGTCAGGTCATGACCTCAGGATCTGAGAATCGAGTCCTGCATTGGGTTGAGCAGGGAGCCTGCTTCTCCCGTGGCTTCCCTCCCACCATGCTCTTCGCACCCCTTCTCTCTCAAATCTTTAAAAAGAGAAAAAAAAAAAGTGCTTTGGGTCCTATTGATTTGTATCACCCTTTTCTCTTAATGAAACTTCATTCTTTTTAAAAGAGAGATGTGCATTTTTTATGTCTTTGTTTCCCCTCCCAGAGAGGAGACTTACTCTGCTTTTACGCTTTTCATGAAAACTTAAGTATTTTTTGGCGCCTCCCCAAACCCCATTTGCTAATAGGAGTTTTCCAGATGCCTGCTCTTTGCAGAGTGCATCGGCACTTGGGAACCCAGCGCCCTGTAGACTCAGTCAGGAGAGTGTCCTTGGGGCATGGGGAGCAGAGCATCTCCCATGTTGGCCTGTGTCCAGGTCTCTGTGTAGTTCGACCCAACACCTGCTGTGTGCTGAGGGGATGCAGGGATGATGAAAGTGTAGTCCCTGTCCCCCAGGGGTTCCTGGTCCCACAGGACGGATGCTGGTGCAAGGCTCCTGGAAGAGCAGACCAGGAGAAGCAGGTCTGCTGGCCTTGAAGGGGCAGCTGCCCTTTGCAGGGGTAGAGCCGCCCCTCCTGCTGGCTCAGCCTATGACCTGAGAGCATGGGGCACACGCCGGCAGCAGCCACAAGGGCTGGTTTCTCTGGCCCTTGTCCCTGTACAGGTCGATCTTCCCCTCACAGGTAGATGTGTATTTGAGATGGGGAAGCAAGGAGCTGAGGGACCACGAATGACCAGGGAAAGCCAGCTCTCCCCCACCCCAGTTCCCCGCACCGGCCCCTGCAGCTCACCGGAGTGAAGGTGCCCATGTGCAGACACACACCCCCTTGTGCACATGTGCATGTGTGCGGCCCACGGATGCCTGGCTCCCACTCTCCCCAGATCTCACCGGTTCCAGAAAGCTCTGTGCCGTCTTGGGAGTGAGTCCTCCCACCTCAGCTCTTGGCTCACCCCGAGCCTCCCTTCTCTCCAGTCTTGCAGTGCCAGAGTCTTGCAGTACCGGAGTGCCGTTTGCGGTGCCAGAGTCCCTAGCGCTAGAGCTAATAAAAACAAAGCTAGTGGTCGTTTCTGGATCGCCTGTGGGATCCAGGCGATCTATGCCTCACACCCACGTTGGTGAAGCTCGATCCCCTGAAGGGAGAACACAGAGAACCCCAGAGTCCATCCTTCCCGAGGACATTGCCTTAACTTCAGTGTTACAGCGGCTTTGTTACGCAGCTTTTCTCGGATTAGATGGTTCGGCGTGGGGCCCACCTGTCCCTGGCCATTCAGGCTGAGTGTCCCTTCCTTCCAGTGTCCCGGCCAGACAGCTTGGAGAGCAGTCGGAACACATCCAGCGAGAGCTCGCCTCTTAACCTGAAAGGTAGGTCAGCCTTGGCTTCCGTGCACTTCTCGTTGTATTTGGGTCTTTGGTTCTGGGCTCATCTATTTTTATACTTCAAGCAAACACACAGGCTTCTCTGCTGCCTCACGCGTTTGCACGTATGGTCCACATCATGCGGGTTGAGGCCCAGACCTGGGTGTCTGAGTGAATCCCTTTACCCCCGCCCAGCCCCAGGGCGCCCGGGCCCAGCACCCCTGCTCTGAATCCAAGCTACTTCATCTGTAGAGTGGGGCTGCCATTAGGACCAGGAGTCTGAGGTGGCCAGAGAGCACCGCTGCAGCATTTTGATTCTTTCCATGTTTTAACCGCTATAGTGCACAGTATTGTCTGTCTTAACGAACACTTCTGTGCATTTGAAAAGGACGTGTATGTTGTCCAAGACTAGAAGCTTTTCAAAGATTTTTTTTCTCTTAGCATGCACCTGACCCGTGGAAGACACTAGCATGTAGCAGGCCTAAATAACCCTTCAGCGAACGGATGACACATGACGAGCGTGGGGCCTCACAGTGATGAATGTTAGATAGTCACTTAAACTTCACCAGGAGCTCTCCACTTTTACCTCAAGTAACTTTATTTTTAAATGCCAGACCGAGACATGCGAAACCTCCTATGCTGTTGGTGGGAAGGCAAGCTGGTGCAGCCACCCTGGAAAATAGTACAGGGGTTCCTCAGAAAGTTAAAAATAGAGCTACCCTATGACCCAGGAGTTGCATTACTAGGGATTTACCTCAAACATATAAAGGTCATGATCCGAAGGGGCACCTGCACCCTAACGTGCATAGCAGCGATGTCTACAATAACCACACTATGGGAAGAGCCCAGATGTCCATCAACAGATGATGTGGTGGAGATAGACAAGGGAATATTACTCAGTCATCAAAACAAATAATTTTGCCATTAACAATGACGTGGCTAGAACTAGAGGGTATTATGCTAGGTAAAATAAGTCAATCAGAGAAAGATAATTATATGATTTTACTCAATATGTGGAATTTAAGAAAAAAAAACAAGAACATAGGGGAAGGGAGGGAAAAATAAAACAAGATAAACTCAGAGAGGGAGACAAACCATAGGAGACTGTTAACCATAGGAAACAAACTGAGGGTTGCTGGAGGGGAGGGGTTGGGGGGATGGGTTAACTGGGTGATGGGCATTAAGGAGGGCACGTGATAGAATGAGCCCTGGGTGTTACATACAACTATGAATCACAGACCTCTATCTCTGAAACGAATAACATACTATATGTTAATTGAATTTAAATAAAAATAACAAATGCCCGACTGAAATTCTGAAACTCTCAAAAAAAAAAAATTTTTTTTTTTTTTAAGTGGGCTTAATATGAGCCTTGAACTCACAGCCCTGAGATCACGACCTGAGCTGAGGTTGAGATCAAGAGTCAGACACTTAACCCATCCAGCCACCCAGGCGCCCCTCTCCTAAATGTTCTTACTCTAGAAACCCCAGCCTGGGAGAAGTGAGTCCGGCTTCTCCGCCAGGATTCTCTCTGTTTTGGGTAAACCCAACGCAGTCCAGAACCCCCCCAGAGGCAGGCAAGAGAGGGGAGGGAGACTCAGGTGTGTGCCTCTCTACCGCCCCATCACCACCCAGGTTCCTCCGACCAGCTCCACGGGAGGTCCGAGAGCTTCAGCAGCGAAGACCTGATCCCCAGCAGGGACACGGCTGCTTTGCCACGGGATGCCAGCACCCCAGGACGCACCGCCCTGGGCCGCCATGAGTACCCCCCGCCCTGGAACGGGCCTCTCCCCCAGGACGGCGTCCAGAAGAGAGGCACTGCACAGCCCCACGCGGGGGGACGGCCCTGCTCTCCCTCGCCGAGCAGTGAGATGGTCACGCTGGAGGAGTTTCTGGAGGAGAGCAACCGGAGCTCCCCGACCCCTGTGAGTGGCCCAGGGCTGGGACACGGCGTGCCTCTCTTCCCCCGCCCTCTCCCGAGTCGGGACCCGGGGCAGAGGCATAGAAGGGGCCGGGGCAGGGGTGCCGTGGCCTCGGTGCAGAGCTGGCGCGGGTGGAGAAGGATACCCAGCAGCCGGCAGGCCACACGCACTGGCTCCCAGCCCCGGACCCCAGGGGCCGTTGGCCCCATCTGTGGAGTGAGGCGACAGGAGTTCTTTGTCAGCACGGAGGGCAGGGATGGGGTGTGCCCCCCCCAAACCAGGAGCTTCTTTTAAGATAAGGCCAGCCCCCGACTTGGCAGAGGGAGGATCTCACAGTAAATTTTGTGATGAAGCTCTGAATTACCCACTCGCCCTAAGCCTTCACCAGCAGAGGTCAGCAGGCTGTTTCTGGAAAGGGTCTGGAGAGTAAATGTCTTGGGCATTCCCAGCCGAACAATCTCTACAACCGCTCGGCTCTGCTGTTGCGGTGAGAACACAGACGGAGCCCATCTCTCAGCGAACCGGCACCGCTGTGGGCCCACAAAACTTTACTCACAGACGTTGACATTTGGATTTTGTGTCATTTTCATGGGTCATGTAAGGCTGGGTGTTTTGTGGGGGGGGTTGGGGGTTTGGGGGTTTTTTTGGCGGGGGCGGGGAAGTTTTTTGTTTTTTTTTTTTTTTGACAGAGAGAGGGAGACAGTGAGAGAGGAAACTCCAGCAGGGGGAGTGGGAGAGGGTTTCCTGCCAAGCAGGGAGCCCAACTCAGGGTTCGATCCCAGGACCCTGTAGTCATGACCTGAGCCAAGGGCAGATACTGAAGGACTGAGCCACCCAGGCGCCCCCCATGGCTGTCCTTTTTAAAAAAAATGTTTCCATCATTTAAAAACATAAAAGCTCTTCTTAGCTCATGGGCCATGAAGAACTTGTGGCAAACACATTGAGCCACACAGCTGGAGTCTGCTGGCTTGTGTTCTATGGCTCTGACCCCCGGATATCCTGTGCATGAGGGTCCCCAACTTCTGTTCCCTCTTCAGGGCCTCAGTTCATCTTTTCTGAAGTGACAGGCACGTGTTTTGCACTCTGCCTGACTTCAGTCATGAGAGCAGCTGCGTAACTGGACACATGAACATGCTGTCTTGCAGTTGAGCTCTTTTAAGGATTTTTTAATGCTTCCCGGATTCCGTCTCATTCTCCTTCGACCACTGAACTTTCCTTAGCTGCACGGTAAGCTCTGTGAGCCCCGTCAGCAGGCCGTGGGGGAACACACTCTCGTTCAGTAGCTTTTTTTTTTTTTTTTTTAAGATTTTATTTATCAGAGGGGGGGGGAGAGAGCAAGCACAGGCAGACAGAATGGCAGGCAGAGGCAGAGGGAGAAGCAGGCTCCCTGCCGAGCAAGGAGCCCGATGTGGGACTCGATCCCAGGATGCTGGGATCATGACCTGAGCCGAAGGCAGCTGCTTAACCAACTGAACCACCCAGGCGTCCCTCGTTCAGTAGCTGTTTGCTGAACACCTACCGTATGTGACGCAGTGTGCCTAGTGCCTGCTTTCGAAAGCCAGAGCAAGCCAGTGAATGACAAGTAGCACACTTGCTAGTGCGGTCTTGTGGTTAGCCCTGAAAGGACATGGAAAACGTGGTCCGTGCGCTCCCTCCCTTGATATTTCCATCTGGCAACCACTTATCTATGTGCTGGGAGTT
Source organism: Mustela nivalis (assembly GCF_964662115.1). Classification (NCBI taxonomy): domain Eukaryota; kingdom Metazoa; phylum Chordata; class Mammalia; order Carnivora; family Mustelidae; genus Mustela; species Mustela nivalis. The sequence continues at coordinate 29,936,870 of NC_139025.1, read as the reverse complement.
GGAGAAACCAGACAAAAGCCCTGCTTCTTTCAGGAAGTTTAGGGTCTTCTCAGTGGTTCCCATATTCACCTGGTGGCCTTGCCAGGACACAGGCTGCCCCTGGAGCTTCGGGCTCCGTGGGTCTGAGCTGGGGCTCCCAGAGAATCTGCAGCTGTTGTGGCTTCCTGGATGAGGCTCTGGCTCTCAGCATGTGTCCAGGCATCTCACACCGAGGAGCCCCGATCTGGTGGAATAAGTGGAAACAGTCCAGAAAGCAGGGCTACCTGCACTTGGGAGACTTTCCTTCTCCACTCATTTCTGACTTTGTGTCTGTCACAGTGAGTTTGCTTTCCCTTTGCAGATTTTCGGGGAGAGGGACAGTTCTGTGCAAAGTAACAGGGCCCAACCTGTTCAGCACGGACCTGTCCCTCGCACTGCTCCTCACTCACACTCCATCTTGTCACCTGTCTCTTTACAGCCTAAACAAGCCCGAAGTAACCTTGCATGGTGGCAGCTCATGTTGGGAGCTGCCATATGGCCCTGGAGAGTCACACTTACCTCTCTGCCTGCCCAGGATGCGGACCCCCTGCCAACCCCATGCACCTGACCCCTCTCCCGGCCCCCTACCCGCCCAAGGAAGTCACAGCCTGCCCCACCCGGGCCTCCACTCCCTGGATATTGATGATGCCAAGAGGCGGGTGTCTCAAAATGGGCTCCTGGGTGGCCAGAGGGGGTGGCCCCCTGAGGGTGCATATGGAGAATTAAAAATGTGCCACAGGGACCCAGGTGGCGCCGTCAGCCGTTGCAGTCAGACGTCACGATGCAGCGGGAGGCGTTCATCCCTGGTCTGCTCTCTAGATGTGGGTCCTGTGGCAACGCTGAGGCTTCAGCTTCCTCACCTGCTAAAGATTGTTTTAGTCCAACTTAAACAACCTTGCAAGGTTGCTTTGACAATGAAGGGAGGGTTTGGTTTCTTGGTGATTACACCCATAGTTCTTAGCACAGAGCCTGGCACTCGAGAAAGGGTTCCCATCAGTGTTAACAATAGAAGGTCTTAACACACACTCCACCAAAATCTGTCGCCTCGCCGAGCCTCAGATAGCAGAGTGTGCCTCGGTCAAGTTGAGCATCCAGATGTTTCTAGGGGCCAGGAGCTGTTGGCGGGTGTGGGTGGCTTCTGAGCTTGGCTCTCCCCACCCCCACCTGCCAAGTGAATGTACTTCCTTTCCTGGGTTTTTGGGAATCCGTCAGCCTAAGGAGGAACCTCTGCTTGGCTCCTCCAGGCTCCGAAGTCCTGACAGGAGGCTGAAGTTACCGAGTGGCGTCCTAGACCCTGGCCTCTGGTGACTCTGTGTACCTGCAGGGTGGTGGAAAGGACACAAGTTCACCAGCCAGGGGAAGCCCAGCCCTTGAGGGGAGCAGGCTGGTGGGCTGCGCCATGCCCTGCCCTCGGTTCCCCCCAGGCAGCCCCAAGGTCCTGGGCTCCCACTCACCCCCGCCGTGCCTGCCTCTCACGGGGCAGTGGTCTGAGCGGCAGTGAGGTTCTGGCTTTTCAAGAGCCGCGCTTGCTCCCTTTCCTCAGTGGCCCCAGACAAAGCCCTTGGGGTGTGTCTGAGTGTGGTGGGCTGACTACAGCACTACAGGTCGGCTTGTTCCCCCTGCCCTGCCTGGTAGGACAGCAAGAACGGATGGGGACGGTTGGCTGTGGTCGGGCTTTCAGTCCCGACCTTTCCATAGCGTGGATGAGCTTCGCAGGAAGTCTGCTCCTGTCTGATGTGTGTGCTTGTTTGTGAAGTTAGGGGGCTGCCCCAGTGATGTCCACGGTTCTCGCCCTGGTGAGCCATGTATAGCCCCCAAAGCCTGACCAGGGGTGGTGTGGCAACATTAGACCTCGAAGAGGCCAAGCAGGAGCCAAAAAACCTTCGCCCTGGCCACCTGCACTGCCCAGCGGACATCCTGGGGTGGAGGCTGGGGGGAGGGCCATCCCAGCACCGGCCTGGCCCTTGTGGCCACCCCTCATTTCTTCCTTTCCTCCCTGTAGGATGCTCCCAGTTGCCGGGATGACCTGCTGAGTGACTACTTCAGGAAGGCCAGCGACCTCCCAGCCACTGGAGGCCAGCCAGGACCACCTACCAGGAAAGAAGGGGCCAAGATGCCCACCAACTTTGTGGCGCCCACCATCAAGATGGCCATCAGCACCTCTGAGGGGAAGCTCCCGAAGCCCGGGCAGTATGTGAAACCAAGCTTCAGAGCTGCTGAGGCTGAGGCCCTGCCCAGTGGCCCCCCGAGGCAGGTCCAGCCTCCCCAGAGCCTGTCTCTGGGCAGACCCCGGCAGGCCGCCATGCCCCCGACATCCCACACGCCTGCCAGCCGGAGCGCATCTCTGAGCCGGGCTTTCAGCCTCGCCTCTGCCGACCTTCTCCGGGCCAGCGGGCCAGAGGCTTGCAAACAGGAAGCCCCTCAGAAGCTGGGGGGTCCTGACAGCTCAGGGGGCAGAGAAACGGGCAGCCATGTCCTACAAAGCCCCACACCCTCCAGCTCCCACAGCCTGGCCCGGGAGCGGACCCCACTTGTAGGAAAGACTGGCGGCTCTGGTCAGGGCCCAGGCCCCCGCAGCCGGCCCCCGGATGTGAGACGTTTCTCACTGGCTCCCCCAAAGGAGGAGAGGCTGGCCCCCCTGCAGCAGTCCGCCACAGCCCCGGCCATCGCTGCTGGAGCCGGAGGTTCCTGCAGTGGCAGCAGCAGCTCCCAGACCCAGCACTTCCCCCCCGCCGCAGCCCAAGCCACCAGGACCAAATCCCAGACGCCCCCCCACGCGGCAGAGGTGGCCACTGTCGCCCCTGTCCGGGGGCCACTCAGCTTCTCCGAGGGTGATGGGGTCCCAAGGCAAGGCCACAGTGAGGGGCTCCCCACCAAGAGCCCGGGGAGGTCTCCTGACCTGGCTCCCCACCCCAGCCGGGCCTCCGAGGACTTCAGCCGCGGGAGCAGCTTGAAGAGCACGCCAGCGTCCCCCGAGCCTGGTGGGGACCCGCAGACGGTGTGGTATGAGTATGGCTGCGTGTGACTCATCTGGGCCAGCGGCTTCTGAACCTTCCAGCGACTGACTCACCTTCTAATTATGATGGCCTTTTCTTCTGTCTGCCTGTGGTGCCGGGAAGGGGTTTAGAATGCGGACCCGGGTTCCTGGGCGTCTCTCCCTCTTGTTCTGTTAATGAAAACACTGTGCCAAGCCCTGAGAGGATTACACTCCCATATGCGTGCGTGTGTGTGTGTGTGTGTGTGTGTGTCTTCTGTATGTGTAGCCTCCAGCAAGCGCTGTCTTTTGAACAAATCCACTTCAGCATGGGGACAGTCAGAATACAGTGACACAACTAACCCCAGAGTAGACACTACTTGAGTGCGTCCTGGCAGAACACTCATTTACAACTCGTCGACCTCTCTTAAGGCACTTGTGTTTGTGTGTGTGCAAACACACATTCCCATGGCCAAGCCCTAGTGGTTCTGGAAACTCCCATGTCCTCTTCCTAAAAGCCATTTGATCCTAGGAGAAGTCCAGACAGGCCAAACTACAAAGAGCTTGAGGACCTCGGGGAGACACCAGAATTAGGATTGCTGCTGAAACCCAGGAGTGCGGCCACACCATTTCCTGGGGTCCCAAGCAGTTCCATCTTACCCCAGGGCAGGTGGCCTCGGGCTTGGCCCACCGACCCGCATTGGGCTCCTGGGCTCCGTACGGTGGGCTCTGGGGGCCCCGCGGAGACCTGCCTTCCCTGGCTCTCTCTTGAAACACTGGATCTTCTGGGGCTAGGGACCGCGGCAGAGAGGAGCGTCCGTCTCGGCCCCCTCCCAGCAAGCGGGCGTCGTGTCCGGAGGGGAAGCATGTGCAGGAGTGGGTCGTAGGCCTGCTTGGTAATGTGGCTGCCGCCTCTCTCCTTCCCGTCTCAGATGAGAGACTGATTTATTATTTCTGAATAATTTCTTGTGGTAGAAACCAAATTTCTTTTAATATATTATATATGTACACACTCCTGTGAAATATATATTCTTCGAGGGGGATCTATTTATGTTCCATTGGGAGTCTGTCTCTTCTCTCAGGAATCTTACCTGCTGCTTTGTGTATTTGGTCAGATTCCTGACAAACGTTTTCTGTTTAGTAAAGGTGCTCTTTCTGGGATGTACTAAACCTGGTGATTTTATTTTTAAGGTATTTTTTTTCTTTTGATTTAATATACTGAGAAAAAAATGGGACTGTTAACAAGACCAGTTGTAGGAGTGCTTTGGGTTGTGTACTAAATAGCCATTCATTCTGGAACACGAGGACAGGTTGATAATAAAACGGAACGGCAGAGACTCGAGTCCTGGTTTTTCTCACTGGGGGGGCTGGTGGCATTGGACGGGCCATGGTGGCCAGGGGGATCTCGGGGTCTCCGGGCACTCCGGGCGCCCGTCTTCACCCCAGAGAACCTTCCCGGCCGCCGGAACCCACAGCTCCCTTTGCCTCCAGGTCACAGAACACAAAAGAGCAAGGTTTTCGGGCTCCCTCTGCAACGGCTTTTTCCCAGACTCACATTTATTTTCAGCTGGGAAGAGCTGGATCCCATTTTGGTGTGGGATTCATCTTGTGACAGAAGTTCAGCTTCGGCCGGTCCTTTGGGTTTTCCTGAGGCTACTCAACTCGGAAGGGTCGGATCTGGAATTTAGATCTCCAGGGCCTCGGTTTGGATGCTGAAGTCAGATGGAGAGAAGGAGACTGGCAGAGACCTGCCCACACATAAGATCTTTCAAATTGTTCTGTCTAGCGGCTTCTTCAGTGTCTCCTTCCTCTGTCCCTGGACTGTGAAAGTCCCCTCTTCCCTCCCCTTCCACCTATCCCTTCTGGAGCTCTGCACTCTGTGGCCCGAGACCACTTAGGGAGAGCTGCCGCCTGCAAGCTTGGGCCCAACTGGGCAGCGGCCTCCTCCTGTGGGGCCTCAGTGGGATTTGACGCGTGGCCTGTTCCTCCTCGAACTTAGCCTGTGAATCTCTGCCCTCCGGAACGTCTCTTCAGTGCTCACACTTGCCAGCCCCTCATTCATTCACTCTCTCTCCACAGACTCACTGAAAGCTAAGGAGTAGAACATTAGCCATCAAAAAATGAAATCTTGGGGCGTCTCGGCGGCTCAGTGAAGCATCTGCCTTCGACTCAGGGTCCTGGGATGGAGTTCCTTATCAGGCTCCTTGTTCGGCAGAGAGCCTGCTTCTCCCTCAGTGTGTCCTACCCCCTGCTTGTGCTTGCTCTCTCTGACAAATAAAATCTAAAAACAAACAAAAAACTTGCCATTTGCAACGACATGGATGGAACTAGAGGGTATTATGCTAAGCAAAATAAGTCCGAGAAGGACAAGTACATGATTTCACTCATGTGGGATTTAAGAAACAGAATAGGAGCAGAGAGGAAGGGAGGGAACAATAAAACAACGAAATCAGAGGGAGACAAACGGTAAGAGACTCCTAACCATCGCAAACAAACAGGGTTGCTGGAGGGAAGGGGGTGGGGGGATGGGGTAACTGAGTAATTGGGTAACTGGGCATTAAGGAGGGCACGTGATGGAATGAGCACTAGGGGTTATGTGCAGCTGACGAACCCCTGGAACTCCACCTCTGAAACTAATACACTATGTTAATTAATTGAATGTAAATAAAACTAAAAACAACAAAAAAAGCTCAAGTGCTAGGTCCTAGAGGCTTCCCCTTCCACGCACCCCCAGGGCTAGCTAGCCAAGTGTTGACCAGTCCTGACCTTGAGGCCTGAGGTCACACCTGCTGTACGATTCCCGCCTGCTGAGCCTGCAGGCCTCAACTCCTCCGCTTGGCCACCCCTGCCCCCACCCCTCTGGCTCCTCTAGCTCATCCAGGGGCAAACTGTCCTGCAGTCACAAAAACCAGAAGCCCAGGACGAAGGCTTGGCCCTTGTCTCCGCACCCCACATATTCTAGGCCACATCCTGGCCTGAGGATGGGTCTGGAATCTGTACCCCCGCCTTTATCTTAGCCAGCTGTTCTCATCCCAGGTCGCACACACACCTGGCCTTGGGTGTTGGCCGAAGCTGCCTGCCTTGGATGACTTAGTCCTCATGGAATTCACCCCAGGTGACCTTTTGAACCATCCCCCCTCTGCCTACCTCCACACTAACCACACCCATCCCTTTGTGGCCTGGGTCCTCTGCATGGCTCACTTTGAGGTGCACCCAGCCCTCTTATCACTCCCTCCTCTCACCCCAGACAAGCTCATACACATCCACAATTTTAATTACAATCTGTTCCCAGAAGGCTCCAGACATCTCCAGCCCCAGCCTCTCCTTGGAACCTCCAGACCTGACCTGCGTTTCCAGCTTGGATGTCCAGAAGACACCGCCAACTCAGAACGCTCAACATGGAAGTCACCATCCTCCCCCACCAAAGCTTCTCTTATGTTCCCCATCTTGTCCTATCTGTCTCCTTACATCTAGACAATATCCAATATTCCCTTCCCTCTTCCCCGTGTCCTATCCATGACTTCATCAGCGGGTTCCAACTCTGACACCTCGTTCACATTGGCAGCCCAACCCTGGCAAGCTTCCCCCCAACTCCGAGCGGCACCCCAGGGTCCTGCTGCGGAGCGGGACACCCCAGATCATGCGTCTCCTGAGCTCCAGGCCCCCACCCTCTGCAATGGCCTGGTAGCTGTGTGACCTGGTGTCTGGGAAGAAGCCAACTAATAGCTGGTATTGATGTCCTTTGCTCAGGGGTGTGGTCTGCCTGGAAAGAGAAGTGGGATCATCTCTGGGACAGGAGGGGCTCACCCTGGGTAGGACACCAAAGTGAGAAAATGAGAGAGGGATAGAACAAACCTTGGGAGGCATCCAGCCAGCGTTTAATATCCAGCCAAATGTTTATCAACCAAGTGGGGGAAGAGGAAAGAATATGTGTGTGTGTGAATAGTTTTGCTGATATAAAGATATGTAACAAAACTTACAAATAATAAAATGTGCAATACATTTTGTTGCAAAATCCACACCTCTCATTGCTTCTCTTAGAAAGCTCTCACTGATTTTTGCCAGACGTGTATTTATAGTCAATGGATGCGTGCCACTCACCGATGCGTGTCGTTCCTGCAGGAAGGCTGGTTCGTATTTTCATTTATGTCAACCAGGAAGATGAAAGTGAAACAAGCCAAAGATGCATGTCAGAACTTCGCCCACCCACCCCACCCCACCCCAGGGTGGAGGACAGCATGGCTGCTGGGTCATGCAATGATTCTGAAGGCAGGACCAGTGAGTTTCCTCAGTTTCCCCACTGTTCTCATTGTATTGGCTACAAACACAGCACACCTGCCATTAGTATGCACCCCAGACCCAGTTTTATGGTTTTTTTTTTAAGATTTTATTTGTTTATTTGACAGACAGAGATCACAAGTAGGCAGAGAGGCAGGCAGAGAAAGAGAGGGAGGGAAGCAGGCTCCCTGCTGAGCAGAGAGCCCAATGCGGGACTCGATCCCACGACCCTGAGATCATGACCTGAGCCAAAGGCAGTGGCTTAACCCACTGAGCCACCCAGGCGCCCCTACCTTCGCTTTTTTAATGCACAGTATTTAATCAGAGGTCTACATAAGTCAGCTTTTAATGATCACTGTTTCACAAACGGCTTTGCAGAATCCTTTAGGGATGGGCTGAAAAAGCAGACACAGAACAACTGAGAAGTGACCAAAGGAGGAGGAACCCGTGAACGGCTGACCACGGACTCCATGTTACACAGGGCTCTCGGGGCCAACAGCGGGAGGCTGGAAACTCTGCCCCTGGCGGCTGCCTCCCCTCCATCCCCACCCTTGCCCTTCTGCAGGCGGCAGAGGGGGAGAGTGAGCCTGAGGAATGCCCATCCCCTCTGCCTCTGTCCAGGAGGGGGTGAACCACACAAGGTCAGGCAGGAGCCGGGGTCTCCTGGCAGGCCTGGCACTTCCTGGGGACAGGGAAAGGGTCGTGGCCGCACTCAGACCAGTCCTCCCCTTCCCAAGTTCTGGCTTTTCAGTCCAGCCCACTGAGGTTAAGTTTGTGAGCGATCACATGGCCCGGGCAGTCCTTGTCAGTCTGAGATCTGGCCGAGCAAGGCCAGCCACCTGCGCCCCCCCCCACCATCCCCTCTCCCAGGAGACCCCTAATAAACAGCGGGCAGGAAACCCCCGGGCCCCTCGGTACCGGCAGCGCGGCGGTTCTGGAGCAATGGTTCTGGAAGCCGCTCCCTCCCGGGGCCCCTGGAGGAGCCCCCGCCCCCTCACCCTCTCCCGAGGCGGCGGGTGAGCGGGAGCCCAGCGCTGCGCAGGGCCGCCCGCACCACGCCCCCCGCCCGCCCCCGCCGCCCCCGCCGTCCTCACCCGGTCCCCGCACCGCCGTCGCCGCCGCACGTCCCTCCGCTGCCGCCCGCCCGCCGCGGTTCGTGCTCAGCCGCCGCCAGGCTTCCTGCGCCGGGAACCCGAGAGAGGTGAGTGCGCCCGGGCAGCTGGGGTTTGGGCCCGGACAGCGGGGCAGGGAGCGCGGGGATGACGGCGGCCCAGGGGACCGCTGGCCCTTCGGCAAGACCGGCTCCCCGCCATCTCCTGCGGCGGAAAATTCAAAATCCAGACTCTGGATAAAGGCCTTTGTGGGGAGTAGAGGAGGAGAAGGGCTGGGAGGCAGGTCCTGTCATTCCAAAATCCACATCCATAGCGCTTTGGGGGTTCAAGGACCTACCACCCGGAGGGAGTGTCACAACGCTGGCATTTGGGGGAGGGAGCAGGAGGCCAGAGGGGGCTGCCCCGCCCAGGGTCCCTGCGGTGGGGACAGATCCCCAAAGTCCAACACCATTCGGGTCCTCTGGGGACATGCCCTGACCCTGCATAACTGCAGCTAAGGCCCTGGGAAGGAGCACTGCGGGCGGAGTGGAAAGACCAGGTCCCAAGCTGGAGACTTTCCTGATGCAGAGGGGGAGAGAGCAAACTGACATCTACGGAGAACCTGCTCATGTGGTGGCAGTACCTCTCCGTCAGCATTCCCACCGGCCTCAGCTGTGCCCCTCCATTCCCTATCACTCATTCAGCAGACGGGCCCTCTGCCAGGCAGAAACACGAGATGGGGGGAGCTGGTCCCTACCCATACAACTCACACTGTAACTGGTAGAAGGTCCGCTGTGCTGCTCTTTCCTGCCGTAGCCGATCAGAATCTAAGGCAGTATTATCCCTGCACTGATGAGAAATTCTTAAGCCCCCACCATCAATACTCACAGGATCCCTTCCACAGCACCCACACACCAGTCACTGGGAGGATTCCCAGGATGCCTCCTCATCCCCTTGCGTGTTTCAGTTTAAAAGTCACCTATTCCAGGAAGGCTACCCTGACTGCCCTCCTCTTGATCAGGCACCCTGGCCCTCCCTGCCCATCATCCTCTACTCATAGCCGCAATCAGAGTATCGTCATTGCTGTGTCAATCCTAGTTTTCCCTGCTAAGTCATTTACAAAAACTTGGCCATCCAAATTCCATTTTATTATACACATAATATTTTTCTTGAATATTTTACTTTGGAAATGTATTATGGCAGAACCTCTATTCCGGAAACAGAAGCTTAAAACTTAATCTCTCACTGCCATTATTTTCAGATCTCTCCTAGGCTGCTTCACAACTTCTGATGCAGAGTCCATCAGTTTTTTGGTACCTTGGGGACAAGCCCTGATACCCCAGAATGACCCCTGGGGCACCTGACAGAGGACAAAGAGAACCTATATTCTGAAGAGAGGACAGGGACCAGGGCCCCCTCCTTCTCACTCCTTTAGGGTCTGTGTGTTGCGGGTAGGGGGGACCGGACGTGTCCCATTATGCAGCCTTCCCCTATCGATGTCCTCTCGACATCGATACTGGCCCTGATGGCCCCTGGGTAGTCCTTGGGGACACCATGCAAAAAACCTCCAGGGTCTCCGTGCTATCCGGATCCCTGACATGGTGCCTTGACTCCCACCCCACCAGACAGCCCTATGGGAGCTCAGCTCCTGGCCTCCATATCCACTTAGCCACACCAGCCCGCAGGACAAGTAGAGGACATGCAGGGGGCTCAGTCTCCCCTGGCCAGCTCCTGCCTTTCTCCAGGCTTCTTTTCTTCCCAACCAAAAAGGCACACCGAGCTGATTAGCATCACCTGCTTAAGCAGACAGACCACTGGGTTCCTCTCTCTGGAGCAGACCCAACCCCACTCCACGAGAGTTCACTTGGAGAATCTCAGCCTCTCAGGGCTCACCCTCTGCTCCCAGTTCCTGCTCACCCTCCCCAGCCCTGCAGATGTGGACCAGGGACCCAGATTAGGACTGGAAGCCCCAAAGCGGTCAGGCCCACTGCCGAGGGACACCCTGGGTGCTCCTCTTGGTCTTCAACTGGACCCCAGTGGTTAATTCCAGAACAGAAGGGAGAACCTTCCCCCCACACACACACACTCATGGTTCTGGGGCACTTAAATACCCTTATTTTTAAAAGGAAATTGGGTTCCACTCACAGAAGTGGGAAATCAGTATCCTCTACCACAAAGGCAAGGTAATTGGACGAATAAAAACAAGGAAAACCAAGCAGTGTTGGTTTTAAACTTAGATTAACGCCTGTTGTCTGCAGAACACACCTGAAGCTAGTGTTCTAGCTTACAAAGGGAGATTGACAAGAATTAAGACCTAAAGACATACTGACACCCAGCTGAGACTTTCTCTCTAGTGCAGAACAGGTTAAGAGAGAAATGGATAGGGAAAAACAAAATACATCAGCCAGCTTCTATCAGTCAGCCTCTCCTGAGTTCAGAGCACCACACTACGCCGGAAGTGATGCAGAACAAGCCTTCAGTGTATCCATCCCTGAAGGGTCACTTCCTCCAGGAAGCCCACCCAGATGGGCCTCCTTAGCCAGCTGTACTTCTCCTGTTTTAAGGGTCATTATGATTCGCTGTAATGGGGTATTGGCTTCTACTCCCAAGCAGAAGTTCATAAGAACCACCACCAGGTCCGTCTCACTCACTTCACTATCCAGGTGTCTGTCCCCACGGAGCCTGGAGCACAGGGGTTGAACAGGTGAATGAATAATGAATGCGTAGCTGGGTTGACCTTCTTGACTTTGGTCTTGCTGCCCCTCCCACCTCCAGCAATGCTTTTCCTTCCTCTTCCACTTCCTCCTCCCTGCCCAAACCCCACACCTTCCATCCTTCAAGGCCCTGCTTGAGAGCTCAGTTTTTCCAGGAGGCCTTTTTCAACCCACTGAGCCCACCCCGAGCACCCCTGCCCTTGAATCTTCGATCCCTGGCGCTGCCTATGTCCAGGGGACATTCGGTTCCATGGTCCAGTGGGTTCCCCACACCTGCACGGGACAAGCAGTGTGGGTGATCTAATGTGGAGTGGCTCAGCGTGGTTCCCCCTTCAAGGACACGGCTGTGTTGGCTCCGGGACACTGTATGGGTCCCCTGTTGATTGCTGTGACAATCACTATAAGTTTAGTGGCTTAAAACGCAAATTTAATCTTACAATTCTGGAGGTCAGAAGTGGGTCTCGAGCTGTCAGCACAGTGGATTTCCTTTATGGAGGCTCTAGGAGAGAATCCATCTCGTTTCCTATTTCAGCTTCTAGAAGCTGCCTGCGTTTCTTGGCTGGTGGCCAGCTCCTATCTTCAAAGCTGACTATTGCTGATTGTGTCTTTCCCACCCGTGGAAAATCCAGGATACTCTCGTTGCAAGATCCTTAAATGAATCACACCTGCAAAGTCTCCTTAAAAAAAAAAGAGAGAGATCCATTTATTCATTAGAGAGAGAGAAAGAGAGTAGGGGGAGAGACAAGCGGGCTTCCCCTGAGCACTGAGCAGATACGGGGCTTAATTCCAGGACCTCAAGATCATGACCTGCGCCAAAACCAAGAGTCAGACGCCCAACTCACTGAGACACCTAAATTAATTAATTAATTAGTTGAGAGAGAGCGCACATGAGAGTGGGGGAAGGGACAGAAGGAGACCATCTCAAGCAGACCCGCCCCCCCTACCCCCTCCCGCCGCTGAACGTGGATCCAGACAAGGGTCTCCATCCCATGACCCATGAGACATTGACCCGAGCTGAGCTACCCAGCCCCTGCAAAGTCCCTTTTGCCATGAAAGGCAACGCAGTCACAGGTCCTGGGGATTGGGACATGGACGTCTCTGAGGACGAACATGATGCACGCTGCGTAATAGCTGTCCCGGTTCGTCACAGGGCACTGTGGCCGGTGGTGTATTAATAATAACTGCCATTTGCTGAACACTGACCGTTCCGAGCATGTTCCCCAACACCGTGAGGTGGGTGCCACCATTATCACCCTCACTGTACAGGAGGGGCACCGAGAGATTGAATACCTTGGCAAGTGGCAGAGCCGGGATTTGAACCCAGGCAGTCTGGCTCCACCATGTGTGTCCTCCTTACCTCCTCATCTCCTAACTGCCAGTCTGTCACCTCTCTCACCTCCAGGATCCCAGTCCAGAGCCTGGGAGAGACCAGGCGAGGTCTGAAGCCCAACACAGAGGGAGAATTGTCACGGAGATTTCTGGGGGAGACCCCATCTGGGTCACAGATTCTCTGCCAGTCCCTTCCCATGTCAGCCCTTCCTCCCCATTAGAGGCATCCAAGCCTATCCCAGGGAGCTTTCAAAGCTTCGCTTTGGGGGGTTGAAGCAGGTGAATCTGGAAGAGCTCCTGGATGCCACCTGCCAGTCAAATTCACGTCTGCCCTGCCCCCACAGCCACACCCCAATCCTATGAGCCCCACAGGAAACAAACCAAAGACACTAAACCACACTTCCCTAGCTTGCCATCACGGAGAAGCCTGCATACTTGAGCCACAGTGGAACACATCAGCCTTCCACAGCCACTGGATGGAGAGGGGTGCCCTAACATCCCCTGAGCACCCAGGAGGGGCAGGCATATTTCTAAGAGTTTTATACTTACTAATTCATTGACTACAACAACCCTGTGAGGTCCTGTTATTATCCCGATTTTACAGATAAGGCAATGGGGGCAGAGAGCAGTCCCGTAGCTTTCCGAGGTCCCATAGCCAGTATGAAGATCCAGGATTTCCATCCATTCTCCATAAGCAGGAGAACCAAGGCAGAGGCTGGTCAAAGCTGGCTGAGCGGTCCCAGTCTGACCCACCCGGTGACAGTGGGCCAAGCCCCCTTTGTGCCTTCCTACCATAACCTGCTCTCTTAGTACTTGCTGGGCTGGGCTCCTGGTTTCTGCGTCAACAGATTTCTTGAGAGCACTTTTATATTTCATGCTCACACCGACCTCCATTATTGCCTCCATTTTTACAGGAGGAAAAGCAGGCTGCAGGGAGCCTGAAAACTTGCCAGAGCCCCCCCAACCACAAAGCAACAGGTTTGGGATTTGAACCCAGACATTCAGATTTGAACCCTTCCCTCTCCCAACTGCCTGAGACTGAGCGAGCCTAGCTTGAAGGCCTCCGCCAGAAGTCTGCAGTCCAGCCAGGCACGCAACAGGGTTTCCCCAGCATGCCAGATGTGTGCACTCACACTTCTTCTGGACTTGCACTCCCTCTCCACCAGCCTCAGAGTTTCCTGCCTTCGGGTGGCCCCATTAGTCACACTGTCTGAGGGCCCAAGGATTATCTGAGTGGGAGAGGAAACAACCTTGTGTTAATCAGGTCAGTCTGATTAATCAGTTCAGGCCCAAACCTGCTGGAGTATGGCTGGTGCCAGGAAAGAGAATTCTCAAAAAAGCCAGCTTCTTGCTGCTTGAAACTGTCCAAGGACGAGTCTGACTCTACGGTGACAAGCATTTCTCAAAAGGAAAGTCAGACACACCAAAAGGAGTAGGAGGCTCACAGCGACAGGAAGCACAGGGCAGGGGAGTCCGCGAGAGGCAGAGCCCCGCAGCTAAGCAGGGACAACGACCGACGACAAGCTGGGGCTGGAGCCGAGTGAGGAAGCAGGGACCTCATTCTGCTATTCCGGGGATAAAGACAGATTTCCTCTGAGGCTGGCCAGCTGTGCTCACTGGAAGAACGAACTGGAAGAAACAGTAATTTTTAAAAGTAGATAATCTGTGCACATTCTAAACTGTGTGCATGTTCTTCCATTCGTGCAAGTTTGCAGGGAAGAGACATCTGGTCTCCACGTGTGTGTATCAGTCAGGGTCTTGGCAGGAAGTAGAGGCACTGTCGGGCAGGGTGACCGGGGAGAGGTTAACCCACGCACGGTTTTTCCGAGGTGTGGTTGGGTGTGGTTAAGGGAACCACAGCAGGACGGTGCACGAGCCTGAGCCAAGCATCTCGGGCCAGTTGTCACTCCCCCAGGCTGGAAGGAGAGGAAGTGTAGTGCCGGACAAGGACTCCAGCACTAGCTCAAGGCAGGCAGCCAGCCTGGCAGGGGGAGAAACGCTCCCTCCTCCCCACTCTCCTGCCATCCTCGGATCCTTGGCCAAACGCAACAGAAGCCAGAGGGCAAGGGAGGCACCTGCGATCCAATCCATGGAGTTAGGAAGGAGACAGGTAGAGAGGGGATCTGGATGGGCTGATAAGAAGTCCTCGGCACACTTCTGGCCCTGGTGCGACCGTCTTTCATCCATCCCCTCTGCTGCCATTTCTGACCACCTGCAAGGGCTTCCCTAACCAGACACTGGGAAAATGCAAACGCCGAGACCATAAAATCAGGAGAGGCTCTTAAAGAAGCAATGGACGTAAACGTCACTTATGCCGGGTATGGAGAAATTCTGCCCGCGTCTCTGGAGGCCAGCCCGTTGTGGGAGATGATTGCTGTGGGCAAGGAAGATGGTTATTAGTACAGTGTCTCAAATCAGCATTCCAGGAGCATGGGCCATAATTTGCCATCCCCTAGAACCAGGAAGATTCTGGAAAACAATGCATGCATCATTTTAACTTAGTGAGCTGTTGTTTGTTGTTTACAAGGCCAGGTTTTACTTACAAAAGAACAAATTTTGCTGCCCCTGCCAAGGACTGGACATCTTAACACCAAGAAACAGAGCAAAGTCTAGCCAAAAGGCGACATTGTAAACAGCATGATGAATCTCTGCTTCTCTAAATCTAACATCTTCTTAGAGAGAGCAGGGCCAGAGATGACAACCCTTTTCCACTGGCCAATTTCAGATCTTTAAGTAACTAGAACAGGGGCTATGCTGTTCTGTCTTTAAAAAGTGAAACATGAATCGAAACGGAGCTTGTTTTCATTGAAAAGTATTGACACTTGTAAAAGGTTCTGGGTTTGGATAGCCATAGTAGTAGGCGGGGAAAGAAGGGGCCACCATCTTGTAAGTTACAATATGTATGTAATTACAATTCAGGGTGGGGGGGTCCCTGCACTCCCCCACCCTGAACTGTGCACCTGGCAGCCTACATGGGATTCACTTTGTAACAAACTTCCTACAACAGCATGTACTATACCCTTGGGAGCCAGAATCCTGGATCTGGCAACTGACCATGGGCTTTAAAACACCCCACTTGCCTCCTGGGTGGATAGAATGAGGCAGATCCTAACTGCTACAAGAAGCAGCTTTAGTTAGGGCTCTGTTCAAGTCCTGGTTCAGACATTCAGAGCTGAGTGCCCTTGGGTAATTCACTGAAGCTCAGTTTCCTGAGGAGACCATTCATAAGCACCAGGGACACAGTAAGCATTCAAAAGGTAAGAGCCATATATAAAAGGGTATGTAGGGGGGACAGTAACAGCGAACATCTATGGAACCCTAATATCTGCTGGGTGTTGAGCTAAGAGCTTTTCCTGAATTAATTGCAGAGTCCTCTCAACTCCCTTTTGAACAAGTGTCCCCATTTCCCACATAAGGAACTAGGCATAGAGAGGTTGAGGGATTTATCCAAGGTTGCCCTACTAGTAGGTAGTAGAGCTAGGGCTCAAACTCTAGACACTCTGGCTTTTTTTTTTTTTTTAAGATTTTATTTATTCATTTGATAGACAGAGATCACAAGCAAGCAGAGAGCAGGCAGAGAGGAAGGGAAGCAGGCTCCCCACCAAGCAGAGCGCCGGACGCAGGGCTCGATCCCAGGACCCTGGGATCATGACCTGAACCAAAGGCAGAGGTTTCAACCCACTGAGCCACCCAGGTGCCCACCGAGGGCAAATTCTTAACAACTATTCTCAGCTTGGTGATTTTTCAAAAGCAGATGTGCATTTTTATGGCAAGAATAGTTAATCCAGAAAACTCCATTTGTGAAGATTTTGCGAGGAGGAATTTCAAGATGAGGACCAGCCAATGGTTTCATGCAGCCTCTGAGAAGAGCTTGCTGGGAGGTTCTGGGTTCCCTCTGCTTCCCCTGCCTCCCTAGTCAGGGTAGCTTCTCCCCTCTTGTCACTGTTCATTTCCCTCCAGAGACTCACCGAGGGGCCCAGTCACAAAGCGGGCAGCTCTGAGCCACCCAGAGGGCTGAAGGTGAGATGTCGACTTCTCTCTTTACCTCTCTGTCTGCTCTCTGGTTGCCCTCCATCCTGCCACCTGATCATCAGTCCTAATGACCATGATGGCATGAGATTCTGCAGACTCCCGTGGTGACACTCCAAGACACTCGTTCTGCAAACAGGAATAGGGTGCTCTCCTCGGAGCCAGGGGCTAGGCCGGGAGTGAGTGTCCTGCACAGAGACCACTGGGTGCCCACAGTGGCCCCAGTGGACAGTGCAAAAGATGCTGGAAAGGGAGCCAAGGGAGCATAGCACAAATTGCCTGGGACAGCCAAGAAGGCTTGATAGTGAAAGGGACTTGTGGGTCTAAACACTGGGGCTGGAGTTCCAGAGATGAGGACAGGAGACACAGAGTTAAGATCTGCAAGTGTGAAAGAGAAGAGATGCTGGAGGAACAGCTGAGGGTAGCTAGACTGGGTAGGATACTGGCTCTGGAATCACCTGCCTGGGTTTGAATCTCAGTGCCTCCACTCACCACCTGCGTAGCCTTGGGCTCATTACTTGACCTCTCTGTGCCTCATCCCCCTATGTGCAAAATGGTGATGATAACAGCATGTACCTAAGAGGGGCAAGGATCAGTTGTGTTCCCTACCTCTAAGTACCTGGCACGGTGCCTGGCACTACATGCTCCACAGCGCAAGCCCTGGCTATGGTTACTGCTGTTCTCTGGGAGATTGTGGGGCAGAGGGCAGGCAGACCAGCTGTAACACCTCCTTGAATTCTCAACAAAACCAGCAGGAGGTCCTCTGTGTTGTGCCTGGCCACCCATGACTCAGGCACACTCGGGCCAGGAAGCACCAGGGCAAGGATCCAGGAGGCAGAAAACCTAAGGGCAGACTCCCAGGCTGGGCCACTGGGGCTGAGCTAGAGGCTCAGTGCAGCCGCTACAGACTGCATTTACTGAGTGGCTACCAGGTGCCAGCGCTGTGGATAAGGACTTGAAAAGTACAGAAAGGTGCTTCCCGGACTCTTCTCTCAGCTGACCTAGGGATGTGGCTGAGAAGGACCCTTGTCCTTTTGCAAGCAAGGCCCGTCTGAACCCACACTCAGGCGCTCCAAAACCTGTGATGGGGACACAATGGTAGCGGGGATGGGGAGGGCTGTACCTCTAGGACAGGTCTGAGCGACTGTGGTTTTTTCTGGCAGGCGCCTAGCCTAGGGCCTGTGGTCACGAAGGGCAGGGCAAGGACCTGCAAGGGCTGGGTGTGCCCGACGGGGGGGTGGGGCAAGGAGGGGAAGAGGAGAGAGGATGGGAGAAATCGGGACACCAGGAGGAGGAGGGCCCGGCCAGGAAATGGACCCGCCGGCGTTCCCAGACCGCCTCTGCCTGCAACCAGAGGACGCAGCGCCCACTCTGCGTGCTGCGCGCTGGCCCTAGGAGGGGGCGCGGACAAGGCGCGCGGGGTAACTCCGACCGGCACCCCGAGCCCTTCACCGCGCAGGTATGTGTCCCCCCAGAGCCAGACCTCTTCCCCTCGCCACTGTCGGTCGCAGGGTCCTTGGCACCCCAGGAAACCGCTTGCGGAGAGCGCTCCGGTCCCTGGCACCGGCAGCCAGTTCTGTGCCTTCCCCGTGCCCGGCGCCGCGAGTGCGCGCTGAAACTGCGTACCCTTGGGGGCCAAGTGTACGTGCGCGGGGCGCAGCGACCAAGTGCGGGAGCCACCGCGTGCGCGCGTGGGTGCGCGGGGCGGGGCGGGCCAGCGCGGGAGCGGCGGCGTGTGCGCGTGCGCTCGGGGCCGGGCGGAGGCGGCCAAGTGCGGGCGCACCGGGGATGAGCGCCGGGGGCGCCTAGCGGAAGCGGGCAGACGCGGTTGCGGCTGCGGCCAGCCAGGTGTCTGCCCCCCAGCGCCGCCGGCGTGTCCGGGTCCCTCTCTAGGGTGGAATGTCTCTGTCCGCAGTTGCTGCCTACTTTGGCAGCCACCCCCTCGGCCTGCTCTGTGACCACCTGGTAATTACACACACACACACACACACGCGCGCGCGCGCACACACACACACACACACACACACACACACACACACACCCTTCATTTCCCAGAGCTCGGCAAGCAGCACAGTGACACAAAGATTCGCCAGGTTTTCCTTTCCTTCTCCGCACACCGAGGGGGGGATGAAGGGCAGGTGTCGGCCTCCGGGCAAGCTTGCCTGCGATTGGCCGAAGGAACGCTGGGTGGGGTTGGCGAGGGCTCCTGCCAGGCAGGGCAGTCGGTGGGCTCAGGTTGTCCTCAAGGTGAACAGTGACCTGGTGGCCAAATGGCAGAGGAAGACACTTTGGGGATTTAGGAGGAGGGAGCGCTGACTTGGAGCCAGAGACTGTCACTTTCTGGCGCCGGGCCTCTGTGAATCAGAAATAACTACTAGCCCGGGCCACCACATGGGCAAGGCAGGTGGTGAGGACAAAAGAGATCTGAGAATGGTCCAAGTGTCAGATGATGTGATTGTCTTGTTCCCCCTGCCTGCCGGCACAGGTAAGCTTCCGAAGAAAAGAAGGTTTACCAGAGAAGTAGGGGCTGGAGCAGTGTGGAAGCTATAGACTAGGGCATCTGCTGCTGAGAGCTCCATTCCAGAGCTAGATTACTCCAGTCCACATCTCAGCGCTTCCTTTTATTAGCCCTATTACCTTAGGCCAATCCGCGACTGTTTTTAAGCCTCAGTGTTACTTTCTGTCAAATGGGCAGGATGGTACAGCCTGCTTCCTAGGGTGGTCCTGAGATCACACAGCTGCAGACCTTGCCTTGAAAGCCTTGCAGTGCCCCCTAAACATTACATATGAATATTGTTATTGCCATTATGTCGCACCCTTCGGGTACAGGAATACTGTAAAGAGAGGAGCCTCATCCAACAACAAACAGTGGGAAAATGGGTTTTGTTCTTCCTAGTTGACTGGTTTCAAACAAGATGCCCTTCCCTCTCTGAGACTTGGTAGCTCATGGGGAAAATTATTGTTATTGTATCCACCTCACAAAGTTGTTTAAAAAATGAAAATAACTGTATGAATGAATCTAGCCCATGATAAACCTTCATCTGATTTTGAAAAAAAACAAAAAACAAAAAACCTAGAACTCGTATTCTAGTTATCGCCTCCTGTAAAACAAACCACTTTAAAGACAGCAGCTTAAAATAAGAGCATTCATCTTTTTAGCACAGGAATCTGTGATTGGGCAGGGTTGTCGGGGGAGGGGGGGATGGTGTATCTCTGCTCCTTGCAGGATCCGCTGATATGGCCAGCTGGGGAGGAAGCATCTTATTCCAAGATCACGTGCTCATGCAACAAGCCAGGTGATCCTGGCCTTCATCTGGGACCGTCTTTCAGGCTTTGTGTTCCTGTCAATGTGGGCCACTCCAAGAGGCTGCTTGAGCCTCCTCCCAGCATGGCGGCCAGGTTTTAAGGGCAACTATTCTACGTGATATGAGATGGGAGCTTCCAGTCTCTTCAGAGTTGGCCACAGTAGTAACAGAGCCCATTGCGATTCAAGGGGAGGGGACTTCGAGGTTGTTTCTCAATGAGAAAAGCATCACATAATTCTGACTATCTTGAATCTACCCCACTTGAAAGCCTTCCCTGTGCATTGGCTTTTTTTTTTCCTCCTGCTGGGTGCCATGGTAACAAATTCACTCAACTTTGCAAAGGAGACCAGTAGAGATCCAGATATCCCTAACGAGGGCCTTATCACAAACCCTGTTTTGGTCAGGATCACTCTCTGGGCCTGATTCCAGGCTGATGAAGCAGGCCTCTTAAATAGTGGCTTCTCTAGTGTCTGTGTCCTTGGACCCTCGGAGGCGTCAGTCCCCAGCTCTGCCAACCCCTTGTCTTTAAAACAAAAGGGAGAAGCCAGAAGAGGGTAGGTCATTTGGATTCAGAAAAGTGGATTTTCGCAAGTGGCTCAGGCTGAGTGTAACAAGCACCGACGTATCTCTCAGTTCCCTGGAAAAATCTGTTTGTTTTCCGAGAGGGTTGCTGCCTGGGTGTTCGGAGTGACTGTTGTCCTACATTATTAGGTTATTAACTGATGGGTTGGAGCACCGTGGGTGGGGAAGCAGGAGGCCGGAGAGGGCAGCAGGCCCCGGGAGTAGCTATGGCAACCTCCAGGACTGTGGTTTGTGCTTTGGCTCCAAGCAGGAAGGATGCCCAAGACAGCTGAGACCTTCTCAGAAAGACCACAGACGCTCCAAAGAGAGAGGTTTCCACTGTAATGTATTTTCGCACGGCCACCCATCCATGTCCTCAGAGTCAAAACCAACCCTCTTTCCTGTTGCCTCATCCCAGAGCCTGACTGTCTAGCCCAGTCCTTCATCTCCTGACTTCAGTTTCAGCCACACTGGGCTGCAGGAAGAAGTGGACTTGAGATTCATGTATTCATTCACACATTGGACACTTCTGTGTCATGCGTTTATTTGGGGCTGACCCACCTTCTCCCTGGGAGAGAACAAAACAGACCCTGCTCCTCCTTCCTCCTGGGGCTTACTGTCTAGAAGGGGAGAGGGGCATGAGCAAATATTCATACAAATTCCCACGCATTGCCTTGTTAATCTTTGAAATATAATTAATTTAGACTTGACTTGAACCCCAGCCCTGCCGTGAGCCAGCTCTGTGACCTTGGTCCCTTTGGTGGTAAGGCCAGGATAATAATATTTACCTTACAGGGCTGCTGTGAGGCATCACCAAGGCACGCTCTGGGATGCGCGGCATCTTGCATATAGTGGTAACTCCAAATATGAACGAATCGTCCCCCAACCCCCGGCGTCCCCTTGTCCACTGCCTGTTTGTCGTTCGGAACTTGCCAGCCCCTTCTCTCTGTAGGAGGAGCCCTGTTCCCTGCTACCTGGCAGTCAAGGCAGTGGAACACCCGGACCTCACCTTTCAGAAGTCTCAAGTTGGCCAAGGCAAAACAAAAAGAATCCAAGGAGGGCTGTGTGGAGGAAGTGGCATTTGAACTGGGCCTTGAACAAGCTCTGGTGGTCAGATTTTGGCCTGTGTCAGAAAATCCCGAAGGAATTGCTCCAAGGCCAGACTCTTGGACCTCATCCCGAAGTGATTCTTTTTGAGGGAATCCAGGGCAGGCCCAGGAATACTGAGGTGGGCTTCCTAAAGCCTTGAAGACCAGAGCAGGGATTTGACCTTGAAGAGTCGGAAGAAGAGATCAGGAAGTGGTTGGCCATGGGCTGGGCCTCAGAACAAGGGCCGATGGGGCCTCCTTATTTCCTTCACACTTTAGCCACCTTCTGCCCATCTTGCCCGCCCTCCACTGCGGGGGCACAGCTCCAAGCCCACCCCCACCCAGAGGCTCTATCCTAACTCCCCACGCTTCTCCAGGTGGCTCTACGGATTGGGCACACGGCTTTGGTTCCATCATGCTCCCTTCTTGGTCTTGAGTTCAGGGTGGACATGGGGGAAAATGCCCAGGTCTTTGTTTCCTTCCTTACCTCCTCCACCCCTGAGCCCCAAGCCCCAGCTGCACCCCCTCCTTTAGTTATCAAGCATTTATTAACGCCAGCCCCTTGGGCAGCATGGTACCAGGCACTGTGGGGCTACAAAAGAGAGAAAGGCAGGCCTGACTCAGGGGCCTGGGAGCTTGTTAGATGTGCTCAGGCCTCACCCCAGACCTACCAAACCAGATTTGGCATGTAAACGAGATTCCTGGGAGATTCACACCAACATTTGTGAAGCACTGCTCTATAGGGCTTTTAATAAGGGCAATGTAGAGGCATGGTCGGCAGAATAATGACCCCCCTCCAAATGATGTCCAGTTTGTAGCTCCTGCAGCCCGTGAATATGTTACCTTACGTGGCAAAGGGAAATTAAGGGAGCAGGTAGAATCAAGCTTGCTAATTAGCTGACCCTTAAAGAAGGAGACGTGTCCTGGATTACCCGGGCAGGCCCAGAACCATCACAAAGATTGTTAGAAGGGGAGGAGGGGGGAAGCAGGGTCAGAGTCAAGAAGGAGGTATGAGGCTGGGAGCAGAGGCCAGAGTAAATGGTGAGAGACAGGCTCAACCCATCCCTGCTGTCTTGGAAGCTGAAAGGGGGCTGAAAGCCAAGGAGTGCCAGAAGCCTCTAGAAGCTGGAAAAAACAAGGGAAGGGATTTTCCCCTAGAACTTCCAGAAGGAATGCAGGGCTGCCAATACTTTGATTTCATCCCAGAGAAGCTATGTCAGACTCCTGACCACTAGACTGTAAGATAAGAAATTTGTGTTGTCTTAGCCACTAAGTGGGTGGGGATTTGTTCCAGCAGCAACAAGAAACTCATGCAGTGATCCAGAGTCTTTGGGGTCAGACAGCTCTGCTCTTCCCTAGTGATGGGGCCCCGGGCCAGCTGCTGGCACTCTTGAGTCTCCGTTGCCCTAGCTAGAAGACAGGGATAAAGCGGCCACACAGGACTGATACAAAAGTTACAACAGGAAGCATCTGAGAGGTGCTCGGGCCAGGTACTAAGCACATGCTCCCCAACTGGCAATGACCGTGGTCCTTGATCCTAAGTCGCTCCCACCTCTTTCCTGACCCTAACAGGGCTATGGTACCAGGCACTCTGGGAGGTCCCCTGCTGGTTCTTTTTTTGGTCCTTGAAGCCATCTTAACCTCATACCTGGCCACCTTTAAATGCAACAATACTGCACCTTGCATCGGCTCTTCTGAGGTAAGCATGTGGGAAAGAAGAAGGCCTGGGGAAGGCCAAGGCCAGCCTTCAAGACCCAAGTCAACAAAGATCCCTGCAGTCAAATAGCAAATAGCTCACGATAAGACACTTGTACTTGTCTGAGCCCTCAGGGAGCCTCGAAGGCCTTTCCCCTAACTAGCCCCAAATTGGTAGAGTAGCCAAGGGAACCAAGGTAGTGCCCTGTAACAAACGCCTCACCAAGCTGGCCTGCGCACCCTTCACTCCCCCCAGGGTAAATCAGATCATGGGGCAGGACCTCCTATCCTTGTTTCCACCCTCATCACCAGGCCCATCATCACTGCATCCTGACTAACATCTAAGGACCTTCTAGGTGCCAGGTGTTTGCTGGACCTCATCTTCTTTGGTTCTCATAGAACACCATCGGTCAGCAAGGTCTGAGGTTTCTCAAGGTCACTGTCAAAGCTAGACAGTGGCACGGGGATTGAGCCTGCACGGTCTGTCCCAGGGCCTCTGCTCTTAACCTGCATCTCTTGCCCCTGGGCTTGCTGCCACGTGCTACCAGCTCAGGGCAGACTCCATGGCCCTCCCTACAGTGATTCTCAAATTGCCTGGACTTCTAGGGGCCAGTGGGTGCCTTAGAGCCTTACAGCCTACGGTGCTATTGCCCTCAAAATCATAGGCTCCAGAGTGGCTCGGAAAAGTCCACCAGCCCTCCAGAGTCAAGGTTCTTGGAGGAGATGTTTATGCTGGGGGCAGACGGGGATGCCCAGGGCTCAGTCTGACCTTCTGGGGCTGCTGTTCTCGTGGGGACCTACAGTGCTTCCTGACTGCTGTCACCGAGGGCTGAGAGCAGGAGACTGTGATTATAGGTGGCAGGCCTGGCGCGGTTTAGGCCCTAGGACTTTCCAGGATGGAGGGAGCCACAGAGGTGGACCGTGGCAACCCCTGGGACTTCACCGTACCCAGTGGAGCTCAGGTGCCCTTGCCTTTCACTAAACTCCCCCCTCTGCTCAACGGCTGCTTTAAGATACTGTCACTTTGGGTTTAAGGACAGAAGTATGAATGGGGGCAGGCAGGCCAAGGGCTTCTCTGGAGGCTGTTTTTATTACAAACACATTACTTTGCACTTAGTTATAAGTTTACTGAGTGAGGTTTAGGGGAGTTGAAGTGATGGGGTCCCTAGGACCCCTCAGGCCACTGCTCAAGACGTGGCGTCATCACACTTTGTAGTCCTTCTTTCCCGTTTTAGGTTAAAGACGAAATCGTGGCACCAAAGTAGAACACAGCACGGGCTCCTTTTTCTCTTCCTGAGTGGGTGTCTCAGAGGATGTGGGCTCAGCTGATTTGAGTTAAACTAAAGTAAGCATCACCCCCTGCACCTACAGTCCTGAGGGCCCACTGGGGAGGAAGAGGGGATCTCTGGCCCTCGAGAGAGGAAGGCTCCCCAATCCAGGTAAAATATGGTGTCTATGGCTTGCAGAGGGGGCTGGGCAGCCTGGAGGCAGCTCTTCTGGGGGTCCTGGGGCGGGGGAAGGGAGGCCGCGGCATCTGTGGCTCCCGCAGGTACAGACAATCTGTCTGTAGGGGGGGCCGGCCTGTAGAGAGAGCCAGAGGCGTTCTCCCTGGCCTGTGTGTCTGCCGGGGGGGGGGCCCCGGCATTCACCACTAAGGTCACCATGCTCCCCTCGCCCACCCGCTCCTCCTGTGACATGGGGGAAAGCCAGCCACACTTCCATGGCTCGGGGAAAAACCTCTGGGTCTAACCTGCTCCACCCCTCTCTCACGAGATGCAGCCTTTAGCAGCAGCTGGCACAGAAGCATTTGCTTGGAGGGCCCAAGCCCCACAGGAGGGGATTTTTTTTTTTTTTTTGACACTCCTATTAATATAGCGCCCCCACCCCTCAAGAGACTATCACAGCGAATCTTCCTCTGGAGAGGATGAGTCCCACAGATCACCCAATGGGACAGAGAGAAGGCACTTTCTCAATGGCCCCAAGGCATGGTGGATGTTGGCTTTCTGGCTCCAGCCATGTATCCGACCAGCAGCTTCCAAGGAGATCATGTCAAGGGGAAGGAGGCTCTCCCGACCCAGCACAGTGCCTGAAGCCAGCAGCTCTCTCGTTTAGCGTAAGGCCCTGGTCTAGAGCCTTGGTCCCTGTGTGCCCGAGTTTCCCCGTTTGTAAAATGAGGGGCCTGACCTGGGTCACCTCCAGGGGTTCTTTCAATCCCGCTGCACTGAGGAAGTTTAGTAAATGCTCCTGAGAGACGCAAGGCCCCCGTGAAGCCAGAGCCCTGGGCTGGCCCCCTGCTCGGGGCCAGGCCTCTTTACAACACTGCTGGTTGCCTTCTTCAGCACCCAGAGCCTTCCTGTGCTGCCCTGGCTCTGTTGGTCCACAAAACAGGACCCAACTCGCTTCCACCCCATCAGCACAGCTGCACCTGGCTGCCCGCTGGGGTTGTCCAGAGACGTTTTGAAAAATAGTAGTGCTCACTCCTCCCTTCCAGGAAGGATGACTTCATCCATCCAAGGTAGGGCATGGGGGCAGGCATTCATTTTTATCAGCTCCCCAGGTATTTTCTTAGGTGAGGTGTGACCCACTGACCCAGATGCTCCTTGTGAGCGGCGGAAGGGTGACAGGCAGGGAATGGGAGCGGAAATAGCCGTGCTCTCCTGTCCTTGGCTGTTATCCCATTGTCCTTGCCCATGTCCACAGTACATTCTAGTTGCCGGAGCCCTGGCTTGTCTGAATGGCTCAAGCAAGGACCCCTGGGGCAGGGGTCCAACCTCCTGCCCCCCCATTCCTGGTATTGAAGGTGCTCAAGGTGGTTTGATGGGTAGAATTAGTGCCCTGGGCTCCTCCCGGCATCCCCTGCCTCCCACTCCCCAGGCCCCCTGCCCCTAACTGCAGCTTGAACAGCCTCGGCAAGGTTTCTCCCTGACCCCCTTGGGGTGTGTGACAAGCATTCCGAGGAGGATGCAAGGAGGCAGTCCCCCGCTCTCATCCTTGGCTGGGGAGTGTTCCTCGGCAACCGCCCAGCCTGATACCAGATCGGAGTTCACATGATTCTGCCTCAGCTCAGGAATGGGCAGCCTCCAGCTGGGATTTTCTAGACCGAGCTGGGGAGGTGTGGTCTGTGGAAAATCTCCGGAGGGGAAGCTCGGGTCCTGGCTGCAGGGTAGCTGGCTTGCGGCGTCTACCGGGCCCAGCAAAGTGGGTCTGGTCTCCTCCTCCAGGCTTCTCCGGAGCAGCTAGTGGGAGCCCGGCTGTTTGAGGTTTGAGGGCAGAGCTCAGCCTGGCTGGACAGTCAGAGAAGAGCCAGGTTCCCCCTTCACCGCTGCTCCCTGCCTGCTCCTCACCTGGCGGCAGAGATTGGCATCGCCTTCCTGGAGTCTGGAGGCCGAGCAAGGCGGGGGATCAGCCCAGCTGTTTCCAGACTGAAGATGGTGACTTCAGTCTGGTGGGTCAAGAAATCAATTTAGTAGCTAATGAAATGATCAGAGTGCGTGACAAGTAGTAGGGTAAGTATTGCTTTGGGAAGTTTGTTTCTCAGTATGCGTGTGTATAATGTCTGAGCGGGTTTGGTTACAATGTCAAGTGTGTTCTTGCTGTGGCTTGTGGTCGAAAGAGCTTAAAAGGCAGCAAATTCATGCCGTGATGCTGGGTTCTGGATTCAGATCCACCTGACGTACTGTCTGAACTTGAGCCACTAGGTTAGGCTCTCTGGGCTTCAGGTTCTGGGAAAGGGATAGTGGTACCAGCCCCAGCCACCTTAGAGGGACCGCTGGGACCAAACTTCAAAACAGTTGCAAGGGCTTTAGAAACAAAATTGTCTCCTCGTTGGTGGTGCTGGAGTGAGGATTGTTGGGAGCCAGATGGGACCAAGGAAGACTGCGGGCTGATTTTCTACTTCTGTCCTGGAGGGAAATGTCAGCCTCCGAAAGCATGTAGAGGTTTGACCGCTGAAGGGAAGGGAAGCTGGGCTTGCTGGAAACTCCCCACTCCGTGGGCTCGGGGCTCCGTGAGTAACTGCATGCGTGCCTGTGTGCAGCTCACGGAAGAGACGCGAAGATTAGATCACTGTTTATGCATCAGATCGAGGCCAGCGTCAAGCCCCTCCGCCTTCTGGCTGGGAATGTGCAGGAGACTCTGAGTTTGCCTCAAAGAAGTGCTTCCTTCCTTTCAGGGCTCATTTCTCATGGATGTTAAAGTCCTCGGAGTCCTCTGTGCTGATGGGCGTTTGTGTAAAGATTTGCCTCGAGGTGTTGGGTTGTTTTGTGTGGAGTCTCTCATTTTCTTAGTTGCATGATGCAGCATTTGAGGTAGACACTGGGGCTCCTTGTGTTGGTTCTTCGCCCCGACCTCCACCCCTTTGGCAACCACGGACTGGGCACACCGTGGGCTTTCCTCAGGGGCTGCTGAGGAAACAGTTGACCTGGTAGAGCACCTGCCAGGTGCAGGGAGCTAGCCCAGGACTAAGCCTGGGGGCCTTCCTGGTGGCATCTGAGGACTGGGGCTCAGGGAGGCCTGGAGGTTGGGGGGGGGGGGTGACTGCTCAGTGATAATAGTGATGGAGAGAAAAAGAACGTGACGCAGAGAAAGTGTGGGCTGATCTGAGTTCAAAACCTGCCTGCCACATTGTGACTGTGGAATCTGGAGCAGGTTGCTTCCTCTCTCTGCGCCTCAGTTTTTTGGTCTGTAAAGTGAGCACTGGTAAGAGTGGTGTTGAAGGAGAACGAGTGTACGGGAATGTTCCTGGCGGGTAGAGGGCTCTTCGCTGACGTGGCTTGGTTCTGCCACTCTCTCTGTCTGCGTTCTTCCATTTACAGATTACTTTTGCACCCACTGTGTCCCTTGATTTTTGAGGAGCGAGTTTCCTATGGAGACCAGGTAGAGAAAGGACACTCCAGGCAAGGCGTAGTTGCCGTCTGAGGGTACCTGTCATCAGGAACCAGTAGAAGGGGCGGCTGGCTGGGGTTAGACCTGGGTGAGAAAGCTGCAGCCTTGGATCAGCTCTGGAGCCTTGGATAGATTCCCGGCTGCTGGAGTGAAGGCCACAGTAAATCTTCCTTCTTCCTTTTCCCTTTCTATGGATGACATCCCTACTGTCCCAGCACCCAACCTCAAACCCATCTACCCATCCACTCAGCCATTCATCCACCTCTCTACCCATTAACCCACCCATCTAACCATCTACCTGGCACCCACCTCGGTGTTTACACATCCATCTACCCATCCACCCACCCACTCCTCCATCTCTCTACCCATTCACTTGCCCATCTGTCCATCTACCCTCATACATCCATGTCCTCATCCACCTGCCCCTCCATCTACCCACCCACTCAACCCACCCACGCGTGTACCTCTGTACCTCTCCATCCATCTACCAAATAATTTCTGAGACCTTATAAGGACCAAGCACTGAGGAACATCTCAGATTTGCCCCTGGCTCTGATTTATCCACCTCCCTAGTCAGTGGCTACGGCTTCTTCTTTTCTCCTCTCTGGCCACACTTCCTCATACCTAGACCCCATCATGCCAGGCTACTCTCAGTTCCCCAGAAGTGCCCATTATCTCTCAGATTTGTCCTGTTGCACACATTGTTTCCACAGACAGAAACTTCCCTCTGCTGGGGCAGTCCTTCCCCCCTTCTTCTGTCTTAGCCTGACTTGCGGCTCAGGAAAGCTTTTTGGGGTGGGCCGGGCTACCTCCTACGAACTCCCTTAAAATCCTGTGCTCTCCTTAGGAGCTGGTTTCGCTTGTCTTCTTCACTGTCCCATGAGACTAAATGAAGCTTGAGTTACACTGAGTGACAGTGTCTGATACGGTGGCTTCCATATAACAGCTGCTCAGTAGGTTTCTGTTGCGTGAACGGATAAGTGAACGGATGGGTGAATGGATGGAAGGAAGGAAGATTGGAGAACCATTGAAGGATCTGAAGTAGGAACGGTTATGTTAGATTTGTATTTTAGTGGATGGCTTTACGGGGGGGTAAGATGGAGCCAAGAAATCCAATAGGAGGCCACTGAGCTGATTCTGGGGATGACGTCTTGACCCAGCCAGTCTAGGGCACTGGTGAGGAAACTGAAGAGGAAGAGACTGATGTGGGAAATATTTAGGAGTTGAAAATGGTAGAACAGGGTTGTTAACTGGAGGCCTTGGATGAAGATAAGGAAAGAAGCTGAGGGCCCTTCAACTGGACAGGTAGGGATGCCCCCTTCCAAGAGCAGATTCGTGCAGAAATGATGGCAGTGGGGTGGGTCCCACTGAGCCTGGCCCGTGAGGCAGGAGGATGCCGGTGATGTCTGCCATCCAGCTGGCAGGACAGAAGGATGCTGTCCCCCAGACGGTGTGTGTGGAGTGAAAAGAACAAACCAACATTAAATGTGAGCGAGAAGGATGCTTACGGCAGGCACCGCCATACCCTGCCCTGTCGTCGGGTGGCAGTAATTTGTGCATGTGCTGCTCCTGTCTTGTGGGATTGGAGGCCTCCCGAGGGCGGGAGAAACACAGAAGAACTGGACCCTTGGGCAGGCCACTCCATCTCTCTGGGCCTCAGTTGCCTCGTCCCTCAAATGGGGGAAATAACAGGGCCGTTGCGAAGACGGGGGTGGGGACAGGTGTGAAATGCTCTGCAAAAGATTTTGCAAATACGATGGCTAAGTATCCTGACAGATCCAGTCACTGCTTCTCGAGAGACTGAATCAGGCTGTTGACCTCGCATGGGCCATCTCCTGGCTCCGCCCGCAAGGTCCTGCTGGGGCTTCGGTTTCCCCTCCAGCCACCTCTGCTCCCCAGGTTGGGAACTTGTGTTGTCTGGGTGCCTATCCTGCCACTTGCCAGGAGCCAAAACCCAGACCTTTCTGAACGCAGAGTGTGCTCTATGGGCTAGCCACACCAGCATCAGCTTAGGAACATGCTGGAAATTCTCAAGCCCCACCTCAGACCCACTGACTTAGAAACCTTGAAGGGGAGGCTCAATAATCTGTTTTCAACAAATCTTCCAGGGCATTCGGATGTTACCTAAATTCGAAAGCCGCTGCTCTTCGAACACCCAAATCCTGTTTTGGCTACAAGTGAATGTAGGAGGTACTTGAATCTAAACATAGTAAATGTTTCTTCTACGCCCTGCAGGCTTGAATATTTTTGACTCTGGTCGCCAGAATTCTATTACTGTTGGCCTAGGAGGGAGGAAGGGACAAGCTGGTGCCCCAGAGCCGTCCCGCTCCCAACCCCCCCCCCGTCCCCCCCGCACACGTGTACACTCACTGCTAGTAAACAATAGGCTTCAGCCTAGTGACTCCCAGTGCATTCCTAAAACCTGACAGGATATGTTTTTCGCTCTGGTTTTGTTCGTCCTGAATGAGTGCTCTGGGGAACTGTTTGGGGCCCTGTGCTGCGGTCCACTTCTCATGTGGAAGCCAGCCAGACCGTTCGGCCCCACAGGTGTGGGCTTGGGATTCGGGGATAAGAGGTCTGGCAAGAGGAAGGTGACTGGAGACCTGGTTCGACACACTGAGCTGAGTTTTGGGGTCACAGGCCTCAGCTGCCCCTTTCCCCTTCCTCTCACCGTCAAAACGTAGAAGCAAAACCAAAACACGCAAAAAGGAAAAAACAAGAAGATGCCCTTGGGCGCCATTGGTGGGAATGTGAAATGGTGCAGCCGCTCTGGAAAACAGAATGGCAGTTCCTCAAAAAATTAAAAATAGAACTACCATATGATCTAGTAATTCCACGTCTGGGTATCTACCCAAAAGAACTGAGAGCAGGGACGCAAATAGATAACCGAACATCCATGTTCAGAGCAACCCCAGCCAACAGGGAGGGCAGAGACAACTCAAGTTCACTGACAGATGAATGGAAAAACCAAATACAGTAAATACATACAACAGAATATTATTCAGCCTTAAAAAGGAAGGACATTCTGCAAATGCCACAGCAGGTGTGAATCTCGGGGGCATTCGCTGAGTGAAATAAGCCAGTCACCAAAAGACAAACCCTGAACGATTTCCTTAGACGGGGGCCCTCGAATTGTCACATTCACAGGAACAGAGAGCAGAACGGCGGGTGCCAGGGACTGGGGGCCAGAGGGGGATGGGGAGTTAGCGTTTCATGGGAACAGAGCTCCAGTTTGGGAAAATGAGAAAGTTCTGAAGATGGACAGTGGTGCTGGGTGCGTGAGAGTGTAAGTGATCACCTGTACGCTTAAAAATGCTCCACGAGGTAAATGGTCTGATATATATATCTCACCACCATCAAAAACACCAAGAAGCACTCCCCTCATCACCATCACTGAGACTCTAGGCTTGTGTCCTGGAGAGGACGGAGAGCTGAGCCGGAGTGGGAATCCTCGTCTTCTAGAGACTGAGGGGTTGGGAGTGAGTCTCGGGTGGGGGCCGGGAGGTGGGACATGCTGCGGGGAGAGCCCCTCAGTCCGGCATCTGGCAACCTTGGTGTCCTCACCTGTGAAACGAGGAGGTGGTCTTCACTTATTCCTTCCAGAAGTGTTCGTGAGTACGTGTGAGGTGCCAGGCTGCGTTCGAGGCGCCCCCTGGCCTCTGGCCTCTTGGGATTCGCAGTCCCGCGGAGGGGAGAGACCAGGAGCCACAGACAAGCAAACCGGCGAGAGCAATCTTGCGTGCCCCGGGGGGCTCTGAGGAGCGGCGTGAGGGTGGCAGGGTGGGGGCTGCTTATGTGAGGCGGTCAGTGGAGGTCTTGCATAAAGGGAGCCAGGCCTGAGGTAGAGGTGGAGGTGGGGGGGAGGCAGGAGACAGCACCCCCGAGAGGCCACCGCTTATGCAGCCGAGGCCTGAGCCACGGACAGCAGGCCTTTGTGGCTAGTGCACAGCGTGTGGTGGTGGTGGTGGGCGACGCGGAGCCTTGTAGGTCCTATGAGGAGTTTGGGTTTTAGTGCAGGTGTGATAAGAAGCCATCTCAGTGGCTTTTAAGCAAGGAAGAAGAGGCCTGGTTGTTTTAGAAAAAGAGGGCTGTGGCTTCCATGTGGGTCAGGTGCGGGGACATGGACGGGAGAGCTGCGGTGAGGGAGGGGCGGTGCTGGAGGGAGCCCCAGGGAGCCAGGCGAGGAGGGTAGCTGTGGTAGGACCATCTCTTGCCTGTTGAGGAGAGACCTTTATGAAAGCTGCAGGGAACTTTTCCCAGGGACAATGCCCATACTTACGTGTTGATAAGATTGAGCATGTTGATCTTACATGTTGATAAGATTGAGCAGGGGTTGTAGGGGAATCCCTCGAGTTTTCCCTCCGTGCACCCCAGGACTGGAACTGCTGGGCTGGGTGTCTCTGAGTCCCTTCCCAGCATGCTGCACCCCCTTGCAGGCCGAGCCCTGGTTCCAGGGGCCCCAGGGCCAGGCAGGGGCCACAACAGAGCTGCAGGGGGAAGGCGGTGGGCAGAGGGGCCGCGGTCAGCAGGTGGTGAGGTGGCCGCCCAGCAGACTCTGAGGGGTCTCCCTTCTGGGTCCTCGAGCTCAGCTTGACTGTGGTGGCAGGACAATGCAAAGGGCAGAGGGGATCTCCTGATACTTCAAAGCAGCTTCGTTCAAACCTCACTCTCTCAGAATTTGCAATCCTGTGGGCCGTACGTGCTCAAGGCAGGGCTGGAATTGGTTCTTGGGTGGAACGAAGAAAACCCCGGAGCTATTACAATGATTTGTCACCCTTCAAAGGGCCCCAGTACACAAACAGATGTGCAATATATTGGGGATATTAAAATTTCATGGAAAGGGGGCAGTCGGGGGAAAAAACTGTCTAATGAGGCTTTCTGGGAGGATGATTCTTAAACCAACAAAAAATTGAGAAGTCCTGATTTAGAGGCAGTGAGATTTTTCTGCCAGAAGAGCTCAAGCAACAGAGTAGCTCAGGCCTTTCGTTTCGATATATTAATTTATAAAGTGGACTTACAACTGAAGTCTTTGTTCTCTCTTCTTCAAATGTATCTGTACACATAGCAATAGCGTTTTCTTCGTTAAATTCTCAACAATATGGGCTTTTCACCAATGTAAGACTTCCCATCTCTTACTCTGCCCCTTTGCCTCTGGCAAAACAATGCTGTGGATTTTGGCATCCATCATCCATCCATCCATCCATCATCCATCATTTTACGTGGCCCTGATACTGACCTGAGGGCAGGTGTTTCTACAGCCGGGTTACAGATGAGGACACAGATGCTCAGAGAGGGGAAATCACTTGCCCAGCCTGTAAGCAGCTGACCCCGGCCTGGTGCTCTTTTCTGTTGCTTCCTTGTGCTGTTCCCTGCACTGTGTCCTCAATTCCACAGAGAGGAGGTGAGGTAGCACCTCCCCATGAGCACCCGGGGGTCCAGACCATGCCCTGTGGGAAGTGTGGTCTTCGTTTCTTGCCAGAGCCCACTAGGATGTGGCAAGGTGGGGCCACTTCCGGGCTCTCTGGAGAGGCTCCCAGAAGTGGCTGTGGCCTCAGGGCTGACTGACCTGGTACCTTCCTGGGAGCAAGTAGGAAAATGTGACTGATGCCTAGTGCTGTCATGGGGGAGAGCAGCCGGAGCCCTCACTGTTGTGTGTGGGTTGGAATCAATCTTCACCTTGGGCATCCCTTGGAGAGTGGGGCTCAGGGTGAATGTGTGCTCATAAGAGCTCCTCCCCTTGCTCCCTGCCCTGAGTGACCAGGAAAATAAATAAGGAACAGGAAGCCAGGGAAGGGGAGACAGGGAGGCATAAACCACCATTTAGTGTCTTGGCATGTGACCAAGAGAGTCAACTAGATAGTCAAGGTTGAGGTTGGTCCATCTTCTCCATTAAGGAAGGCCCTTAGAACAGTACCTGACACACAGTAGGCTCTACCTTAATGTCAGCTGCTGTTATCCGAAGGCTTTCCCACCTTTACCTTTCAGGGGTTTACCCACCACCGAGGAGGCCCAGCTTTCCATATAGCTCCAGCCGTATCGGACTAGCAAGATGGCCACGGAGAGACCTGCCTGTTCCCTGCGCCCGTGAGGGGTGAGGTGCTCTGGGGCCCAGCGATGGGGAACGCTACCGCGGAGAACACCTCGCTGTG
Source organism: Mustela nivalis (assembly GCF_964662115.1). NCBI lineage: Eukaryota > Metazoa > Chordata > Mammalia > Carnivora > Mustelidae > Mustela > Mustela nivalis. The sequence goes on along the minus strand of NC_139025.1, from coordinate 29,902,755 downwards.
CAGCATTGACCACACCATCCACCAGACCCTGGCCCCGGTGGTCTACGTGGCGGTGCTGGTGGTGGGCTTCCCGGCCAACTGCCTGTCCCTCTACTTCGGCTACCTGCAGATCAAGGCCCGCAACGAGCTGGGCGTGTACCTGTGCAACCTGACGGTGGCCGACCTCTTCTACATCTGCTCGCTGCCCTTCTGGCTGCAGTACGTGCTACAGCACGACAACTGGTCGCACGGGGACCTGTCCTGCAAGGTGTGCGGTATCCTGCTGTACGAGAACATCTACATCAGCGTGGGCTTCCTCTGCTGCATCTCCATCGACCGCTACCTGGCCGTGGCCCACCCCTTCCGCTTCCACCAGTTCCGCACGCTCAAGGCGGCCGTGGCCGTCAGCGTGCTCATCTGGGTCAAGGAGCTGCTGACCAGCGTCTACTTTTTCCTGCACAAGGAGGTGGTGGAGGACGGGGACAGGCACCGCGTCTGCTTCGAGCACTATCCCCTGGAGCCGCGGCAGCGGGGCATCAACCACTACCGCTTCCTGGTGGGCTTCCTCTTCCCGCTCTGCCTGCTGCTGGCCTCCTACCGGGGCATCCTGCGGGCCGTGCGCCGGAGCCACGGCACCCAGAAGAGCCGCAAGGACCAGATCCAGCGGCTGGTGCTCAGCACCGTGGTCATCTTCCTGGCCTGCTTCCTGCCCTACCACGCGCTGCTGCTCGTGCGCAGCCTCTGGGAGGCCAGCTGCCAGTTCGCCAGGGCCATCTTCAACGCCTACCACTTCTCCCTGCTGCTCACCAGCTTCAACTGCGTGGCCGACCCCGTGCTCTACTGCTTTGTCAGCGAGTCCACGCACAGGGACCTGGGCCGCCTCCGCGGGGCCTGCCTGGCTTTCCTCGCCTGCGCTGGGGGTGGCCGCGCCCGGGAGGCCTACCCGCTGGGCGCCGCAGATGCCTCCGGGAAAAGCGACGAGCCCGAGCTGCTGACCAGGCTCCACTCAACCTTCCAGACCCCGAACTCACCCGGAGCCGGGGGGTCCCCTGCAGGCGGCTTGGCCTAGTTCCGGCGGGGTGGGGGGAGAGTCTCACCGTCTGCAGGGGGGCTGGTGAGGGCTGAGCTTGCTGGCGACCGCTGGCCACTGCCCTTGGCCAAGGACAGGTGCCTCTTTCTGCTGGAGTGAGAGACTCTCTGGCCCGGGGAGCCCGCTCCAGCTTGCTGAACCCAGTGGGGATGAGCCCTGGGAGTTGACGGGTGCCATCTGCTGCTGGCTGGGCTCCTGGGGAGGAGAAGAGGGCGAACTGTCACTTCCACGAGGTTCTTGAAGAGAAGCTGATGGGAAGGGATGGGTGCAGAGTGTGAGAGCATGGAGGATGGGGCTGGGGCGTGAGGGCGGGTTCCTGGGTGCACATATGTGAGGGCCTTCCAGTGCCATCGCCACAGATGACACCTGTCCAGAGGCCCTGGTGCTTCCTGGAGTCACGACATGTGAAGCTGTGTTGTCATCCCTGACAATTGGGCCTCACCCCTTTGTGGGAAGAGGACCGGCTGGGAGGTCGGACGGGGAGAAGGGAGGCAGGGAGGTGTTTGGGCGCTGGAAGTGTGTGGTGGGGGACAGCGAGAGGAATGACAGCAGAGGAGAGGCCCCAGCTCCAGGCTCACCTCACGTTCAGAGGGAGAGCTGAGTGGACTTCCCAAGCCCCGGGACTGATAGGAGACAAAGCCCAGGGCTCCCCAGAGCTCCCCGGGGCCATGTCTGTGGTCCTTTCAAACAGCCGGTACCAAAAGCTCTGTGTCAGGACAGAGTTCCCAGCACGCAGAGTCCTGCTCATTAGTTTTCTGTTTCCATCTGCCCAGAAGCACCAGACGCAGAAGCTGGGGATGTGTGTGTGTGTGTGTGTGTGTGTCTGTGTGTGTGTGTGTGGGTCTGTGTGCGCACACGTGCATGTGTTCATGGTTCAAATGCTGATCTCCATGACAGCTGTGTGCCAAGACACTGAGGCTGGGGTTGTGTGACTGCTGGTGGTGTTGCCTCCCCCTGCCCCCCAGTTCCCACTTTGTCCCCCACCACACACCCTGTGGAGTGTGCAGCAGTCTCGTGATATCCTCTCACCGTCCTCAACTAAAACAAAGTAAAATAGAGACACATTCTCTAGCATCTCTCAGCCCAAAGGCCTATGGTTAAGCTCCATGATGGTTTAAATAGCCCCTGGGACAAGGAGAGGAGGGGGCCCCGGGCTCCTCCTGCCACCCTCGTTCCCCAGCACGGCTCCTCTGCCAGGTGGCCCACCTCACTCCCTGGAAGGTGACAGCAGGTCCCAGGGGCCGCGTGTAGCCCAGGGTACTGATTGCTCTCTCTCGTTCTGTCCCCGAAGGCTCGGTACAAGTCTCATCTCTCCTACACCTTTGTGCCCAGCCACGTTGAGCCTCCACCCTGGTGCACATGCCAAGGACCAGAAGAACTTCTCGCTGCTCCAAGGATCTGGCCACCTTTGCACAAATGCTAGCCCTTCAGGTTTCCTGCCTGTGGGATGGGGCCAGCTCTGACTTCCCTCAGAGTTCTGGATTCAAGCTAAGCTTCCCACATCCATGGGGTTGGGTGGACTGGGTGGACTCAAGCCTAGAACGGGACCAGGGATGGGGAGATTCAAGCTGGCATCCACAGAACATTTCTGGAATCTGCTGAAAGGAAGGCCAAGGAGAATATCTCCAATCTCTCTTCCCCTTTCCTTCCATCCTTCTCTAAGAAGTACATTTATCCTGATTCTCTTACCCTCCAATCTGGGCTACCCAGAGGCAGAGGCCCCGTGCTGGAAATGACATTGGCTTTGACTAGGTAGCCCTACTGTAGCTCCTTAGGGAGGGCCTCCCATAACCTGGGGAGCCTCTCTTCCCTTCCTGAAGGAAGAAATGACCAGATATGAAGGTGGCAGAAGTGACCAACCTGCCAAGAAAAGTCTACCTAGTCTCACCCCAGAATCTTACTGGGGCAGTGGCACTGGTTGAGGCCTCCATGCCCCCTCATCCCAAATTTCCTCCTATTTTCACCTTAAACATGGGCATTCCCACTGGATGGACTGGGGTAAGCTGACGGTGGTTCCTTTTACTATCAAGAGTTGTATTTTTGTATTGTCCTCTCTTTTATGCCAAGTATGTGCGTGTTGGACTGTGCACTGGATTTATGTAGCAAACTTGAGTCTGCAAATAAAGCAAAGTAACCAGCCACAGCTGGAGTGTGCTGCAGTCCTTAGGGGGGAAAAGGGTGTTTTGATACCAGGGGGAACCTAGACGGCTCTTGAAATATCCAGCAGAGTCAGGAAGTTCCAGGGATCGGATTTCTTAGAGAAAACTCAGAGAAATTAGGGTATTTGCCCTTGGTTATCCAGCAGTGACCCACAAAGATGGAACCTTCAAGTGAACTTAGGTCTACTCTCCCTCTTCTTGAGAGTCACAAAGTGTCTTCAACTCTTTAGCACACTGTTGCAAATCCACTCTGGGACTTAATTTGGCCCCCTCCCCTTTGAGGACCGAGTCTGATCCTGTGATTTGGAGACTATCACTCTGTTCTTGGACACATGACCCCTTCTGCCCTCTAGGTGGCTTTTCCCCACAGTGAGGACAGGCTTGATCAGACAGACCACCCTCTTCATTAATGAAAGACAGCCAAAGTAGAAAGACCTGTTGAGTCATCTCTAGGGGGTGTCCTCACCACTTAAGCTTTGTTTGGCGAGGCTCACATTTGTTGACCAGCCCTTTTAGGTTTTAGCTTTTTCTCAACAGTGACAGGCTACATGTTTATTGCTCAAGATCAGCTGCATCATATTAAAACATAAATTTGGTTTTGGTTACTTAATCCTTTCCTGGGTCAGATTCCTGGAGTCCTGGAGGATTCTGCAAGAATTGATCCTTCTTCCAAACAGATTAAGTGAGGACATCATTGGGGATTAAGACTCCTTTCTCTCCTGAGAGAATGGATGGAGGAAAAGGCTCATCTGGTTTGGACAGAAGGTGACAGAGTGATTATAGATTCCTTTCTCATTCACCAGTGTTGCTTAGCAAGATGAAGGCTCATCTTCCTGTTTATATACACTGGTCTGTGGGTTGGCCAGACAAGAGTGGGAGAAATCTTCAGCACGGAATACATCCCCATCTGCTGCTTTCCTCTGACGGGTATAACCAAGAGAGCCAGAAGGTGGTCTGCTTGGTTCAGTGCTTTTCTCAAAAACTTGCTTCTTGAAGCTGGTGATCCTATAGCCTCCATGCCTGGAACTCATCTAGCAAAACAATGGCCTTTGATGGCAATCACCCTCAGGTCACAATGGTACCCAATGATAAGGAGAAATGGTAGGATTTCAATTCCGTTTGCTTTAATTCAACAACTATCGGGACACTGCTAGATTAGACATTAGATAGCAGTGCTGGAATGTACCATAGAGGTCATGATATCCAATTTCCTCTCCACTGAATTTTCCCAGACATATCCCCTCCCCCCAAATGATGGTCCAGTTTCTGAACAAATACCACTAATGACACCAATTTGCTACTAACCAAGATAAGTCATTCCAAGGTTGGAGAGAAAATCTTAACTCCGAAGGAGCCAAGGTAGATCACTTTCCCCACTGGCCTTAGAGCACATGAACTGTGCCTCTGGGGCACATGGTCCTTCAGGTACTAGCATCTAAAGACAGTTTTCTTACCCCACTTCTCAGTATTAAACTCTCTACATTTGAATTAGACAAAGCTGCATTATACTATAGTAACAAATATAGCCCCCCAAATCACAGTGCCTTAAAACAAGAAAAGTTGGTCTCCTGTTCACGCAAAGTCCAATGAGAGGCTACCAATTCTGGCAAGTCTTTATCCAAGTGATGGGTGTGATTCAGGATCCTTTTGTCAAGAGGTTGCAACATCTTGGTGTCTTCTTCCATCCACACAGGGTAGGGAAGCAACAAAATCTCTCTGGGCATTTGTGGCCAAGTCTGGAAGTGGTTGATATCTACTACTCACAGTCCATTGGCCAGAATCCAGTCACATGGCCCAACCCAAGTACAAGGAAGGCTGGGAAAGGTAGTTTTCCTATGTATGCAGGAAGAGGAAGCAGAAGCGGTGAGCATCCAGCCCAGTCTCAGACAGACAGCTCTTTAAGCCACCTCCCTCCACTCAACAGGTTTTAAGCTCTCACCTTCGTATACCTCACCTAAACAAAACTCACACCTTCAAATGTGATGCTTGGATCTGAAGTGAAATTAAGCCTGTCTGATGTGCACTGAGGAGAAAGGGACCATTTACCTCCCTGTGCTTCTGTTGACACATTAATTTTTCTGGCAAACAGATCATCATGACTGACATATGTTGAGTTTATGGGAACTGCTGTTAAGCCACATCTTCTCCATCCTGCCTGGAGCAAGGATCTTCTGAGACAGACTTCATTGAGGGGCAGAGGAACCTACATGGAACGGGTAGGAAGTAGCACAATGTAGAGGGCTGGACTGAGGGGGCGCTGGCCATCAGCAGGGTCTGGGCAAAGAGGGGCAGGAAATGAATTCAGAGGAACGTCTTGCCCAGATGAGCAATGGGACAACATTGGACCAGAGGACAGCAGGGGGCTAAGGAACCCTGACCCCATTAGCTGGCTTGCTTGCCTTTGAGTCTCACCTCCTGCAGGGTCTACAGGGTATGTGCTCCTTCATATGCCCAACATCTCCAGCCTGCCCTTGAACACACAAAGAGCACCCTAGACCCTGCTTGCCAGGAGACCCCTAAATTCCTGGAAATGACCAGAGATGTTCACCTGCCCCACAAATCCAATCTACTGGATGCTCTAACCCATCTCTTCCCCTGAGCTGCCCCACCATTTCCTGTGGGTCACTCTTGTCCTGCTGTAACTTGCTTCCCCAAGGTCAGAGCCATGCTCATCATGCTACCCCAGACATAGACACAGGCTCTTTATCAAAACATGGCCAAGATGAGACATATTTGAGCAAAACTTTACTAAAGGCCTGACCAGGAATCTCTACTGTGGGACAGAAACATATGAAAACAGAATCCTGGAGCTCAGAACTCTGGTGGTCCCTGGGCTGGGCCCAGCTAAGGGGTATACTCCTGGCTCTCTCTTGCACCTGAGCCCCATTGTCCCTGCAGGGGGCCTCTCGGTGCCTCACTCCAGAGCAAGGACCCCCCCACTCTCAGCCTTCTCTGGGCTCCACCTGGGTCTCAGCCTCTTTCCCAAACAAGTTATCATCTCCCCATAAACTTCTGGCCACAGTGCAGTTAATCTATTACACGGTCCTGCCTTAAACCGCTCCACGTCAGAACAGAACTCTCTTATTACGATTGTAAAACCAAAGGCCCATTAGTGTCTTTCTCCAAAATATGAATCAGAAGAGTGATGGCAGCTTTACTGAAGTGGGGTTTTTCTCTCTCCTAGCCATCGAGACTTCAAAAATGCCAGGGGATGCTCTCAGAGGCCTGCCTGACATGGAGCTCTGCCATCGCAAATCAGGACCAAAACTGTCCCTGGAGGACCCCTGGCCCATGAAGCCTGGGTCTGGGAGGGACTCGGCGAGCTGTAAGAAACTGTAGGTGGAGGAAGCATGAGCTCATTAAATGAGCACATCCGCCCTGAGCTCACACCAGCAGAAGCACAGACCTGTAGGTGGGGACACTTGGCCAAAAGGACAAGGGGAGGTCTAGATGGTCCCCAACACACCTGCTTCCAGCCAGGGGCTCTTGGCCATGCCCTGGTGTAGGGCACGCTGGAAGTGAATCCCAGATTGCTTACTGTACACCCAGGCTTTAACTTCTATAGCTGGGTAGACAATTTGGGGTAGCATGTGTTCCACGCCTTACAGCTAAGGCCCCTTAAAAAACTGCAGTAGACACGTTTAAGGAAATAAAATGAAGCAGCCCCAGTAAGCATCTGGGGCTATGGCCGGGAAGCCAGACTCCGCCATCTGGATGAGTCAGCCATCACTCAGCCGTGAGCCAGCACGACGTACTGTCCCCGATCAATACGGGACTGCAGTGGGATGTGGTCAGTGACTCTACTTCTAATTTTCTTGGGAAATATGCAGTGCGAGATGGTGAATGAGATGTAGGCGAGCTGACTACAGTTGTCCGGAAGGATCCCATGAGGCACCTGAGCCCAACACCATCCCGACGCAGCCCCCAGCTCAGGAGGGTGCCTGCCCTCCTCTGTGGGAAGGCCAAAGCCTCTGGCTCCTGGCTGGGGCTGAGCATATGGGGAAGGAGTGGGAGAAGAGTCAGGCTCTGCGGGGAGGATGGGTGGGGGATGCCAGGACCTGTGGGGGTAAAGAGAGGCGGGGGGCATACAGGAGGTGATGTCGAGAAACGAGAAAGGGCAGGTTTGAAGGACCACATAAACAAAACATTGTTTGAATAAGAAAGCATTTCAAAGGTATAAATATTTTGGTACTGGTGATAAAGTCCCAGAGCTTTGTAAATAGGCACTACGTATTTGTAAATTATTTGTAAATTTCTTAATTAGCCTGTGGTATTATTCACGGTCCCGGTCATGCCTACTCTTGTGTCTGCCTGGCAAGGAATATTTTTGCTGGTGTCCCCATACGTGACTGATCAGAAGACTCTCAGAGCAGACCACGTGGGTGCCCAGGGGGAGGAGGGTTGAAATCAATGCCTCCACGCACTCAGGAAGAAAAGAAAAAAACCGGAAACCCCAAAGAACGGTTCCCCTTGGGTCCGTATCATCCGCACCACCCTGTCCCAGGCAGTGGTCATGTAGGATCCTGGGCAGGGCTCACCCAGAGCCAGGGTTCATGTGCAAGGCTGTCGTGGAAAGAAGCTGGGACCCTTGGGTAACACATTTTCATGTCCAGGCATGACCATCCGGTACGTGGGCCACAGGCACAGTCACATACACACGGTGGTGACATCCACCAGCTTCTGGATCATCTGGGCGTGGGTGCCGTGGAAGGGCAGCCCGTCCACCTCCATGCCCACGACCCCCGATACTCCACTCCGGACCTTGTGCCGCACCAGGATGCCCAACATCTTCTCTTCCTGGAAAAAAACGAGGGCAGAGACAGAAGTGGTGGAGCGAGGGGGATACATTTACAAGGGAAGGGAGAGCTTTTGACTTGGTGTGGTCTCTTTTTGAAAAATAAAATTTCACTTAACCATACGGATGCCACTGAGAGACTCATCGTGAAGATTAGGTGTCCTACCTCACACCCCAACTGCCCCAAGCCCCTCCTCAGAAGCAGCCACTTAGAGGAATCTGGGGTGTTCTTCTGGGAGTTACAGTCATGTAACTAAATGTGGTTATTATGGAAAATTGCATTTAGCATTTGTTAAAAACATGGAAGATTCACTTCTGTGGGTACAGTGTGGGCTACTTCCTGCAAACCAGCCCCTGCTTGGCTCTGATCATATGCTGGTGTGGGCCACGTCCCATCTCCCTCAGCATTCTCCAGTGCGGATGGGGGAGCAGCTGGAGAGAGCGGGGCCCTGCAGGAAATGCAGCCTGATCCTGGGCCCGGCAGGCAGGGTTTGGGATCAGACAGGTCTGACTTGGGTCTTCCCTGGCCTCTCCGTGCCTCAGTGTCCTCATCTGTATAATGGGGATGTTAATGATGTTAATGATAATAATAGTAATAATGTCTCCTGAGTGGGTTGTTGTAAGGATTAAATGAGCTAATGCAAGTAAAGCACCTAGTGTGGTTCTTGGCACACAGTAGGTGCTCATGAAATCAGGTAAATTATTATTGGCATGGTTGGGTCCCCTGGCCTTTAACCCAGAGCTTTTTTTCCTTTACCGTACTTGCTGAATTTTTTTTTTTTTTTTAAGTGATTCAATTCTCCTCCTCACTTCCTCCGAAAGTAAGGTCCCAAACAACTACTTGCCTACTTGCCCTCCATGCATCTCCCTCTGGTTAGAAGGTTCTGGTCACCCTGAGAAAGGTGGGTCTAAAGTGAAGACACAAGGAGGATGGTACCCAAGGGGCAGAAGTCCAGCCCATCCTCTCCCTCCTCCTCCCCCAGCAGAGGAGGGGAACGGGTGGAGGGGACCAAGACTCTCCAGCAGAGAGTCTCTGAGAAGGGCTCTTCTCAGGCACTTGCTCAGTGATCCCACCCCCATCAAAGTCAAAGCTGTCTTGCCTGCTACCTGCCACGCCTTGAACCGGGGGATACAGAGGTGAATGGGACACGGTCCCTGCTCTGGGGAGTGCACAGTCCAGATGACTGATCAGGCAGGAATGGTCCGTGGAGATCACAGCACAGGGCAGGGGCATCCAACCCCCATTATCAGACTGGTTCAGGAAAGGCTTTCTGGGGGGGGGTGCATCTAGGACCACAGGTGATAAAAGAGCAGGAATGAGCCAAGCCAGGGGTGCTTGGCAAACTTGTCCAAACAATGGAGAATGAGCTGGCAAAGGTCGCCTGGGAGTGGCTCTCCTCTCCGCTGGTCTGAGAGCCTGCATTTCCATTCTGCCCTGGGAGGGACACCCAAGGGCATTTCCTGGCATCTCTTTGTCCTCCAGCCCCTTCCCAGAGGCTGCCTGGCCCAGAATGCCATTTCCTGCCCTTTGTTTGGGTTTTATTCTTCCATTTCTCTCCCCATTGGGTCATATCCTCTCTTTATGGGGGAGTGCTTCTAGGATCTGGGAGTGGGGGGTGCATTTCCTCCCACACACTGCCTGCTGGCACCATTCCCATCCTTCTGGGCCCCAGGGAGGGTCCTTGGGGGCGTCAGGGTGCATGTGAGCCATCATCAGCTTAGGAATGGGCTGGCACTCAGCCTCTAGGAAGAGCCACAGGAACAGCTGGACCAGCAGGGACAGCCGGCAAATTTCCAGGCATCACTGAACCACCTCAGAAAGTTAGAACTGTTCTGTGCCATGACATTAGCAATGGCTGCGTGGATGTGTACATACGGAAAAATCCACCTGCTGTCCACTTATGGTTGAAGCACTTCTCTATTCCATGTAACTCAGTGTTTCAAAGCTAGCAAGAGAAATGGAGTGGGTTGGGAGTGCTGGAAGAGAACAGGAGCAGGATGAAGCCACAATCCTGCCTTCTCCATGATCTGCGTTATCCATCCGTCCATCCGTCCATCCATCCGTAGTCCCTCCTCTAAGTTGTCATCAGTCAGCTTGTAGCTCCTGACAAGGTCTGAGACATGCCCTCAGATAAACCTCCCGGGCACAGCGAAAGGCCAGAGCGGGCAGGGGGTGCCCTAGATGGTGGCGGCCGCCTTCCCTGGGCTCCCCCGCACGGTGCCCACACCCGACACGGTCACGATCAGATCAGACCCCTGATACAGAAGGCCCCGCTGACAAGCAACTCACACTGCCAAGATGAAGGACATCCCTCACGCCCTAGCCAATCCGGCTGCACCGCCCGCTCAGGCCCCAGCTCTGCCCAGCACTCCTTGATGACTCAGGGATGCGCAGGGAGCGACCTACAGAGCTCCACTGTGAGGATTCCAGTTCTTTCTCCTGTACACGGCATTGCTTCATGCCCCTGGCACCTTTGTTTTGCGGGTCTTGCTGCCTGGAAGGCCCTTCCCACCCTCTCCTACCTGGTTACTTAGAGCCGACTCACTCTCCAAGACCCAGCTCAGTGCCACCTCCTCCAGGCAGCCTGTCTTGAGCTCTCTGAATGAGCTAAGGGCCTGTGCTCTGTCCCCACAGCCCTGCACACTTCTATCCTTCTACCCTCCATCCACCCGCAGTGGATCCCGAGTTCCCTACCCTGGGGCTGGGTCTAACCCTCCATTTTCTCCCAGAGCAAAGCTGGCCTGGCCCAGAGGAGGGGCTCAACACACATGTGTTTGTACTTTTGTTTTGAAAATGTTCCCTTTTATTTTCCTCCTCAGGGTGATACATTATTAATGTATTTATGAAGAACGGTGTAGAAACCCAAAGGGAGTATTTTCCATCCCTGGAGGGTAAGTGTTTGGGTTGTATGAATTTTCCTGGCTGGGTTCATTCTTTTGTGTCTGTGTGAATCAGGAATCACGGGTGAGGCAGGCCCCTGAGGCTTTTTTTCCAGTTCAGATCCAGGAAATGCAAAGAAAGTACCCAAGGCCCTCTGGGCACCACTGGGGCAGGCCATTTCCCTTGAAAATATCCTTCAGCAGCTCTATCCCCCGACCCCAACCCCCACCATATGGCACCGTGGCATTACCAGGAACCGGGAAACTTCTGAGCCTTGGAATGAGCCCAGAGAATGGAGTCAGAGAGACCCAGACTCAGGTCCCAGCTCCCCATCTCGGCTGTGTGGGGGGGGCAAGCCACCTCCCCTGTGGGAATCCCAGCTCCCTCATCTGTAAAGTGGGCACAATACCAATCCAGAGAGGTTTTAGGGAGAAATGGGCAGGCAGGTGGCAGAAAGAGAGAAACAGAGGGACACACCAGGTTCTGGAAGCTCATGTTTCTCAGCAGTGAGGGGCTCTGGGCCTCAGCCACGGGCCGCCTGGGCACTCATCACAATTGCTCTCCCCACCTGAGCTGTTATGTCCAGGCTCAACGCTCGGGAACCCTCCTGCCCTTAGACTGCATTCCCGTCTCCCCAGACCAACCGTCGAATCCAGGGTGTCCCAGTGTGGTCACCCAGAATGTGTCAGATAGGCTGCTTGTCTGGCCTACTTCAGGCCAACTGAGCCAGGAAGCCTGGGGTGGGCTTTGCACTCTGGGGTTTAAGATGACCCTGAGCTCATTCAGATGCCTTTGAGGTGAGGGAACTGCTTGTCCTAACAGGGCACTACATCTGTCCATCCGTCCATCCATCCATACGTTCATTTGTTCATTTATTCATTCATTCTCTAGAATTTACCAAGCACCCTGTTTCCCTCTGCTGGTTGCTGGGAAAGCAGACATAAGAAACTCAGTTTCTGGTCTTGCCTTTAGCAGGCTAGACCTCTGGGGGACCAGACTGGGAAAGCGACCTAGCACAAGAACCCTTCCCTCAACCCTGACTGGGCCCCTGTCAGGGCCTTCCTCCTCACAGGGCTGGGAAGCTCTGCAGAAGGCAAGCTCTTCCTTTCCGTGAACCATAGTCCGCTCTTGCGACCTCTGCCCCTTGGCCAGCTTTTGTCTCTCTCAAGTGGCTGAGGGCACGGTCTGTCTCCCTCCCCCAGGACACCATTCAGGTGTGAGGCCTCAGGCCCCCCCAGTCTTGCCCCTTTCAGGCCACACACCCCAGCTCCCTCCACTGATTCAGGCTCTGCAGCCTTGTCAGCCTGCTGCCTGCTGTCAGGTGAAGGGGAAGCTCAGGCAGAAGCTACAGCTCTCAGGGGAAGTCACCTCAGGCCTGGAATTTCAACATAAACTCAGGGCTTTGGTGCCACTTTCCCAAGATCCAAATTACTCTGGAAAATTCCCGCAGAAGGTGCTCTAGGCTCTGGGAGGAGCAGGGCATGAAGAGGTGGGTTTGAGCCTGGAATCAGAGTCAGCAGATGCGGCCACAGGAACTGAGGCCCAAGGAGGGAATGGCGGAGTCATGGAGTCCTTCTGTTTTTTTAAAATAATCAGCCTAAAATAATCCACATGTCAAAGAGCCACATTGTGGGGTAACAAATTCTGCTTCCCTATAGAGGAAATTCTGCTTCTAGCTGTGGTGGTGCTGTGGTGCTTCCAGCAGTGGTGCTGGCCATCAGTTTATAAGCCAGAACCCTCGACTTGTAACCTGGAACCCTCTGTTCATAGCCTGGAACTCTTGGTTTATAGCCTGGGACCCTCAGCTTATAGCCTGGAACCCTCAGCTTATAGCCGGGAACAGGCCTGCTCATCACGCCAGGATGTGGCCATCTGGTATGTTACCTTGGCAACAGATGGAAGGGCTTGAGTCCAATTCTGCTCCCCAGGTGATCTGGAGGGCCCAACTGCCTTCCTGACGTAATGTCGGTGGACCTCACATGAGTTTAGGATGTACAGCGCACAGGCCAAGGCATAGCCTCCCCAGTTAGAAACACCTAGAACAAAAAAAGATTCTATCATAGAAGTGGAAAGGTAATGGGGTCCGTCACCCTGCCACTCAGCAGCTAGAACTCACCTCAGAGAATGGCCCCAAGGTCAGGGCCACGCGTGGCACCAGAGAACTTGTGAGATACGGATCCGTGGATCCCAGTGCAGACCTACGTCAGAGGAACTCCGCAGGAAAGACAGGGAGCACACGGAGTAGTAATCAGTTCTCCAGGGGATGCTGATTCAAGTTAAAGATCGAGAGGCATTGCTCCAAAACCACCTGGATTACCTACAATTACCCACCGACCAGCCGAGAAGCTTCAGGCTCTCCCCCTAGGAAGCCGCTGCAGATCTTCTGACATTAAGAAACTCTCCTGCATGGCGGACTTGTGTCTGTGATGCTGTGCAGAAGCCGGTCCTCTGAGCGGCTGGCTGACTGTACTCGAAGAGGGTTCCTAGGTTAGCTTCTACCTGCCTTCCTTTTCTGTGAGCCAACCCCAAGGCAGCTCACAGCCCCCAGCGCGAGGACGACCTCCCCGGCTCTTCTCTGACACCTGCCAGAGTTCTTCCTTCAACTGAAGAAGGATTGATGAAGGACCTGCTAGACTCTGGGCGTCAGAGCTAAGAAAGAAAGAGGAGCTCCGGACCCGGGGAGAGAGGGCCTGTGCACCCAGCTGACGCACAGCGAGGGAGGAGGTCACGGAGGGTGATGGGAGCACTCCGGAAGGACCACTTGTCCCGCCTGGTCTGGGAAAAGTTCAAAGAAGAGGGGTCATTTCATACAGGGCTTGTAGGCTGGGCAGGATTTATCAGAGGAAGGGTGGAGAGTGGGGGCCCTGGAGGTAGGAAAAAGTCCCAATATGCAGTGAGTACAAAAGAGTGTGGAACATAAAGAGAAGACATACATCAGAACGAGGCAGGGGAGGGGCTGCTGAGGGGAGGGGCAGCAGGAGAGGGAAACAATCTCAAGCAGGCTTCACGCTTAGTGTGGAGCCCGACATGGGGCCTGATCTCATGACCCTGAGATCATGACCTGAGCCGAAATCGAGAGTCAGATGTTTAACCCACTGAGCCACCCAGGCGGCCCTCAATTATTTCCAGCTAGTTAGATGGTGTTGTCGATTTCAACGATGCCCTTACTCATTTTCTGCCTGCTGGATCTGTCCCTTTCTGACAGAAGGCTAATAAAGTCTCTGTAGATTTTAGAGTAGAATCATCCATTTCTCTTGGTGTCTTTATTAGCTTTTGCCTCACATATTTGACACTCTGTGTTAGGAGCATACGCATGAAGAATTTTATGTCTTGGGGCGCCTGGGTGGCTCAGCGGGTCTGGTGTCCAACTCTTGGTTTCCACTCGGGTGGTGGTCTCGGGGTCATGGGATTGAACCCTGAGGAGTCTGCTTGGGATTCTCTCCTTCCCCTTTTGCCCCTCCCCTGGCTCACACTCACACACACACACTCTCTCTAATAATAAATGAATAAATAAAAACTTAAAAAAATTGTTGTGTCTTTGGGGCACCTGAATGGCTCCATCAGAAAAGCCTGTGACTCTTGACCTTGGGGTTGCGAGTTCAAATCCCAACACTGGGTGTAAAGATTACTTAAATAAAACTTGAAAAAAAGAATTGTTATGTCCCAAACCAAAACAAACAAACAAAAAAATTGTTATATTTTCTTGGAGTATGACCCCTTTACATCATGGACTGCTCCACTTTGATCCTGATAACTTTCCCTGCTTGAAGTCTGCTCTGTCTGAGATTAATATAGCAACTAATGCTTTGTTTTGATTATTGTTCACCCAGTAGATTTTCCTCCCTCCATCCACTTTTAATCTATGTGTGTTTTTATATTTAAAGTGGGTTTCTTACAACTATAGTTGAGTCTTACTTTCTGATCTGCTCTAACAATCTCTGCCTTTTAACTGGGGGTAGTTAGACCACTGACATGTAAGGTGATCAGTGATACGGCTGGATTAATATCTTCCACATTGGTTACTATTTTTTGTTTGTTGTTCTAGCTCTTTTTTTTTTAAAACCCCTGTTTTTGTCTTCCACCCCTTTTCTGCCTGTTGTGGTTTTAAGTGAAGATGTTATAGGATTCTATTTTCTCTCCTTTCTTAGCATATCCATAATACCTCTTTTTTTAAAAAATTATTTTTAATGATTGCCCTGGAGTTTGCAATATACCTTTACAACAAATCCAAGCTCACTTTCAAACAACCATTTCACAGTTAGGGCAAACACTCCTCATTCTTCCTTCTCATTGCTTGAATGATTGCTGTCAATCACTTCACTTACACACAGGAACGTAATTGAATGAGTCATTCCTATTATTGTTTTGAATAAGGTGTTATCTGTTAGACCAATTTCAGAACAAGAAAAATTAAAGTTATTTTGCCTTCACTTATGCATCCTCCAATGCTCTTCTTGGTGCAGATCTGAGTTTCTGACCTATGCAGTTTTCCTTCTCCCTGAAAGTTTCTTTTAACGTTTCTTGCAAGGCAGATCTACTAGAAATGATGCCCTGTTTGAGAAATTCTTTCTTTCTCTTTCACTTTTGAAGGATAATTTCACAGGGCACGGAATTCTAGGTCAGTGGGTTTTTTTCTGCCAACACTTGCAATATGTCATGCTACTCTATGGCCTGTGTGGTTTCTGAGGAGAAGCTGGATGTAATTCCTACCTGAGCTCCTCCTTTACCCTGCTGGTGATCTCTGAGCTTCCTGGATCTATGGTTTAGTGTCTGACATTAATCTGGTGGGGGGGGATCTCAGTCATTATTGTCTTATTTATTTATCTATTTATAGATTGATTTTATTTATTTATTTATTTATTTGACAGACAGAGATCACAAGCAGGCAGAGAGGCAGGCAGAGAGAAAGGGGGAAGCAGGCTCCCCGCTGAGCAGAGAGCCCAATGCGGGGCTCGATCCCAGGACCCTGGGATCATGACCTGAGCCGAAGGCAGTGGCTCAACAGACTGAGCCACCCAGGCACCCCTATTTATTTATTTTTTTAAAAAAGATTTTATTTATTTACTTGACAGGGAGAGAAATCACAAGTAGACAGAGAGGCAGGCAGAGAGGAGGGGGAAGCAGGCTCCCTGCTGAGCAGAGAGCCTGATGCGGGGCTCGATCCCAGGACCCTGAGATCATGACCTGAGCTGAAGGCAGAGGCTCAAAATATTGCTTCTCTTCCTTTCTGTTTTTCTTCTCCTTCTGATATTCCTATTACATGGATGTTTGTCATTGTTCCACAATGCTTGGATATTCTATTCTGTCTCATCCAGTCTTTTTCTCTTGGCTTTCCAGTTTTAGAAGTTCCTATTGTCGTATGTTCAAGGTCACAGGTGATTTTTCTCAGCTGTGTCCAGCCTGCTAGTGGGCCCAGCCAGAGCATTCATCATTTCTGTTGCAGTGTTTTTGATTTCTAGCATTTCTTTTTCATTTTTTCTCAGAATTTCTATGTCTCTGCTTATATGACCATCTGTTGTTTCATGTTGACTACTTTTGGGTGTTTCCTTTCCCCCCAGGTAGGTTGGGATCTGATAAAACCCGAGCCCGCTAGGCTCAGGTAAAACAGTTTCTCCTGAGGGTGGGCCTGGTTATGAATGGAGTGCTCTGGGGGCGCCTGGGTGGCTCAGTGGGTTGAATGTCTGCCTTTGGCTCAACTCATGATCTCAGGGTCCTGCGATCAAGCCCTGCATGGGGCTCCCTGCTCAGTGGAGAGTCTGCTTCTCCCTCGTCCTTCTCCCCTGTTCTGCATACCTGCTCACTCGCTCTCTCTCTCTCTCAAATAAAAAAATAAAATCTTTAAAAAAAAATGGAGATCTCTGATATATTTCAAAATGGCTTCTTCCCTCTACCTCCAAAAGCACAAGGGGATTTTTCTCTGATATCCATGGTGTGGACCAGGTCGAACTAATGGGGCAAAAGTCACAAAAGTGGGGACCCCTTGTGACCAGGGCCCCGTGGAGTTTTGAACTCTTAGAACTGTCCACACTGAATCTCCAGCCATCCATCAGTTGCAGGTTTTCCTACCCTGGTACTAATTCCCTCAGAGATTTCTACTCCTCTCCAGGCTCTGTTTTGAGGATGAAATGGGAGAGCCTTTCTTGGGTATCTGTCAAAAGTCCTGAAACTTGTGGTGCAGTCAAGGGAGGAGAGATGGGTTCCTTTAGGACCTTTAGGACCTGGACATGGGCAAGGTCGGTCCTGATGGGAAAGGGAAGGACAGGGCAGCCTGGGGCAGAGGTAAGTCTGAAGAGAGGTGGGAAGAATTTTGCCCCCTCCGAACATTTACCAGATTGTTCACCTCCCTTCCACCATGCAGGAGGCACAGAGGAAAGCATGGTTGACTCCTCTTCAGAGAGGTCTTCCCTGACCACCGATCTAAAGTGGCCTGCCGGCCCTGTCTTTCATCTCCCTGTAGCATCTCGTACTACTTAGCACGAGCTGGTGTATTTCTTTCTTAGGGCTCCTTGTCCATCTGCCCCCACTAGAGCAAGAGCCCTGTGGAGCACGACCCTTGCCACACTAACTCCAGGACCAGTGTTTGTTGGATGACTGAATGAGAGGCCTAAGGCTGAGAACCAGGTCCTCATCTTGACCTGGCACCCTGGAGACTCCACTCTCGGGGGAGGGGAGCTTCTGGCTGGACAGGCTCCAGGCCTCCAGGTCCCTCCTCCTGGGGAGCCGGGTCTGACTGGCCCACCATCTGAGCACTCACCAGTGATGATGGCAAAGTCAGCCTCCACGTCACAGGCGATCACATCCCCATTTCGTATGTGTCTCTTCACAGCCTCCTTGACTTTGCCCATCCCAAGCTCATTGCCCCCATCACCGATCCCTAAAGGGAAGAAGAACCAAGTCAGTCCATGTACAGGATCCGACAGAATTGGGGAGGACGGTTTGGGAGCAGGGGAGCCCCTTCGCATGGGTTGTGTTGCCTCAGGAAGGGGAAAAGGATGGGCTTGGGGTCTATTTTCAGACAACCAGGAGATGTACTTCTCCTTCAGGTCTTCTAGAGGCTTCTTTAGGTAAAAGTGAGTTGAAGTTTGGAATTCACCAGCGTGCGGCCATGTCCCCTACTGAGTCTCACTCCCTAGTCACAGATAGGGACCCCTATGCTGGTGCTACCAGGTCCATGGGAGAAGCAGGTGTGGCTTTCCTCAACTTTTGAGTGGCTCCTGTTCAGGGATGGGCTACAAGGTCATGAGCCCCATCTGTGCGGTGGCGAACAGGTAGAGATGGTTAAGCTCAATTCTGCCATTTGCTTTAAAGGTTTCTGGTGAAAGAGGATGAAATACAGGTGTGTCAGTTCATCTTCGTCTATGCTAGAGGGGTGCCCGGTGCCCTGGGAAGTAGCTGAATCAGGACTCTGTACCACAGGGGGAGTTGGTTGGCTGGTGAAAGAGACCCCATTTAAAGGCGGAAGAGGCATCCAAGGGTTTGTTAATTTGTGTAATAAATGCTAGAACAAACATGCTACAATAAATCAGTGTTCGAAATTATTTAACTCTTTGGTGAATGGTGTTGAAGATAGGGGATTGGCTAAAAATAAAAACCAGGGTTCCCCCCTCACAGGCACACGGTGAAAATAATGTAACCAACCCCGCAACCTGCTGCCGTCTCGGGTGGTGCTAGAGGACCGCCCTTGGTCCTGTGTCCTGCTGTTTCTGGAGGATTCTGTGGGTCAGAGGTCAGCAGGGAGACAGTTGTCGCTGCCTCAAGGTAACAGGTCCCCCAGGCACTGGACTGAGGCATGGTTGCATGGCTGTTTCTGTGTGGATTTCTACAGAGGCCTAGAACGCGTGCAAAAAATCCAGCTGAGGCCACATTCATCGTGAGGTGGTGGACGGGGACGAGAGCTCCCCACCTCGAGCACTGGAGACCTGGACACAGCCGAAAGAATCAGACGGTCTCAATGGCCTGGTGCCTCAGGTCCACACCCTGAGGACTTCTCTCTTCATCAGACTAAGACAGACTGACACACATCCTTTTCTAGGCCCACGGCAGCGACCGAATGAAGGGAAACCATGACAAAGCTAGCATTGGTGTTTGTCTACGTCTGTCTCTGGTCTTTCGTACTTCATGAATTTTGTCTTGTTTGCTCCCCAGGTCAGTCCTGCCTGGGCCTTGTTTTCTTCACCTGAGGACACTCCCGGGGTCTCTGAGAGGGGCGGGAGCTGGGTGCGAAGCGGCAGGTCAGTATTAGGTCCGTGACAAGCCAGCAGCCTGCGGAAGCTGAGGAACGGGGTGTCGATGGAACAGAGGAGAGGAAAGACAGGGATGGTCCTACAGGGCAGGGGACCGTGGGGACCCCTGGAGAAGCCTGGGCTCCTGAGGATAAAAGGAGGCTCCAGAGGTCGACAGAGGGAACAGTTTGAAGGCACAGCCAGCTCGACTTGCTTCCTCTGCAGTCTTGGGGGCAGCCTTGGGGGGATCAGCAAAGATTGGGGGTCCATTTGGCTGGGAAAGAACAGCACCTTCGGATCCTGATCTCCCCTTTGACTTGGGGACCCCTTCCTTCCCCACTCTGGGCATTCCTTCCCCCAGCCCTCAAGTCCTTGGCCTGTCCAGCCCAGGGAGGCAGGAAGCTGAAGCCAAGTGTGCTGTGGGTACCACACCCAAGGCCTCTTCTGGGAAAGACCAGGCGCTTTGCAGAAATTTTCTACTCAACCAGGAAGACTTTCATTGTCTCATCAAAAACCTCAAAAGCCAAAGGTGACTAATGAGTCCGGGAACCACTCTAAAGTGTCTGAACAAAGAGAACAATTAAACACAGAATGAGAAACTTGCCTTCATTACCCGAGGGTCTATACCCAGCCCCAGGGGAGGAACGCTGCTCTGGGAGTTGGGTCAAGCCTTTCAGAAATTCATTAAGGCAACAGGATTCCATGAAAAACATGTCGGAAGGGATTCTGGGAGTCTGGACTCCTAAATTCTACCCGCATCACTAATGGGCTAGGTGACCTCGAGGAACCTCCCTGGGCCTCATTTTTGAACACTCTGCCTGTCTTATCTACCTTCCAGGGTTTTAAAGAAGCTTCGACAGCATATGGATGTGAAACCTTTTTGAAGACCATATAGTTCTGTACAAACACAAGTGGTCACATTACTATATCATTAGCAGTCAAAATATTGTACTAATCAACGAAATGAGTGCACTGAGAAGATGAAACAGTATATGTGGTAACTGTGTCCTGTATGACTAATAGTATATACCTTGTGTCAATTTTATTATTATTATTATTTGATTATTAGTTTTAATATTTTAGAGCTGGGCCAGTCGACGTGCTCGATTAAGCATCATTTCCCTTTCTTGCTTGTGGGAATGTTGGATTTCTAAGTGATGGTGTCTTTATCATCTAAACTGGCCATAATAAACAATGCTGGGGCAGAAAGCTACAGTCCCCATAGAACTCCTTCCTGTCATTCTATAGTGTTCTATAGTCAGTAAAAAGGCAGTTAGCGCTGACACATTCTTGCTGAATTCTCAGTGCTCCCCGCTTACCGGTTGATGAGATTCCAGGAATCTTCCATGATGCCAGGAAAAGGTCATCAATGGGGTCAACCAAGTGCTTGATGTTCATCTTCCTGGCGTTGTAGTAATTGCCATCGGCAGCCCTTCCTGCACGCTCAATTGCCACCAGATGGTCGAATCTGCCAGGAAGCAAGGACATGGTGGCCTTATGGGAGGGTGGCTGCCTGGCTGGGTCATGTGTTTGTGTGAAGGACCCTTGCATTTTTTCTCTGTTTCCTTCACTCCTACAGAATTTGGCTTAGCCTTTAGGTCTAACTGCTAGGGCTTGTACTGGGGGCTTGTCTATCAGATTATTTAGAAAAATATCACCAGAATCTTGGGGCACCCGGGTGACTCGGTTTGTTGAGCATCCAACTCTTGATTGTGACTGAGGTCTGATCTCAGGGTTGTGAGCTCGAGCCCCGCGTTGGGCTCCAGGCTCTGCTCAGTCTGTTTGAGATTCTCTCTCTCTACCTCCGCCCCTCCCCACCGCACATGTGCACACGTGCACGCGCGCTCTCTCTCAAATATACAAATAAAATCTTTTAAAAAATGAAAATATCATCAGAATCTTTAACAGTTCATTAGAGTCAGAGGCTGTGGATCTAGGAAGGCTGACGGTCAGGGTCACGTACTGGACGCTGCCGGTGTCCTGGCCCAATCTCCACCAGCCGGTGGGCGCCAGCACCCGGAGGTCTAAGCATTGCCTGCTCTTGGTGCACCACTGCCTTCTCCCAGGATCTTGTTCCGTTTACGTACACAGACAGACTTAAAGAGTTGAAATGGAAGACAAATGAATCTAATGCAAGACCGAGATTAGATAGGTGGCATAGACAGTGACAGCAGGCTTATGGGGTGCGGAATCAGATGGTGTAGGCTCCTGTCCAGACTCTCACGCTCCTGGCCTTGGCCAAGTGCTTAGCCTCTCTGACCCACGTTTGCTACATCCGATGACCTGACCATAGGGCTGGTCTCATACAGTGGTGAAAGGAATCTCCCTGGGCCTCACTGTAGGACACTGAATTATCGACTTCACAGGGTTTCAAAGAGGCTTCAACAATATAATGGAGAAAACACACGAGAGGTACTTTGCAGACAGGCCCGTACCTACTCAGTGCATGGTAACTGGTGGTCTTGGTGGCTGTTATCATTATCAGGAGGAATCTTGTCTTGATAAACCAACTTATGAAAATTGCACCTTTATGGCTCTCTAAATCCCCCACAATGGAATTCTTTATTTTTTGTAAGATTGATTAACTAATTACAGAGAGCGAGAGATCAACTAAGATCAGTATGTTCTCTGTCCGTCAGAGGGCGAGGGAGAGAAAGAGAGAGAGAATTTCAAGCAGGGATCCCTGCTGAGCATGGAGTCTGAAGCTGGGCTTGATCTCATGACCCTGAGATTGTGACCTGAGCTGAAATGAAGAGTCAGGTGCTTAACTGACTGAGCCACCCAGGTGCCCCATGATGGAGTTCTTTAAAATCTTTGCTGTGGAAAACCGTGTGGCTGTTCCTCAAAAAATGTGAAATAGAATCACCACAGGGTCCAGGGATTGCACGTCTGGGTGCGCACCCCAAAGTACTGAAAGCAGGGTCTCAAAGAGATGCTGGGACTCCTTTGTTCACAGTAGCATTATTCACACTAGACGACAGGGACAAACAGAGGGACAGAGAGGCAGACTGTGGCACGCACATACAAGGGAATATTATCCAGCCTTACAAAGAAAGGAAATTCTAACAGATACCGCAACGTAGAGGAATCTTGAGGATAATTTGCAAACTGAAATAAGCCCATCACTGAAGGACAAATACCGGATGGTCTCACTCTTATGAAGGACAACAGCAGTCGATTCACAGAGACAGAAGGTAGGGGCTGGGGTCCCGGGGGAATGGACAGTCGCTGTTTAATGGGTACAGCATTCCCATTTGGGAAGATGAAAACGTTCTGGAGATGGACAGTGGGAATGGCTGCACACCGGTGCAAGTCGACCTTGATGTCACTGAACTGCGTGCTTAAAATGGTAACATTTATGTTATGTATATTTTACCTTAATAAAAAAAAATCTAAACTCTGAGTGCCTGGCTATGCCCCCCGTTGTATAGAATGTGGTGACATCATAGATGTTTGGGATCAGGCCACTGAGAAGGTTTTATTTATTTATTTATTTTTATGGAGAGGCAGGCAGAGAGAGAGGGAAGCAGGCTCCCTGCTGAGCAGAGAGCCCGACGCGGGACTCGATCCCAGGACCCTGAGATTGAAAGACCCCTCCCCTAGAAAGACCCCTCCCCTAGTAGACAGATAGGATAACTAACCGCTTGTTTGCTTTTCTGTAAACCGCTGGCTTTTAGGTATAAGATTAGGTTATTAATTGCGTGATTAATTGCTCTCTTGCCCTTCTGTAACTGCTTGGCTTATAGAAATAATAGGGACGCCATGATGGCATTCCTACCTTCCCCCTTCTTGTTCCCCCTTCCCGCCTCTCTCCTCCCGCGCGTGGGCCCTCAGAACCAATCAGCCTGTTCCCCCTTCCCGCCTCTCTCTTCTCGCGCTCGGGTCCCCAAAGCCAATCAGCAAACTCCACGTATGCCTTTTTCAAAAGTTCTGTCAACCAATCAGTTGCGCCCCACCCAAAACTTGTTTGTACCTGTCTATAAAAACCCGGCACCACCCCAGCCGGGTGTGCTCAGCTAGCAGGAGCTGTTGACCACCCGCAGGCTCGCGCTGACCACCCGCAGGCGCCTGCGTAACAATAAAGAACCTCTTGCTGATTGCATCCAGTGGCAGTGTTGGATTCTTGGGTAAGGGGATCCGCGGGTCTTTCAAGATCATGACCTGAGCCGAAGGCAGCGGCTTAACCCACTGAGCCACCCAGGCGCCCACACTGAGAAGGTTTTAGAACGTCATCCTGAGACTACATGCCTGGGGCTGAAAAAAAGCAGCCACTGAGAAGCAGAGTCAACCGGAGGAAGGAGACTTGACCTTGAATTTCCCCTAGACCTATATCCATGGTGATGAAAAGCCTGTTTGGAACAGGACCTCCAACTAAGATCAGTATGTTCTTTGTCCGTCAGGGAGAACACCACTTCTGGACCTTCCCTCCAGGAGAATGTCAGTTATATACCTTATGGGTGGATTGATTTTTTTTTTTTTTCAGGCCAGCAGGAACCATTTAGCTACAGTGGGAAGGAATGCACTCCTGGGAAGCCGGCTGCCTGAGAAGAGTTAACACATCTTCTCCAAAGACAGCACACGCCTCTCTCGCCACAATAATCTGATCTGTCTGGCCCCCCCTCCACTCAGCGAACAGAGCAGCACCTGCGTTAACAGGCATCGGGGATCCCACCCAAGAGAATTTTCTAGCTTCTCCCTGAAGATCCAGAGCTCTGTTTACATGTCAACCATCTGGAGAATAGAAACATCTCTAATAGGAACCACACATGTTTTTGCAGTTTTAAATAGCATATGGGACCCACAATTGAACTTTGTTTTGGTGACTTGTGGTCCTCGTTATGATCATCAATTCTGCTGTGAGCTGCAGAACAGCACACACGCCAGGCCTATGGAAGCAGGGTTTTTAAGCTCTAAATGGACACTTATTAGTGGGTTGTGAAATAAATTGATTAGGCTAGGTTGACATTTCCAGAAAAGTAAAACAGAGCACTGTAGAATAGACTAGAACAGACTGGGGTAGAAAGCGTCAGAATAAATTGCACATAGCAAGGGTAAAGGCTGTTTTCTGAACCTTTGTTTTAGTTGTGCATATGAGTATGCGTGTGTGTGTACACACGTGTGCATACCAGTTTACAGCGCAAAAGGTATTACTGTTGTCAAAAAAGTTTAAAAAACACTATTAAAAAGATAAGATCTGAAACACACCCTACATACAATAAAGATGTATTTTCCAAAATATCTGATCACAACACACAGTAAAAAACACACCCACTTGCACAAAATGTCACGACAGCGTACTTACCGTCACCACACAGGACGGACGATGGTATGTCTGCTTCTCATTCTTCTTGCAAACGTGCCGGTGACCCCACCAAAATGACTCCCTGCTCTCTAAGGGGTCATGACCCTGTTTGACCCATGCTAGGTTTTGGTTCTTGTAACTTTGCTCTCTTCTCCATCTATGGACATGCCGTCTCTCAGGGAGCTGCTATGCCCAGAGATGCCATGAGAAGCCCCCAGGACACCCTGAAACTCAGAAGCCTGCCCCATTAGACCCCCTGGGCTCATGGCTCTGTTCTTCCTGGAGTCATGAAAGTGAGAACCATCGCCAGCTTACACGGGGATGGGACACACGTACCTCGGTGACTTGGGGTCCCCATCTTTGCAGAGAAATGCTTGAGCAGCTCCCGCTGATTCACCTTGGAAAGTTAGCAAGGGGACTGCTGTCTTCAGAACACCTTGAAAATAAAGGCGAAGGACGGATACGTCAGCCCTGGTGTTGCATTTTGGGCATTCATGGTGGCTTTTCAAAAGCTTCTTTGGAAAATATCACTATCATTACGGAGCTGCACCTACCTGTCGAATACTTTGTTAGGAAACCTGAGAGAGACCTCAGTCCAAGAATATTTGCTTACTTTTAGTCCTGAGTAAACTCTAGGGTTGGCGGATTGTGTGACCCTGAGGGGCGTGGAATTGGGCTATTTCACCACTCTCGGGGGCAAGCAAATATGCTGCCTGTAGATAGTCCACGAGACCCCGTGAACGGAGGCCTATTCTGGCTCACTGCCATCGTGAGTGCCGGGGACACGTGGTGACCATGGTGACGGGGAGCTGGCCCTCCGCTAAGCACGGGGCATGCATGCTCTCACTTAATTGTCACAATAATTCTCTGTGATAAGAACCATTATTAAGCCCATTTTACAGAAGAGGAAAACGGAGGTTCAGAGGTGCTACATAAGTTGGGTGAAGCAAGACCGGAGGTCAGGGTCCCAACCCCAGAACACTCCAAGTTCTCATCTGCTCTCCTCCCTGCATTCCTCCCTGCATACCTTCAGGGAAGTTCCGGAACAACAGTGGAGAGGTCCCAGAGGCTGGGTGTGGAACTGGTTACTGGTATTGCAGTGACTGCCAGAGTGAATTTGACTCTCAAAAGCAGCACCTTCCCTAATTGCACTAACAATACATATTAACATAGAATATGTGGGAAGCACACACAGACCCCAGATTAAAGTAAGAGTGACTTGGTTTTTATGAAGGCATCCACTTCCTAGCAGTTGGGGGTAGAAGGCTTGTGCATTCCCGGGCCCAGGATGAGGTCTCCACGCAGATGGTTAACAGTGGGCCTGTGACAGGGACGGACCCAGCGTCTACGTTAAAACCATGGGCTTGTGTTATAAATGCTGCTTCTCACCCCGGCTTCACAATAGGGCTGCCCCAAGCCCTTCGGGAGCTGCCACCGCCTCCCCAGTGGGTGGAGACAGAATCATTATCAGAGACCCTAAGGGGCCCCCCATGTGACTCCCTTCAACCACCCGTTGTCTCAGGGGGAAAGTCAAAAGGAGAACAGTCAGTCCACCAAGGGATACTCACCGAGCACATTCTACAAGGGACAAGCGGGGGGATTGGGGCTGGGCTGGGGGCGTGGTCACAATATGAAAGACCCAGCCCCTTTCTGTGCTGGGAGGGGCAGCCTGGTGACCTGGCAAGGGGACTGACCACCTCCAAACAACCTTCCCAGCTGTGTGACCTTGGACAAGCCACAGAGACTCCCTTAGCTGGGGTTTCCTCCTCTGCAAAATGGGGTTAGTCATGTGTCCCCCGACCCAGGATTGCTATGGATGCGATGGTGTGAGCTGGGGGTCTGGCATGTAGTAGGTGCTAAGTTAAGGCTGGTGCGTTCTTCCTTCCTGACATCGGATCATGGATACAGGATACTGGTAAGAAGGGGCACTGGGGAGCCAAACAGGGCAGGGAACATAACATACCCCTCAGGGGGCACACACAAGAAGAGCCTCGGCAAAGGAATGTTGGCAAGATGGGAGCCCGCACCTGAGCTGCAAAGAATCCATTTATCCATTTGGTCCATTGAGGCCCAAGATAGGGAAGAAATGACTAAGCTTTTTCTTCTTTAAACATGTGCAACCTCTGGTTAGAAGAGGAACTGAACTAATTTTCATTAAAAGGCCACATCTCTTTCCCTTTCTTCGTCCACATGTCACAAAGGTTCTGCAAAATTGAATAGAGCAGATGGCCGCCTTCGAAACCACCCCATGGGTGAGCCCCAGTTCTGAGCTCGCGGGCAGCGGGAGCCCCTGAGCCAGGCCAGCCGGTGAGCTGCGAGGGCAGACCTGCTTCTGGGAAAGTGGACAGCTAAAAATATCCAAGCCGCTTGTCAGATGGGGGAGGCTGCTGAGCCTGCTGGCAGCGGCTGGCCGCAGCGCTGTGGCCTGTGCCTCCTCCTTGTTCACCATACCATCCTTCAGTTTCCCCTGGTCCTCCGTGCGGTTCCTTCCCAGCCTCGCTGGCTGGCTCCCTCTCCCCTCCTTGACCTTTCAGTGTGGAGCGTTCCAGGGTATAATCCTGGGACCTTCTCTCTGTCTCTTTTTCTCTAGGTGATCTCACTCTGTGTCTGGACTTAAAAGGCCATCAATATGCCATCAACATGCCAACTGGTCTCCAATTTATCTTTCCAGCCCAGACGGCTCTCCTGAACTTGACTTGTAGATCTGTCTACTTGACGTCTCCACTGATGTGGGTCCCCTGCCGCCGCACCCTCTCCATCACCCTCCCTGACCTGCGGAGGCCTCCTCTTCTCCCATCTCACCCCTGCATCCAATCCACCCAGAATCATGACCCTACGTTCAAAATAGAGACAGGGCTGTCTACTTCTCGAAACTTCCACCCACACCATTTGTCTGTTTGGGGTTCTCTGAAACCAGAGTCTGACCCAAAGACTTGGGTGCAGGCGGTTTATTTGGAAGATGATCCCAGGAGGCAGGTGATGGGCAGAAAGTGAGGGCGGGAAGGAGGAAAGCCCAACAGGAGGGAATGGGCACATTCGAGGTCACTGCTCTAGGCAATGGGGTCCCAGTTCCACGGAGACCTGCCTGTCTCTGAGAGGTTGAGGGGTTCCCAGAAGCATCAGTCCCCTTACTAGTGGACTGAGTGGGTTTGCACAGCTTTGAAGAAAACCTGAAAACACCAGCTTGCCATGGGGCCTGGTCAGGTCTGTGTGGTGCCCCAGGTGGTCATTCCAGCGGTGGCTGAAGTCACTGGGGACCAAAGAGATGGGCACCCCAAGCCATCTCATCTCCTTGCAGGGACCTGTCCAGTTTCGACCCTTGTCCCTACAGCTACCTGGGTGATGGTGATTCTTTAAAGCTGAAGCCAGAATGTGGCCCTCCTCTGCTCGGTGCCCTTCTAGGGCCCCCTCCCACCTGGAATAAAAGCCCAGTTGCTCCCAGGTCCCTGGAGGCCCTTCCAGGCTGCCCCCATGATCCTTCTGTCCTCCCTTCTGGCTTCTCTTGTCCTCATGTGTACCAGGCCACTCAGCTGGCCGGTAGCCCTTTCTTAAACCTACCAGGACTCCCAGACTGCCCGGCTTCTGCTTTGGCCATGGTCACAGACTGGGGCCTCTTCCTTCAGCAACTTCACAGTCTTGGCTCTGCTGTCACCCTGTCCACGAGGCCTTCCCTGACCATCCTGTTTAGAACTGCAGCCTACCACCTGGGCTGCCACCCCTATCCCCTTATCCTGGCCTGCTCCCCCACCCCCAGCATTTACACCTGCTTATGGACCACACACTTCCCTTTATCCCCATGTGGTTTGCCGCCCGCCACACTCCCCTGGGATGCGCTTGCCCATGAGGGCAGGACGGTGTCAGGCTTAACCATCGATGGCTCTCAACATCCTACGACAGTGCCTGGCACAGAGTAGGTGTTCCGTACACATTTGTTGTGTGACATGGCTTCTGTGTGCTCAGATATAGCCTTTGGA